>NC_140251.1:5393337-5398337 GCF_949987555.1 Borostomias antarcticus | reverse complement strand
ACCCCGTCATTCAGAACACACAGGGTAGGACAGGACAGGCACACAGTCAACCCTGTCATTCAGAACACACAGGGTAGGACAGGACAGGCACACGGTCAACCCAGTCATTCAGAACACACAGGGTAGGACAGGACAGGCACACAGTCAACCCCGTCATTCAGAACACAGGGTAGGACAGGCGCACGGAGGTCAACCCCGTCATTCAGAACACACAGGGTAGGACAGGCGCACGGAGGTCAACCCCGTCATTCAGAACACACAGGGTAGGACAGGAGCACGGAGGTCCACCCCGTCATTCAGAACACAGGGTAGGACAGGCACAAACACAGGTCAACTCCATCATTCACAACACACAGGGTAGGACAGGGACACATGGAGGTCAACCCCGTCATTCAGAACCCCATGCAGTATACACGACCATCTGCACTGACACATCTGCAATATCAATAGAGCACTTTCAATGCCATAACAGCTGGTACTGTAGCTTAGTAAACTCCACATCTTATTTCAGCTACAGGGGTTATACCAGACATCAGGGTAAACCTCAATCCCCTTGACAAAAACATACCAGGACCTGGTATTTCATGTGGAAGTGTGAATAGGCTGTATGTTGTAGAAATAGAATAAGCAGGGTGTCTTGCACTGTAGACATGTGTTGGAGCCAGCACACAAAGGGCCTGAGTGATAGCACACTTGTGGAAGGACTCATTAAGCTTTATTCAATTCTAAAAGCAATTAAACAAAAAACACATGGCTACTTTAGCACATTCTGCATATTTATGAGCTAACTGGGAGCATGAATTGTAAAATAAATCTGTAGAATCATGAGACGATTATCTGCTTGCTGATTTAAATATGAATGTGTGTTTGCTAATACCGGGGATGATAATAAAGTAATTGCTGTAATTCCTCATAGGACAAGAACTGACACATTTAAAGACTCATTATTTAGACATTATTTCGTCCCCTTTATGAGAAAATCAATATTCATGATCATGCATAAATTATATGTTTCCTCCCTTTTATCCAGGGTGACTTACAGAAGTTCTACCAAGTTATAAACAACAATACAGCAAAAACTCAATTTCCCATGATCCCTCTCACCTCTTTGACCAGGTGCCAGGTGAGGCCATGGTTGGTGGAGAACTCCAGCCGGACCTGCGTGTCGATGTGCGGGGAGGGCTCTCGGCCGCAGCCCATCACCAATGAGAACTGCAGGCTGTAAGAGGCGCCAATCTGCATGGACTGGGTCTCCACGTAGCGGATACTGGACCCCGGGCTGGGCTCCCCGGAGAAGCTACAACACAGATACACACTGACCTCAGTATAGATACTACAACACAGTCAACACAGATACACACTGACCCCAGTATAGATACTACAACACAGTCAACACAGATACACACTGACCCCAGTATAGATACTACAACACAGTCAACACACATACACACTGACCCCAGTATAGATACTACAACACAGTCAACACACATACACACTGACCCCAGTATAGATACTACAACACAGTCAACACAGATACACACTGACCCCAGTATAGATACTACAACACAGTCAACACACATACACACTGACCCAAGTAAAGATACTACAACACAGTCAACACAGATACACACTGACCCCAGTATAGATACTACAACACAGTCAACATAGACACACACTGAAACTACAGTACAACACAGTCAACAGACACACACTGAAACTACAACACAGTCAACACAGATACACACTGACCCCAGTGTACACACTACAACACAGATACACACTGACCCCAGTATAGACACTACAACACAGTTAACATAACACAACAATAGAACTGTCTAAAACTGCACGCTGTCGCCATAAGACACCAATGCTGCTGACCTACGGCCGTATGGACCTGCTTGGTTATCTAACAAGTGGGCGCTTAAGCAGCACAGTGGAAGTTCACTTAACGCTACTTTAAAAACGTGCTTAGTCATTGAAACCCTACTGCTTCCTGGTTCAGGAACAGACTGCGGTCAGTACCTGAGGGTCCAGTCGTGCTGACAGTAGGGCTGCACGTGGCCCAGGTAGAAGCCCAGGCTCTGGGTGACGTCCAAGACGTTGCTGAAGTCCAGGCTGATGGTGTTGAACAGCACCGAGGTCATGGTGATCTCGTCCAGCGCCCAGACGTCCAGGCCCCGCCCGGAGTGGTACGGCTGCCACCAGCGGAACTGAACCCCGAACTTACGGGCGGCGGGCGGCAGCTCCACGGAGACGATCCTGAGAGGGGGAGGGTGGAGGGATGGAGGATGGAGAGATACAGGATAGGATGGAGGGATAAAGGATGGAGAGAGAGAGAGAAAGGAGGGGTAGATGATGGAGGGATAGAGGGGGGGGGGAGAGAGAGGATAGGAAGGATAAAGGATGGATAGATGGAAAGAGATGGCCATAAGTGAAGGGGAGGTCGAGGGATGGAGAGTGGAGAGATAGAGGATAGGATGGAGGGATTAAGGATGGAGAGATGGAAGATGGAGGGATAGAGGATGGAGGGATAGAGGGGTGGAGGGTAGGAGAATGGAGTAATGGATGGATGGAAAGAGATGGCGATAAGGGATGGAGAGTGGAGCGAAGGGAGAAAGAGTAAAAGAGAGGAAGGGATACGTGGAGGGGTAGAGTGATGGAGAGAGAGAGATAGAGGGGTGAGTGGAGAGAGGGATGAGGGTGAGGGAAGGCAGGGTGTTCAGCGTTATTGGTGTGCCGTCCGCAGTGCCAGGCCAGCTGGCGTTGAGTCACAGTGTCTGGGTGACTCAACGCCAGCGAGTCACCCCCCCCCCCCCCGTGTGCTGGCCTCTCAGTCTTCATTACACACACTGAGCTAAATGACTCAGTGGTTCCCTGCAGGCTACGGCTCTCTGCCCTCCAGACCACCGTTAAGATGGGGGAAATGTGTGTTAATGGCATTATGGCCTCTCTGGGGCTTTTACACACACACACACACGCGCGCACACACACTCGCACGAGCGCCTCCGGGCAGACAGGCAGGCAGGCAGGCGGTCAGTCAGCGGGGTACCTGGGCTCGTGGAAGCCCTGGTAGGCGTAGTGCTGCAGAAGGGTCCAGGTGATGCCGTTGTCTGAGGAGTAGTGCAGCAGGACGCCCTCTCCTGGCTGGTCGGGGGCGGGGCAGGAGCTGAGGACGCTGCGGCTGCCAAGCCTCAGAGTGAACTGGAGATACCTGGAGGACAGAGACGGAGAGAGAGAGAGGGAGAGAGACAGAGAGAGATAGAGAGGGAGGGAGAGAGAGAGAAGGAGGGAGAGAGAGAGAGAGAGAGAGAGAGAGAGAGAGAGAGGGAGAGAGAGAGACAGAGAGGGAGGGAGGGAGGGAGGGAGGGAGGGAGAGACAGAGAGAAAAAGAGAGGGAGGGAGACAGAGAGAGAGACAGGCAGAGAGACAGAGGGAGTGAGAGAGAGAGAAAGAGACAGGCAGAGAGATGGAGAGAGAGAAGAGAAGAGAGAGAATAAGTGTGAGAGTGAGAGAGAGGAAGAGAGGGAGAGAGAAGAGAGAGAATAAGTGTGAGAGTGAGAGAGAGGAAGAGAGGGAGAGGGGACCGTTGGAATGCCGACCAGAGATGAGAGCAGACGAACGGAGGGGGGCAGAGAGGTAGAGGAGAGCGGGGGATGGGGGGGGGTCGAATGACAGTATAAAAAAGAAGAAGGTGAGAGAAAGACAGGGAGGTGGGGAGGGAGGAGAGGTGAGCAGGGTGCGAGAGGCAGGGAAGAGGATAGACAAACAGACAGTCAGGCACGGAGGAGACGTGGGAGGAGGGTGGCAGTGACGGATGAGATGATTAAAGGACAAAATTAGATAGGAGAGAGAGACAGAGAGAGAGATGGATGACAGGAAGTGCAGGTGGGGAGAACAGAGAGAGAGATACAAAGAGAGACATAAAGAGAGAGAGATACAGAGAGTAGAGCGTGAGACAAATATGTCTCACATTCCTCTCAGGCCTGAGAGCTGACATATGACTGGCTTGGAGGGTGTTATGGGTTATGTTACTGTAGTATTGTGTAGGTATGTGTGTGTGTGTGTGTGTGTGTGTGTGTGTGTGTGTGTGTGTGTGTAGTCTTGTCTGTGGTGAGGGCTGGGCTATATAAGTGGCAATATGGCCCAGCCCAATGTCTCTCTCATCCTACACCTATTATTTGTATCTGTTATGTTGATACTGTGTCTTTAAAAAAAATTACCTTCTATATTACAACACTATTTTTTATCTTCATCATAACTCATGTCCCTTATTGTGTTGTGGCCAGTTCGAGCCAGTCGTAACAGAGTGTGTGTGTGTGTACGCGTGCGTGTGTGTGTGTGTGTGGAGGAGTGGTGGGGATAGATGACAAGGTCTTAAAGAACTGCACTCAATCTACAGAGAGACGCCATCTCTTTCTCCATCCCTCTCTCTCATTCTACCACTTCATCTCTTTCTCCATCCCTCTCTCTCATTCTACCACTTCATATCTTTCTCCATCCCTCTCTCTCATTCTAGCACTTCATCTCTTTCTCCATCCCTCTCTCTCATTCTACCACTTCATATCTTTCTCCATCCCTCTCTCTCATTCTACCACTTCATCTCTTTCTCCATCCCTCTCTCTCATTCTACCCCTTCATCTCTTTCTCCATCCCTCTCTCTCATTCTACCACTTCATCTCTTTCTCCATCCCTCTCTCTCATTCTACCACTTCATCTCTTTCTCCATCCCTCTCTCTCATTCTACCCCTTCATCTCTTTCTCCATCCCTCTCTCTCATTCTACCACTTCATATCTTTCTCCATCCCTCTCTCATTCTAGCACTTCAGCTCTTTCTCCATCCCTCTCTCTCATTCTACCACTTCATCTCTTTCTCCATCCCTCTCTCATTCTACCACTTCATCTCTTTCTCCATCCCTCTCTCTCATTCTACCACTTCATCTCTTTCTCCATCCCTCTCTCTCATTCTACCACTTCATCTCTTTCTCCATCCCTTTCTCTCA
>NC_140251.1:5383337-5388337 GCF_949987555.1 Borostomias antarcticus | reverse complement strand
TGTTGTGTGTGTATGTGTGTGTGTATGTGTGTATGTGTGTGTGACATGTCCTGGCCTGAACAGATGGGGTGATGTCTCTCTAGCGGTCAGAGCCGTGGCACTCACCTGTGCCAGTACCCAGCATGCCGTGCATTTCAGCCAGACTCAACGTGACACACCGCTTGACACATGACACATGACAAGGGACAGCTACTGTACCACCTGACTGTTGTCTTGTACTGTACCGCTTGATAATGTGACTGTAAATAAACAGTGTGTGGGAAATGGTTGGATCTGTGGTGCTGTCTGTTAACTGTGTTGAATGGTTGGATCTGTGGTGCTGTCTGTTAACTGTGTTGGTTTTAAATGAACTTTTGACATGTCTTTTCAGCCCGTCCCCCCTTCTCTCAAAAGGCTCTGCCTCTTTCCAGGCCGCCCACCACTGTAAATAAGAATTTGTTCTTAATGTCTTTGCTGGTTAAATAAAGGTTAAACCTAACACTACACTACGCAGGTTGGCTTGACTATTAGCAGCTGATCCCGTACCGTCCTCCTACCCCTGCTCTCTCTTTCTCTCTCTCTCTCTCTCTCCCTCTGTCTCTCTCTCTCTCTCTCCCTCTGTCTCTTTCTCTCTCTCTCCCTCTCTCTCTCTCCCTCTCTCTCTCTTTCTCTCCCTGTCTCTCCCTCTCTCTCTCTCTCTCTCTCTCTTGTGGTTACTATGGAAACGTGTGCTCACTTTTGCATTTGTATAGAGGTTGAATACTGTACATGGTCACGAATGGTCAGTATAGCAGCATATTATTCATATTAGTATTATTATTATTATTATTTTTAACTCACTTAGAGGGGGCGCCCTCAAAGTCTTCCTCCCAGTAGCTCCGCCCCTCCTCGCGGTGCAGGTCGATATCCCGGGTGGCGGCAAAGGTGTGGCCGACGCCCTCGCCACCGTGGAAATACAGGGCATTGCCCTCCGACTGACAGGCATGCTGGCCAATGAGAATGAGAGGTCAACTACTAGTACAGTATGTGTCATCCTGGGACACCGGCCAATAACGAGATCTCTATAAGAACCAAACCTTGACGGTGGCACCGGGGAAGAAGAGCCAGTTGGCGGTGTCGGGCGGGTCCAGGTTGTCCTCCAGGAGGGTGGGCCTGTGGGCGGCGTTGACCAGCAGGACGTTGTCCAGACCCCAGCAGGACTCGTAGCCCTCGGGGCCCCGGGTGGCCTCCTGGGACCAGCGCAGACGCACGCCCGGCCCCTGGGAGGAGGTGGGCAGGGGTAGCAGGTGGACCACGGTGCTGCTGTTGGTAGGGGCCCTGCAGGTGGGGGTGGTGGGGGTGAGGGGGGGGGGGGTGACACATGGTCAGAACATGGATGTGTGTGTGTGTGTGTTTGCGTGTGTGTGTGTGTATGTGAGAGAGAGAGAGAGAGAGAGAGAGAGAGAGAGAGAGAGAGATAGAGAGAGAGTACGTGTTTGTGTGTGTATCTGTGTGTGTGAGAGAGTGTGTGTGTGTGTGTTTGTGTGTGTGTGTGTGTGTGTGTGTGTGTGAGAGGGAGTACATGTTTGTGTGTGTGTCTGTGTGTGTCTGTGAGAGAGTGTGTGTGTGTGTGTGCGTGCGTGTGTGTGTGTGTGTGTGAGAGAAAAGTTTGTGAGAAGACAACTAATGACAGAGGAGCAGCGTCTGTGGTCTGTAAAGTGAATGTGTGTCAATGAGCAGATGATAAAACAGCCCAGTCAGGGTATCCTCCTGCACTACACAACCACACAACATGACGTTACACTGTTGTAATGACAAAACACTATCATCAACTTAGGTCTCAGTAGGAGAGAGAGAGAGAGAGAGAGAGAGAGAGAGAGAGAGAGAGAGAGAGAGAGAGAGAGGGGTGTGTGTGGATGTTAAATCAGTTTTGGTGGGTGTTTAATAATTCAGGAAACACAGGCATTGATTCACTTTCAGCCTGTTTGTTTGCAATGGTGTGATGTAGCAGCGTCATGTTAAGGTGGAATGTGTGTGTGTTTCTGTGTGTGTGTGTGCGTGTGTCTGTGTTTCTGTGTGTTTTTCTGCGACTGTGTGTGTCTGTATGTCTCTTCGTTTGTGTGTGTGCGTGTGTGTGTGTGTGTGCGTGAGAGAGAGAGAGAGAGAGAGAGAGAGAGAGAGATGTGTGTATGTGTGTATGTGTTTGTGTGTGTGTGTGTGTGTGTTACGTCCGTGTGTGTATTGTGCTCTTCCTGCCCTGTTCCGTCTGTCTCCTTTCCCGGGTGTTCATGATCTAAGGGGGGGGGGGGGGGGGGGGGTAGTTTGCTTATGGTGCTGTCTGTGTAATTTATGTTTGTTCATTCTGCTAGTCTGTGGCTACACTCTTTTGCCTTAGTTGTGGTTTTGGCCTACAGCTGCGTGTTTGGGTCCTGGGTACCGCTGTCTGTAAGATAACATTGTTTACATCGTTCAATGGTTTGGTGCAGTGCCACCGCTCATAGCCCTTCTCCCACCCTCTGTTGGTCCTGTCCCAGGTAGTTTTTCTTTTGTATTGTTGTTTTCTATCTAGTTATCCATCCATCCATCTTCATCCGCTTATCCGGGGTCGGGTCGCGGGGGCAGCAGGGGGCCCCAGACAACCCTTTCCCTGGCAGCATCAACCAGCTCTGCCTGGGGAATCTTTAGCCGCTCCCAGGCCAGTGCGGAGATGTAATCCCGCCACCTAGTCCTGGGTCTACCCCGCAGCCTCCTCCCAGCTGGACACGCCTTGAACACCTCCCTAGAGAGGCGCCCAGGAGGCATCCCGAACCACCTCAACTGTCTCCTTTCGACGCAAAGGAGCAGCGGCTCTACTCCGAGTCTCTCCCGGATGACTGAACTTCTCACCCGATCTCTCAGGGAGACCCCAGCCACCCTCCGGAGAAAACTCATTTCGGCCGCTTGTATCCGTGATCTCGTTCTTTCGGTCATGACCCATCCTTCATGACCATAGGTGAGGGTAGGTACGAAGATAGACCGGTAGATCGAGAGCTTTGCCTTTTGGCTCAGCTCTCTTTTCGTCACAACAGTGCGGTAAAGCGACTGCAGAACCGCACCAGCTGCTCCGATTCTCCGGCCAAGCTCCCACTCCATGGTTCCCTCACTCGTGAACAAGACCCCCAGATACTTGAACTCCTTCACTTGGGGTAAGGACTCATTTCCTACTCGGAGCAGACAGACCACCGGTTTCCTGCTGAGAACCATGGCCTCAGACTTAGAAGTGCTGATTCTCATCCCAGCCGCTTCACACTCAGTTGCGAACCTATCCAGAGAGTGCTGGAGGTCCCAGGCAGATGATGCCATCAGGACCACATCATCTGCAAATAGCAGTGACGTGATCCCCAGCTCACCGAACTGCAGCCCCAACTCCACGCGGCTACACCTCGATATCCTGTCCATGAAAATCACAAACAGGATTGGTGACAAAGCGCAGCCCTGACGGAGGCCAACCCCCACCGGAAAGGAAGACGACTAACTGCCGAGGACACGGACACAGCTCTCGCTCTGGGTGTACAGGGATTGGATGGCCCTAAGTAGGGATCCCCTCACCCCATTCTCCCATATAACCCTCCACAAGACCTCTTAAGGGACCCGGTCGTAAGCCTTCTCCAAGTCCACAAAACACATGTAGACAGGTTGGGCAAACTCCCAAGCCCCCTCCAAGATCCTTGCGAGAGTGAAGAGCTGGTCGGTGGTTCCACGACCAGGACGAAAACCGCATTGTTCCTCTTCGATCTGAGGTTCGACTATCGGCCGGACCCTCCTTTCCAGCACCTTGGAGTACACTTTCTCTGGGAGGCTGAGTAATGTGATGCCTCTATAATTGGCACACACCCTCTGGTCTCCATTTTTAAATATTGGGACCACCACCCCAGTCTGCCACTCCTTTGGCACTGACCCGGACTTCCACGCAATGTTAAAGAGGCGTGTCACCCAAGACAGCCCCTCAACACCCAGCACCTTCAGCATTTCTGGACGGATCTCATCAGCCCCTGGGGCTCTGCCACTGTGGAGTTGTTTGACTACCTCAGTGACCTCCTCCAGGGAAATTGATGACGACCCCCCATCATCTTCCGGCTCTGCCTCGATCGTAGAGGGTGGATTAGTCGGGTTCAGGAGTTCCTCAAAGTGCTCCTTCCAACGCTCAACAACCTCCTCAGTTGAGGTCAGCAGTGTCCCTACCTTGCTGTATACAGCTTGGATGGTCCCCCGCTTTCCCTTCCTGAGGTGTCTGATGGTCTTCCAGAAACACTTTGGTGCCGACCGAAAGTCCTTCTCCATGGTTTCTCCGATGTATCTAGTTATGTATTTCTTTATTTTCCCCTGTCTTGTTTATTGTTGTTTATGATATTCATGAATGTTATCTATATAATTTTCACCTGAGCACCGTAAAATAAATGCTTTTCTTTTAAAAGGAACAGTGTTGGTTGTCGGTCTGGCAGTGTTTGTGCACCACACTGGTATTCTATCTACCGGCTGCGTTAGCATACAGGCTCTGTTGCATACCTCCCTCCCTCCCTAGACTATATCTGAGGGAGGCGTGTGCGCGTGTGTGCGCGTGCAAGTGTGTGTGTATGTTTGTGTGTAAAGAGGTAGAGACAGAACAGAGGAGATTAGTCAGAGAAACAGGAATGACAAATGTGGAGGAGGAGGTGTGAATGAGGGTACAGAGAGAGATGAGGGTGTTTGACAGATGGAGTGGTGTGTGTGAGAGAGTGAGTGAGTGTGTGTGTGTGTGTGTGTGTGTGTGTGTGTGTGTGTGTGTGTGTGTGTGTGTGTGTGTGAGAGACAAAGGCCCAAACCCAATACTCCCCCTCAGCCCTAGCCCCTAGTTTTGGAGTGCCCTCGACTGGGTAGTGGCCCTTCAGAACGGAGCCGCAAGGGATAGGGGTTGAAATCTTTACCTAAGAAATGGGACAATACTCGTTACGTCTTCAATCAGAATTTTATTAGTTGCCTGATTTTCCCTTGGATGTTACAGTATGATTACTATTATTATAGTG
>NC_140251.1:5345837-5380837 GCF_949987555.1 Borostomias antarcticus | reverse complement strand
CCTACAAAATCTAGCTTTTATTGTTTGTAGTCGAATGGTGTCATATAGCCTGGTGGTGTCTAGCTAGCGAATGTAGCTAGAGGTAACAGGATGCAACCGTGGAGACAATAACATGGGCACTATCATGTTTAGTCAGGGAGAGAGGACAGTGAAATTTGTCACAGTGGCATCGAGTGTGGATGGTCCAGGCTAGCCAGCTATATTTTAGGTAGCATAGCGCCGTCAACAGCCCTCGTTCTCTAGCCTGATTTACTCTTATCTGAGCTGATTTGCATGTGAAGAAAAGCGCTCAATCCGATCTATCTGATCTCGTGGTCAACGGAGGGGTATAGAGGCATGCTAGAATACTTATTCTGAGTGGTATTTTCAGCAAAAATAATTAAAAGACATGTTTTGGGGACCCCAAAGACTTATATTAAATTGTTGAAAATCTGCATAATAGAACCACTTTAACTTGCTTCTTGTGCCTCTCCCCCTCTCTCCATCTTGTGTTGGGAACAAGGTGTCTACTCTACTCAGTTCATTAGTGATGAGACATCAATAGCTCATTTGAAATTACACCAAATATGAAAAGAATTTGACCATAAAAGTCAAAATTTGGTGGCTAAAGACATTCTAATGCCACTATTCCATCACAGATCTTAATTATGGGGGATTTTCCTGTCTCATTGTGCTGCGTCCTTAAACTTGATTCAGATAATGTAGGCTACTGCATGGTTGCTGAAACACCCACTTCACACTGCTAATAGGGGATGAGCTGCATTGTTGTTACTGTAGCGCATGTCTGAGCTTCCTAACGTTGGCTGCGCCAGCTAGCAAGCATGATGCACAGTTCAGTAGTTAGCTAGACTAGCAAGATAACTAAATGTTGGTCAGTGCCCGCTGCGCTCATTAGCTGGCTGGCTAGCTAATATAACGTGCCTGCTAACTTAGCTCTACGAGATTACGAGATTGACAGTGTTGCGTTAACATACTAACTTATCAGAGTTAACTAGCTGCATCAGTTTTGGACACATTTGTGCAGAGGTGTTCATGATATCACTATTTGTGTAGGGCTACTCCGGATTGACTCTATTCAGCTGTCTTCTAGGTGCACAGAGAGGAGCGGAGGAGGGGCTGTTTACAGACGGGACCAGCGTGTGTGCGCAAGGGAGAGAGGGACAGAGAGGCTGAGCGCACATCAACGTGCTGTGCGCAGTTCTACAACGAAATACGAGCAACATTTTACTGTGACTGTACACTAGGACCAACGTGACGAATAAAGAATCTGATCTGAGCTGATTTTACCTATTTTAA
Organism: Borostomias antarcticus; assembly: GCF_949987555.1. NCBI lineage: Eukaryota > Metazoa > Chordata > Actinopteri > Stomiiformes > Stomiidae > Borostomias > Borostomias antarcticus. The sequence goes on along the minus strand of NC_140251.1, from coordinate 5,379,541 downwards.
ATACAAAAAAAGGCGTGAGGCGGAGACTAAACAAATGGGCGGTCAAGGTGCATATTCTCTCCATCACTCATACACATTTGACCTACATTAAGTACCGAACGTTGTGAAATTCATATACCGGACCGTTTTGAACAAATAAAGTATCGAAAAAGTACAGAATTTCGGTATACCGTGCAACACTAGCGTATACAGAACAGTCCCAGTTTAGCTACGTGTAACCAGATTGGAATTATGTGTATTTTCTTTTGTTTAAAAATTCACCAAATCCTGTTTAATGTTTTTATATTCAATGTGTTTCTGGTAGCTTATGTGAACCAAATTTCGAAATACTTGTACTGTCGCTTTAAGAGCTGCTGTTCTTTTTGATGTCAAAGCTGCTCCGCTCTCAGTCCGCGCCTTGCTAACTGAGAGCAGGTATGTTTTATTATCTCAGTCATAGCTTAATATTTATTCTATAGATAGTTGTTCTATAGTTGTCGATGATGAAAACATAATACTTGACAATTAGACAGTTTATGTTGTTAGTTTTGATATTCTAAACATGCAGCTCATGTGTCAACTGGATATACAATGTAAATTCAATTTCTGTTTGAAAGTTTCATTGTATATATGTTTCCTAGTGCTAGCTACAGAGTTATTCATGTGTCTGTTAAGAGGGGATTGACGATCAGGGAAAAGACCGCATCTCAAAGTCTGTTGTCATTGTTCATTTTTACAGCTGCAGAGACACAACTGACGTCCAATCAACCTACATTAAAAGAGAGAGCAACCAGTAGCTGTTGGTGGTTCAGGCCCTTCCTTCACCCAACACAACATACCGAACACAACGCAGAGATCATACAGAGGCTAACGGATGTGCATAAGACAGACACAACTTTTACATACGGTTGCCGTTAAAGTGACTGAGGCTGCGAAGTGGTTCTGGTTCTCAATGGGGCGGAATTTGTGGTTGCGGTTCAGTCACGGCCGGTACTCACCAGTTCCCTCTCTCCGAAAGGCTCACAGAAGGTGACCGCTCTGCCATGCATCAGAGCCCCGCACTGCTCACCCAGGACACAGTTACTACACTCAGTCCTGAGAGAGAGATGGAGAGAGAGAGAGAAAGAGAGCGAAAGAGAGAGAGAGAGAGAGAGGAGAGAGAGAGAGAAATAATGGTTGGGTTAAAGTCTAAAGGACTATTAATATGAAAGGACTGTCATTTAAGCCCATGGTGTGACTTGAGAGCCCTGGGCTGACCTACCAGATGGTGGCATCCAGCTCCCCCTGCAGGCTGGAGTCAAAGTCGTCACGCAGCACTGCATGGTTTCCATGAATCTCCGCTACACACACATACACACATACACACAGCTGAACAGCTGAAGACGGTTTATATTTAACATTGACATTGGAAAGCCATGTTAAAGAGGCATTAGGACATTAGGCATCTTAGCTTGCAAGGAACTCACCAAGACTGGGCCTCAAAGGGGAGTCTGTGGGAGCTGAAACAGAGAGAGAATACCACATGGACACACACACACACACACACACACACACACACACACACACACACACACACACACACACACACACACACACACATCAGTCACCTTGTAGCATTGAGCATTGTTGTCATTGTTTGAGTGTGTGTATGTTGCTTTGAGTGTGTGTATGTATGTGTGTGTGTGTGCGCTTATGCTTGTGTCTTTGTAACTGCATGGATAAGAGCACTTTAGTGAAGTCAGTAGATACAGTAGATACTCTGAAGGGAAGGGTGTGCCACGATGAACGCATCTCTGCCCATGTGCCACCCTCCTCCCCAGAGGCCCCGCCTCTTCATCCGTGGCTCCGGCACCATCGGATTTAGCTACCACTACAGAGACCCAGCTACGGTCATGCCAACGTTCGCGGTCAGTCAAGCGACAGGCTGTATTACGTTTGACGTTCTAGTCAGCGCTGCTTGACTACGGCTGCGTTCCGAATCACACACTTTCATACTATAAAGTATGCCAAAAAAGTATGTAGTATGTCCCAATACATAGTATGCTACATGCAGTATGGCAAAAATACCAGGATGTCCTTCTACATCCGGTCGTATTTTGCAGTATGCAAACCAGCAGATTTTTCTGGCTATTCTGACCCACAATCCATTGCATTGTGGGCAAATTTCAAGGCGCAACGTTATGACAAAGTGGTATGCGTACCGCGTGCAAAGTACATACTTCCCAGGGGCAGCTGTAGTATATACTGTTAGTAAAAAGTAGAAGTACGCGATTCAGAGCGCATCCTTCTTCTACAGCGAACCGCTCTGACGCGCAAACAGCGTTGACCCCGCGTAGCTGGGTTGCCTCCTGCCTCTTCCGCTGAGCCCTGCTCCGGGAGGCTGGCTGAGGATAATCTGTCCCCTTGTGCCCCCCCCCCCCCCCCCCCCCCCCTCCCGGAGGATAATATGTCCCCTTGCCCCCGCCCCCCACCCACCCTCCGGAGCCGCCGCCTGCCCTCCCAGATAACACAACTCCTCGCTCGCAGGCGCTTTCGTTTTTTAAACTCCCCCTCAAATGACGAAGGATCTGAGATTAAAATCTGCTCCAGGAGGGTTTGGGTGAAGGGCGAGGGAGAGATTCCTTAAAAACCCCTGATAAACGATGGGACCCAAATCAAGAAACGGGCTGGTTAAATTGAGAGGGAGGATTAGGAGAACGGCTTTCCCTGCTAATAGCCTCTTAAGAGACTTCACTTCCTTCTGGTTCCTCATGCTGGAGTCTAATGCCTTCCTGGCCCTTTGTAACTGGATCTGCTATACATAAGGGAGGGGGGGGTGTTGCCAAGTTTTGGGCTTAAAGAAAATAAGTCTATTAGTGTTGCCATCTGACAGAGAGAGAAAGAGAAAGAGGGAGAGAGAGGGAGAGTGAGATGAAGGGAGAGAGAGGGAGAAGAAGAAAGAGAGAGGGAGTGAGGGAGATAGAGTAAGAAAGAGGGAAAGAGACAGGGAGGGAGAGAGGAAGAGGGAGAGAGAGAAAGAGAGGTTACGGTGACTGGGGCTGCGTTGGGTGGGTCCTGAATGTACATCTCTGAGGCTGGAATTTGGAGTCTGTGATGAAGCCCTATTAAAATCAGATCAAAGGGCCTTGCACTCCAAACCTAATCCTCCAAATGGCAGCTGATTCAGAACATGTTTGGAGGGATCTATCAAGCCCAGCCCTGGCTTGCTCACTGCCTCTCTCTCACACACACACACACACACACACACACACACACACACACACACACACACACACACACACACACACACACACACACACACACACAAATACACACACACACACACACACACACACATACACACACACACGCGCACACTGACTGGTCCTATCTATGCTTTCATCCACCATCACCTCTCCAAGGCAGATGCTCTCTCTCTCTCTCTCTCTCTCTCTCTCTCTGGGTGTGCGGGGATGGAGGGCAGTGGAGAAACTAAGAGTAAGCTTTGGCAAACACAAAGAGCACAGGGCAGAAGTCATCTCATCCCCTCTTCTCTCCGTGTCGTAGCTCTATAATCTCCTCTCTCGCTCTCTCTCCATCCGGCGTATCTAACATTTCTCCCAATCTCTCGCCCTCTCTCTCTCCCTCTGACTCACTCACCACAGTGTGTGTGTGCATGAGTATGCGAGCCGCGTATTTGAAGGTGAGCATCCCTCCGCCTAATTGGCCGTTTACTGACTCGCCGGGAAACAGGATGTTGTTGTTTCCCTGAGTGTTTGCTGCGTCTGTAGCCACTACAAAGAGACGCCTCTCCAAAGTCAGATTACCAACACTTCAATCCACTCATCCCCCGGCGGAGAAGTGGAGGAGAGGAGAAGAGGCCTTTCTGCGTTTTCAATAGCCGTCATTATCATAATCACCAGTGAGGCAAAGAGAGAGACCAGCAAGGCACCATAACGCCATCCTGATTGGCTAGCTGTGTTTGCCATCTAAGGTGTATTTTTGTTAATCTGTTTGTGTTTGCTTGTGACTAGGCATCTTTTCTACATAATTCATATGAGGACAGTGTGTGGTGTCTGAGTGCATGCAAAGAAAGACTGTTTGGAACACAATGGCTGACTGTCTCCTGTCGGGCTCACACTACAGGATTATCAAAATCCTAACCGATCTCGAAATCGGGTTGTGCATGTATCACACACGAGGAGAATCTTAACAGATGTTCTTCTGGCTCGAATACGCACACACTACAAGATTGGAAAATAATGGCTCATCACATGCTACAGTGTTTTATCTGGCCCAAGGGAGCAATGAACCATTGCCTCGCTTGAATAGTGATGTAATAATTTAAACAGCCTATTAAACATGTTTGATATTATTCGAGCTGATTGGGAGGTGTAAAGTAGGATCTCTAACTCTCTCACATTACAAAATAATCTGAACCAAACATCCAATCGACCAATGTTCCAGACCATTGCCTCAGCCAACACCAACATTGGATTGGTGTGCCATGTTTGTCGATGACTGCCAGCGTCGGTTGGATGGATTCTCAGTTGACTTTTGAACTTCCAAAAACAATTGCCAGATTTGGAACATTGGCGTGTTGAGAGTTGGTTGGCGTTGGTCCAGGCAATGTGCAGGCACCCTCAGGCCATGAATATCTTTACTGATGAAAAATCTCAGCTCAGAAATAGACGTTACCAGACCCGATGTAAGCTGGGATTTCCAGGTAGTACACGGATATGGACACGCCCACTTTTGGTGGTATGATGCTCTCGAGCTGGGAGATTAGCTAGGTTAACTAACCTAGCCTCGCGTCACCAGTCTCTCCTCGGGGAGGAGAGCCTGGTATCTATTTACTTCACTGCCTTAAGCCCGCCCCATCATCCGGCTCGAGCCTGTAGAACCCGCCTCCAACATCCGCTTCCTTTATTTTTCCTTAACCGGTAGTTCTCCTCACATCTTCTTTTACAATTTTTGTCGTGTTATGCCTGGTGATGTCATCGCGAATGTTATCTACTCAAAACTTCACCATGCGCAGCCTACAGTAAAAACAGTACAACAACTGTTGTCTTCCGGTCCAGACTGGATGATTATGGGATGCGTCCTCGCGCTTCCGCTCTAGACCGGCGAAACAACACCGAACGAGAAAGGCCCCAGACTACTACTGAAGAGGGAGGACATGGAAAATGGTTTCCAAAGTTTTGCATTAACAGAGGGGCATAGAAGAATTAGTCTATACCTTCCATATGTATTATACATGTAATCATGAATGTATTCAGTTGATACAGTAACAGACTATACAGCACAGCATGGTTTACCCTTTGTATTAATCATTTCAGGATTCCACGTAAAGGATCCACTGCACCAAGACTATGCTCCCTCTATACTCCTGCATCGCCAGAGGTCAGACAAGGGGGCGGAGAAGATAAGGCGGTACTACAATGCCAGAAAAAGAGAGACGGAGCAGCTGAAACAGAGTGGCAAAAGGAAGTGCCTCTCCATGCCTGAACATCTCTCCCCTCATAATGACCATACATACGCTGCCCCACGCAGCCAGGAGAGAGAAGCCCCACCCAGCCAGGAGAGAGAGGTCCCACCCAGCCAGGAGAGAGAGGTCCCACGCAGCCAGGAGAGAGAGGTCCCACCCAGTCAGGAGAGAGAGGTCCCACCCAGCCAGGAGAGAGAGGTCCAACCCAGCCAGGAGAGAGAGGTCCCACCCAGCCAGGACAGAGAGGTCTAACTCAGCCAGGACAGAGAGGTCCAGCCCAGCCAGGACAGAGAGGTCCCACCCAGTCAGGAGAGAGAGGTCCCACCCAGCCAGGAGAGAGAGGTCCCACCCAGCCAGGACAGAGAGGTCCAGCCCAGCCAGGAGAGAGAGGTCCCACCCAGCCAGGAGAGAGAGGTCCCACCCAGTCAGGACAGAGAGGTCCCACCCAGCCAGGAGAGAGAGGTCCCACCCAGTCAGGAGAGAGAGGTCCCACGCAGCCAGGAGAGAGAGGTCCCACCCAGCCCGGACAGAGAGGTCCAACCCAGCCAGGGCAGAGGGGTCCAACCCAGCCAGGAGAGAGAGGTCCCACCCAGCCAGGACAGAGAGGTCCAGCCCAGCCAGGACAGAGAGGTCCAACTCAGCCAGGACAGAGAGGTCCAGCCCAGCCAGGACAGAGAGGTCCAGCCCAGCCAGGACAGAGAGGTCCAACCCAGCCAGGACAGAGAGGTCCAGCTCAGCCAGGACAGAGAGGTCCAACCCAGCCAGGACAGAGAGGTCCAGCCCAGCCAGGACAGAGAGGTCCAACTCAGCCAGGACAGAGAGGTCCAGCCCAGCCAGGACAGAGAGGTCCAGCCCATCCAGGACAGAGAGGACAACTCAGCCAGGAGAGATGGCTGCCAGGAGGGCCGTGCTGGCCATCTGTAGCCGAGTAAATTCATATTCGTATGAAAATTAATGTCAGGTTAGTGCACTCTGCTGGACTGAAGAAGTAGCCTATTTCACCGTCTCCTAGTTAGCTAGTTTATGTATCTACTGTAGGTGGACAGATTCAGATTGACAGATTCACTTTTATGTTGTATCTTTAAAATATTCACAAAGCAAAAATCTTAGGTCCTGCCCCCTCGAACTGCAGCAGCATAGCTGCACATTCAGAACTGTGCTGGGTAACGTTACTGTCATCGGCACTTTAGGGGCTAAGGAGATGCTAACATTAAACTGGATCCTATATAAACAAAGTGGGGAGACTAAGTAGCTGGCTGTATAAATATCTTAATATCTCTAGACATAAAAAGTCATAGATGGACATTACTTGGAGACTCGATGAGGTACAAGTAAATGTCTGGATATGACACGTCTGGCCACTGAGTGGGATCATTAATCCATTCGGACGCGGAGCGGCTAAAAGGACACTGGCCACCAATTCCGTTTATTTAAATAGCGGCATTTGTCAGTAGCCTCCAAACTACTACTATAGCTGTCTGACATGTTATTTGAAAAGTTACCAAGATCGATCCGATTTGCCGCTATTCAATTTAGCACTAAAGCCCCGTCATACGGCTACGCTCAACCAAAAAGGGGTGGTAACCTCCCCCCACAGTGTTGGTTGCCATGACGCTGCCATGAACGTTCCCAGATGATTGTCAAGGTCTATAGTAAAAGTTGGATCTGTAAACCCCTCACATTACAATAATCCGAGCCGGACATCCGTACCGACCAACATTCCAGACTAGATTTCTCCTCTGATTGTCAGGAGGGGTGAATTGGCGATAAATCAACCCAAAAATGTAAGGTGCCTGCACACTGCCACAACCAACAAGACCAATGTTGGATTGGTGTGCCATGTTTGTTGGTGACTGCTAGTGTCAGTTGGATGGATTTTCAGTTGAGTTTCAAACTTCCAACATTCCAACAACAACTGTCAACTTCAGAACGTTGGTGTGTTGAGAGTTGATGAATATCTTTACTGATTACAAATCCCAGCTCGGAAAAAGTTCAGACGAGGGACCGGGCAAAGACCGCCGGTTCCCCGTCGGCCTCCATCACCGCAACGTCCTCCTCACTGGGACGGTCGGTAGCCCTCGGCGGAGGTGATTATTATAGGTTGGGAGAAAGAGGTTGACGTGGTGAGGTGAGGCTAGAATGCGCTGGGTGTGGGAGGGGAGGGTAACAGTAGGAGAGAGGGAGTTGTGGATGAGGAGAGAGTTCTGGAACAGGGGGAGGGAGAGAGAGAGAGGTCTCAAGGTTCCAGGGGTATGAGGGATGGTTGGCTGGCTGGCTGGGTGGTGTTGTGGGGGGGGGGGGGGGGGGGGGTGACGGGGTGGGTGGGAGGGAGGGCTTGCGGAGGCCACTCGCCCTCCCAGTGATCAGGCGTCCCTCGGGGAGCGGCGGCCTGTCTGAGTTATACCCGCCCTGTAGCCATCCATCTGGGGCGCCCGGCACTCGGCCGAGCTCATAAACGTGGGATTTATGCCCCCGCTGGAAATTAAAGGCACTGGGGAGCAGAGCTGCTGCGGCCGTCCTGCCAGGAGATAGGGGCTGATGAACTGCCGTCAGCAGCAGGCACACCCCTCCCTCCCCCTGTCCACCCACAGAGAGCAACACTCCTCCAGCCGGCTCTGCCCCCCACCCCCACCCTCTGGGTTCCACAAGTACCCTTGTTGAGAAGAGCAGTAGCCCATGAGAAGTCCTGCCTGTCTGTTTGTCTGTTTGTCTGCCTGTCTGTCTGTCTGCCTGTCTGTATGTCTGTCTGTCTCCCTGCCTGTCTGTCTGTCTGTCTGTCTGTCTGTCTGTCTGTCTGTCTGTCTGTCTGTCTGTCTGCCTGCCAGTCTGTTTGCCAGTCTGTCTGTCCATCAGTCATGAACTCTTGTTAACCTGCCTTGTAAGTGCAAAGGACATGAGTAGAATGTAGGAATCTCTCTCTCGCTCTCTCTTCTGCTTAGTAGGGAAAGTTGGAGAGAGGGAGGGAGGGGGAGAGAGAGGGTTAGAGGGAGAGAGAGAGAGAGGGGGGTAAAAGCAGTACAGCAGAAAGCAGCTCTGGGAACACAGGTGTGTGTGTGTGCGTGTGAGGCCAAGCTTTCCCCAGGCAGCCAGACAGATCCTCTTACAAACATGACTGACATGCACACATTTCCCCCTGAGCTTACTGTATGTCTGAGTGGGCTTTTTAAGGGCAACTGCATGGAAACTTAAATACAAACACCTGGAGAAAAGTGAATGTCACTGTTACGGAAGTCAATGCTTCCGTAATAAATGAACAGGTTTTCTGCTCTCCTCTCACATCAGCCCCTCCTCTACCCCTCCTCCCCTCCCCTCCCCTCCCCTCCCCTCCCCTCCCCTCCCCTCCCCTCTCCTTTTCTCTCCTCTCCTCTCCTCTCCTACACTTCCATGACAGTTCCCTCTAATGTCCTCCTCCCTTCTCTCCCTCTCCCCAGCCCTCAGGTCTGTGCTCCTATCCTGGCTCTGCTCGCCTCTAATCTGCCTGTTTGTTCTTAAAGGCCCCAGTGTGCCCGATCAACCCAGATTTCCCCTCTTTGAGCAGTACGTTCTTAGCCCTCTCCCTCCTCCTCCTCCTCCCCTCTCTCTCTCTCTCTCTCTCTCCCTCTCTCTCTCTCTCCATCCCTCTCTCCCCACTGTGGATCATAACACTGCTTTTCATTTATCCGGCTCCTCAAAACCACGACTTAGCACATGAAGCTTGGGCCCCTGCTAGCTTTCGTTCCTCTCTTGAATACTAATGTAGCTACATTTGAGACTTCCTTCCTTCCAGAGCACTCCAGCTCTCTGTGGCGCTCCACAGGGCAGGAGCACGGGCCAGCGTTGTTTACCCCCCGGCCAGCTGAGAGCTTTCTGCAGACCTCTGGCTCACCCTCTCACTCCGGCTGATTGGAACCAGAGACAACGGCTGGTTCCAACGTAGGCCAAGATTTTCAAACGTTTAAGCTGCGAATGAAACTCTACGACGGGTTCCGAGCACAGGTCTGTCACGAACAGGCCGGCGAGCACGTGACTCTCCCCAGTTTTGATGTATCGTGGCGCATCGGATGCTCCACGCTTGTTACTTGTTGTTAGTCACAGCTGCCGTTCTTCAGAAGCTGGGAGTGTTGTTTGTCTGTCATGAGGGCCGGGTGCCAAGAGAGATGGAGGGAGTTTGAAAGAGAGATGGAGGGAGGGAGATAGATGGAGGGAGGGAGATAGATGGAGGGAGGGAAAGAGATGGAGGGAGGGTTGAGAGAGATAGAGGGAGGGTTGAGAGAGAGATGGAGGGAGGGAGAGAGATGGAGGGAGGGAGAGAGATGGAGGGAGTGAGAGAGATGGAGGGAGGGAGAGTGATAGAGTGTGCGTGAGAAAGATGGAGGGAGGGAGAGAGATGGAGGGAGTGAAAGAGAGGGAGGGAGTGTGTGAGAGAGATGGAGGGAGTGAAAGAGAGTGATGGAGTGTGTGTGAGAGAGGTGGAGAGAGTGAGAGTGATGGAGTGTGTGTGAGAGAGATGGAGGGAGTGAGAGTGATGGAGTGTGTGTGAGAGAGATGGAGGGAGTGAGAGAGATGGAGGGAGGGAGAGAGATGGAGGGAGTGAGAGATGGAGGGAGGGAGAGAGAGAGATGGAGGGAGGGAGAGTTATGGGGGGTGTGTGAGAAAGATGGAGGCAGTGTGAGATGGAGCGAGTGTGTGAGAGACGACAGTGGAACAGAACAAAGGAACGGCAACGGGTCTCTCTCTCAATGCTCTGCTCTTTCCCTCCTCTGACTCCTCTCTCCTTCCCTGTTGCTCCAGGCGTTTTCCAGTCTCATTTGTAATTCAGATTCCTTTCCTTGACAGCGTTCTATACCGCGGAGAGTGTGACATATCCCTGGCCATCCAGGAATTAGCCCGTAACGAGCTCGGCCACTCCGCTCTCGCCCCCCCCTCCTCCTTCTTTATGGCATTTGATCTCGCCCGCAATTTATGACCTTCAACTTTCTCGTTAACACCCTACCTCCATCCCTCCATCCGTCTACCTCTCCTTCACCGGAGAGAGCTCTCATTACTGACACTGGCAATTTACTGCCCTGTGCTCCTTCTGTTCTCTTCCCCTTGCCCCTCTCCTCCCCCTCTCTCTCTCCCTCTATCTCTCTCTCCCTCTATCTCTCTCTTCCTCTCTGTCACTTCAGTCCGCTCCATCTCAACCCCTCTCTGTCTCTCCCTTCCCCCTTTTGCTGCTACTGGTGTCTCACTGCCTGTCTTTCTATCTATCTATCTATCTATCTATCTATCTATCTATCTATCTATCTATCTATCTATCTATCTATCTATCTATCTATCTATCTATCTATCTATCTATCTATCTATCTATCTATCTATCTATCTATCTATCTATCTATCTATCTATCTATCTATCTATCTATCTACCTACCTACCTATCTATCTATCTATCCCAGTCTCTCTCTCTCTCTATCTCTCTCTCTCTCTTCTCCATCCCCTCCCTCTGAAAACCTTTACTGGAGAAACTTTTGAACTTTTGGCAGACTAAAGGCTACATGTCTTCAGTGTGGCACTGAGCCACAGAGCTGAGCTGTCTGGGGCCTTGACTGAGTCTGAATGGAAGGTCTAACGACCTGCAGCATGAGCCAAAACACTCAGAGGTGAAAAACAATTTTATGATGAGATTTTAACAAGAAAACAACCATTCACCCTCCCCTAAAAAAAGAAGAAGTTTATGTTAGCTGTTTCTCTCTGCTAGTGCCAGGGTGATCCGTTTGCGGTACTTGAAGAGGAAGCTGGTTCTTAAATAAGCAATTATTAACACCCCAAATCCATGCTGGGAACGCACTATCAATATGTACTTAGAGCTGTCACAGAACCTGGGTATAAGTCCTAACAGGAGTGAACTGGAAGACCGGAGAAAAATAGCTTAAATTAAGCTGGAAATATGGGACACCCAAACATCCCTGACTCCGCAGCGGGTGCTCGCGTCATGATTAGTCAGCTCTAGTCATGAGCTGCTTTGGCTATTGTGGTTATCCATGTTTTAATGGTGTGTGTGTGTGTGTGTGTGTGTGTGTGTGTGTGTGTGTGTGTGTGTGTGTGTGTGTGTGTGTGTGTGTATGTGTGTGTGTGTGTGTGTGTGTGTGTGTGCGGGTGTGTGTGTGTGTGTGCGTATGTGCATGTGTGTGCATGTTTGTGTGTGTGTGAGTGTGTGTGTGTGTGTGTGTGTGTATGTGCGTATGTGTATGTGTGTGCGGGCGCATGTGTGTGTGCGTATGTGCATGTGTGTGCATGTTTGTGTGTGTGTGTGTGTGTGTGTATGTGCGTATGTGCATGTGTGTGCATGTTTGTGTGTGTGTGTGTGTGTGTGTGTGTGTGTGTGTGTGTGTGTATGTGCGTATGTGCATGTGTGTGCATGTTTGTGTGCGTGTGTGTGTGCTCTGCTGCTCACCTCCCTGCTCACAGAGCTGCTGGGCCAGAGCGTCCTTGAAGATGATCTGTCCTCGATGTGTGGCCGTAGCCCTGAGAGAGGGAGAGAGAGAGAGAGAGAGAGAGAGAGAGAGAGAGAGAGAGAGAAACATTAAAAAACTGCAGCAGGGAAAGAGCAATTTGGCTGCCTAATATGAGGTTTCGTTAAGTGCAGATGGCCTCTTCTTCTTCTTTTTCTTCTTCTTCTTCTCTCCCCCCATGGGCTATATATCCGGGTACACCTCCAGGAGCCATGTCACCATTTCATCATCCACAACCGTCAGGCCACGCATTCCGTTGGGTGTCCGATATATCGGACAGTCCTGGATGACGTGGTCTGCGGTTTGTTCCTCGGCGCTGTGAACGCTGTTTCAAGACTGTAAACAACGACTGTAAACAACGACACATTGAGAATTTTTTTTTTTTTTTCCAATCAATTAAGACAGCTGGACATTCAAAATGGAAGTACCAGGTGGAACCAACAACGACAGAAGGAGCGACAGAGGAGCAATATAAAATGTAGTAGTAGGAGTAAGACAGTTCACAGGAACAGACAGGGTGAGAAAAGGGATGATGCATGTTTCCATTGTGGTCAATATGGTCACTGGATTAATCAGTGTCACAGTTACCACAAGCTGAAAGAAAGGGAGAATCCTCAGACTTGGGGTCCAGCACAGCCGGTTGGAGTTTCACTGATCAACCCACAAGGTAGATTATGACTAGCCAGGGAACAGATAGACCCTCTAGGTCATGGGTTCCCAAACTCCATCAATGTGGGCCTCCCCTCTGAAAACAGTGAAACACGCGCGCCCCCCCCAACCCCCCAAATGTGTCCATTTTGCAAGGCAGCGTTAGCTACAGTAGCCCATAACGTTACACAGCTAAGTTAGCTCGGTGGCACCTGTTGCTAGTTAACGTTATGACGCTTTTGCACAATACATTCATGCCTGAGGGGGGAGGCTCTCTCTGCACTATCCACAATTTAGTATACAGCTCTCCCATTATTTATTTTGATTTTCGGAAATTAAAATCACGTTTCATTCATAAAAAACAGAAAATTTATTTGGGGCCCCCCAGGGCAGGCCCGCCTCACAGTTTGGGATGACTGCTCTAGGTGATACACAGGACAACACAGATGCAGTTGAGGACGTCAGGCTTGTACATGATGGTAGGAAAGTCGTTGATGTTTGTCAATACCTTAATCTGCATACAATACCGTCTGACACAACACCTTGGGATCAGTGGCAGCTACCACTGAAGCTATATTAGGTTCTGTAGACTTAGTAGCACTGCGCACGCTGTTTGTCCATGTACCGCATGCTGTGTCTGCTCTTCTTTCACAGGCGAAAACCTCACACCTGCACCCAGCAAGGTTGCTGCATTATCTGAATGTACTATTGACCATGTCTAATGTTACACTTCAAAGGTGAACTTTTCTTAACCCTGCAACCCTGCTTCCTACTCCAGATGACGGAGAGCCACATGACTGTGTCACCATAGTGGAAGAAGTCAGTAAGCCATGCTCAGACCTCACTGATATTCCTCTAGCAAACCCTGACTTTTAACTTTTTGTAGATAGATCAGCCCAGCGATCAGAGACAGGCCAGCCACTTGTTGCATATGCAGTCACAACAATAGATGGAGTTTTAGAATCAGCAAAACTCCCACAACACCTTTCAGCGCAAGCAGCTGAGTTGTTGATGTCCTAGGAAAATTCCTATCTTCTTAATAGCCTACAGTAGCAGAGGGAGGTTGAGCGGAAAATAACAGGCCAGTATGCCATTACCTGGCATAATCAATTTGTTGGCAATTCATTTTGACAGTTGACAGTTTGACAGTTTGAACAGTTGATGTTGCACAGTAAATGCAGTAGCCTACATTCCGTTCATGACTAGTTGCTATCGAAATCAGGACTGGCTAAACTAGTTAAATACTAGCCTACACCGTTGTGACGTTAACTGTTTTTAGCCACGTTAATATTATGGAAGCTGCTTTCGTGAGCTAACTGGCTATCGAAACAATTAGGCTGTAGACTACTTCAAATGTCGCATAGTAAAATTCTGATGTCCTTGGTAGAGTAACCTGCCTAGCCTACTGTAACTAACAAATACACTTTCCTCTCCGTTTGCTTTAAATGGCTGGTGCACATTTACGATAATGTAGGCTACCTAAATAAATAAATAATAAGGTGAACAGTAGCCTAGTAATAATAGGCTATAATATATTGTTATCACAGCAGCGCAGATAGAGATTACAATTAGAGCTTGGATTCCAGATTATTTTGAGAGCAGGGAATGTGCACCGGACTTGGACAATGGGGATAGAAATGTACTAAGTAGGCAACTGGGGGCAAGAATAAATAACAACAGCAGACGACTGTTTGAAAAATCAAGACATCTATTTGAATACCCTAAATTTACAGTTGCTCTTGCGTGCAGACAGGGCTGCGATAAAGACGGCATGGATAGCTCCTAGGGGAGCGCAACTGCTCATTAATTCTATCTCTTAGCCTCTTCATGTCTGCTTTGCCTCTAAAGTCTGGATACTGCTGGCGCATACTCTCTACGATGAAGTCTCTCAGGGTCTGTGGTAAGCCATGCTTTCCACATGAACCATTCCAGTTCATTTCCATCTCCCAGTCCTGGTAAATCGCAGGGGGTACCGAAGCTTTGAAAACAAGGCACCCGTAGCGGTCTGGACGACCATGACTGTCTGCCATGAGTTTCTCGATGACATGTGGTTCCAGGTCGGGAATGGGGATGTCAGGGTGAAATGTGGAGGGCAGTGTGTCCGCGTCTCTGGGTGGGCTAAGGACAGGCCTACGTGGTGTCACGACAGTGAGGCTGGGGGTCCTGGGCAGTGTGTCCAGCAGTGTGTCCAGCGTTCCAGGTGGGCTCCGGGCAGGCCTACGTGGAGTGACGGCGGGTGAAGTCCCAGGCACGGCCAGTGTGTCTGGGTCTCTGGGTGGTGTGGCACCGGGCTGTAATATTTGTTTGGATTAGCTACAGCAGAGACAGGAGCCTACATAAAATTGGTTATTTAAAGGGCTATCGTTTTACCAACTGATCGGACTTCATTCATTATTTAGATTCAAACCCAGAAACTCAGACATCCCACATTTTCAAGTCAACTGAACTGATTGTCAACGTTGCAGTCAGAGTAACGACACTACGATATACAATCAATAAATAGCGCTAAACCATATAACCTGTGTAAAAATTAGGCTATCGAAAAACATCAATTATGATTCATTAATTTGATCTGGCTTTGAGACAGCGCATCTACAGTAGGCTAGGCCAACCTCATGCAGGAGAGAGAGGCCTAGAGCCTACCAAATACCGGCCTAGACAGGATGAAAGTCGAAAAAGGTTATTTCAAGCCTACTGGTATTTATTTCATCTGAAAAAGATGTCAACAAACCAGCTGCATGAAAAAAGTAAATCTGATAGACAAAACTCGTAAAGCATTAGTTATGTTATAGCGTCTTAAGCAACAACAGCAAATTGCTGGATGCTGTAGGCTACCGGTTACCTATTTGAATTAATGATAGCCTACCTAACAAATAATTGAACTGAACACAGTAGGAGAAGCAGATAATAATGCTGTGATGTCCTACTCATCACCATCTTCCTCATCATCGTCCTCCTCAACTACCAGTTCGTTGTTGAACTCTTCCTCCTCATCGTTCTCCTCTTCTCTGACTTGAACCAACTCTCCCTGTAGATGTTATAGAGGAGGGGGCCCAGGACAGATCCCTGGAGGACGCTATTCTTAAGGCGTCGCAACCTGGTTCGCTGTCCACTACCGGTGGTGAGACTAAACCTGCGGTTTCGGATGAGCTCCATGATCATACTGACCATGTGCCTGTCCGGCAGCAGGCGGAGCATCTTGCATGTGAGGCCGTGGTGCCATATGGTGTCGTAGGCAGCCGTCAGGTCTATAAAGACGGCTCTGGCCTTCTTTTTGGCCGAAAAGCTGTCCTTGATGTGTTAAGTCATCAGAGTGACTTGATCTATGGTCGATCTCCCAACCTGGAACCTGGCCTGCTCCTGTGAGGGGGGAGGCAGACACCTTCTCGTGGTGCCCCCCGTCAGTAGCTGTGATTAACCACCATAAGCGAAGCAAAGTCTGCCAACTGAGGGCTACCACCCGGGCTGGTGTTCGGCTACCACAGGCGGGGAGGGTAGCCAGTGGAGCTTGCCCTGTCGGCTCCCATCCCAGAATTCTGCAGCTGAACACCGAAGGGCTCACCCCCAGTAAGATTGATGTCATTGAGCACCTGGCCTGCACCACCAAGGCGCTCTTCATCCTCCTCCAGGAGATCCACTGCGTAACATTGTTCTTCCAAATTTTGCTCTAGCTGGGTCTATCCTAAGCAGGAAGCATGGCCCCGCCACGTTCGTCCATCAAAGGTTGATCTGGACTCCCATCGACCAATCCCCGACTGGTTCGGAGATTGAATGGTTGTGCGTGGACATTGCTGGCTTTAAAATCGTCAACGTTTAAAAGCCTCTGCCCTCGCGAATCACACCAGCGTATCTTGCAGTCTTCCCCCACCTCTGTCTCTATGCTGGCGACTTTAATTGTCCGCATGAGGATTGGGGGTACAGCACTAATATATCCGACAGAGAAAACCTGGCTGCTTGGGCAGCTAACAACAGCCTGGTTCTATTGTACGATCCCAAGGGCGAATCCTGACTTGGCATTCGCGAGCGTCGGCATTGATAACCAGCTCCCTGATAGGTGCGTGCTAGCAAAGTTCCCACGGTCCCAACATCGACCATCGCTGATAACCATGCCTAAACTCATGGACCTCGTCCCGAGGGAGCCAGTGAAGTGAGTGAGGGAGCCAGTGAACTTCTGAAAGGCCAACTGGAAACGCTACCGCCTCCTTACCCATAGATCCACAAGGTGCCTTCCACCACCTAACACCAACAACGTGGACGAGGCATACCAGGAACTCTGCAGCATACTGGTGAAAGTGGCCAAAAAATCCATCCCACGCGGACGTCACAACAGCTTCAAACCATGCTGGGATGCGGAGTGCGAGAGTTTCTACTGTGCCTTCCTCCAGCCCACCCCCAGGAGCTGAGTCAGACAGGCTTGCCTCAGCCCTGCTGTCAAGACTCAGCCGAAGGAGACAAGAGCACTGGGAGGAGGCCATTAACTCCATCGATTTCTCACACTCCAGCCGCAAGGCATGGAGCATCCTTAACAACCTCACTGGTAGGTCTAGACACTCCCCCCGTCACTGGCCCATCTCTGCAAACAAAATCGCATCACAATTTGTGAAAAGTGGGACATACGAGGGTAATGACTGCGAATCGTCACGTCTCGTGGCAAAAGAAATGTCTGACCTCTGGAAGGCCACAACTCCTAGCGGCGGTAACATCTCTGGCGAATTTACACCGGAGGAGTTCGCTGCTGCCCCCCAACATGTAAAGCCAGGGAATGCCCCAGGGCCTGATTCTATCTGCCCGGAGCTTATACTCCATGCCATGCCGGCCTTGAAGTCCTGGCTAAGAACGTTCCTTTCTTCCTGCTTGCGCCAACTCAAGATCCCCAAAATCTGGAGAAGAGCCCTAGTTGTCGCGATCCCTAAGCCGAACAAGCCTTAGAGTTACCGCCCCATTTTTCTATTATGTATCCCCTTTAAGATCCTTGAGTGCCTCATCTATGCCCACGTCGAACCAGATGGCTTCATTCACCAGTTAATGAAAGTGTGTGTGTGTGTGTGTGTGTGTGTGTGTGTGTGTGTGTGTGTGTGTGTGTGTGTAGGCGTGCGTGCGTGCGTGCGTGCTTGCTTGCGTGTGAGTAAGTACTGTATGTAACTCCAAAGAACGCTGTCCTGAATGAAGAGAACTAACTTCACACTCAGATGTTTGAAGGTAGTTCTCTCACTACAGTACCAAAGGCCCAGCCTGCAGTTTGAAACACTCCAGTATCATTCATTCATTCATTCATTCAGTCATTCATTCATGTTGAAAAAAACATTAAAAACAACCCGACCGATCACACTTGCCGCCATGTCTGTCTCTTACATGCTAGCGTGCATGGGACAACGGTACCGCTCACAGACAGGTGTGTGTGAGTGTGTGTGTGAGGGCTGGTGACCCACTTCCCCTGAGTAGTCTGCCTCCAGGAAAGATGTCAGTGCAAGAGTTCAACGCACAAACTACAATCACACACGCGCACACACACACACACACACACATACACCTGTCTGTGAGCAGGATAACGCACACACACGTGCGCGCATCAAAATACAAACCAACACGCTGGGCTTATTTGACATTCACATAAAAAAAATAAAAAAAGAGTCATCCAGTGAGATACACCACTGTCATCCCTAGCAACGGAAACTGACCCACATCCTGCTGAAACTGAGGAGAAGATACCAGCTCAAAGGATATACCAGCTCTAATAAGATACCAGCTCTGAGAAGACACCAGCTCTGAGAAGACACCAGCTCTGAGAAGATACCAGCTCTAATAAGATAACAGCTCTAATAAGACACCAGCTCTGAGAAGATACCAGCTCTGAGGAGATACCAGCTCTAATAAGATCCAGCTCTAATAAGATACCAGCTTTGAGAAGATACCAGCTCTGAGAAGATATTAGCTCTAATAACATACATTACTAGCTCTGAGGCTCTCTGAACACCCAATCTACCAACCGCAGAGTTAAATCACAGAGAGAAAGAGAGAGAGGGAGAGAGACAGAGGGAGAGGGAGGGAGGGAGAGAGAGGGAGGGAGAGAGAGGGAAGGGAAAAACCTATTTTCCTCCAGATCTCTGGACGTAAATCTGTGTCCGGCCTGTCACCAGCTGGCAGAGGAGGAAATAAATGGTGGGGCTGTCGAGGTCAAACACAAAGGCATAAAGAACTCGGTGGTTACATGAACAAACTGGACATTTATGGGAATTAACAGGAACAAATTCTGTTTTCCAGTTTATTCCTGTTAATTCCCACACATGTCCATAAATTCCTGTTAATTCCCATGGGAAGTTTGTGAATATTTCCAGACCCTATGTAAGGTTGCAATAATATGCTTCCTCAGTATAACTTACACACGGATCCAACTTTGGCTGAGGAAAATATGTATATAGTCTCTAATTAGTTCAACAGTTAATATTATTATTTTCCAGTTGTGTCACCCAAAAATGTGTGTGTGCACTCCAGAGAGTCTCAAACAGATTTTGTTCATTTTAACAATGGCATTTATCCGTTTTTGCAAATGAACTCTTCATATGAAATATGATCAAGTTAAGTGTGGATCATGTTATGCCAGGCTCCCTTAAGAGGTCTGATTAGCCCACTCACACCAAAGACAAACATAATTTTCCCCTCCTTATGTTGTGTGTTGAATTATTATATAGGTTTGTGATCAAAGACATGGGGCTCCACGGTGTATCCCATAAACAAGCATCCAGAAAGTGGGAAAACCTACAAAAGAAATAGGAGGTGAATTACTTTGTCTGTGGTTAAAGGTTAGTATTATTGCTGCTGAGAGCTAACATACTGTGCACACCATTATCCACAGGAACTGAAAAAGCCGGTGACAGGAGGTGGAACAGTCCAGAGACCTGCCCTATTTTATGGACATGCATGAGGCACTGGGGTCAATTCACCATTCATGACCCCCCCTGTTCTAATTGCCTCTGCACTGACCAATGTCACCATTCTCCCTGACTCCAAACCAGAAGGCAGTCCTGCATCCAGTAGCTACCCTAGCCCCTCTAACTCCCCATCCCCCAGAACCCCCCCAGCCCAGGAGGACCATTCACATCCACACCCCACGAAATCACGAGTCACGAAATGGGTCCTGGGGTTCGTCTAGTGACGAACACTAACCCTCTAGCTTCGTCACAAACAAAACGATCTGAAAATGTGACAAAAAAATGTATTGTCTAGCTCTCCAAAACTAAAGAAAACACTCATTTGATAGTTCGATGGTGTTCACACAGTGCCCCAATGTACCAATATCATACAAAACACCAGGAAGTAAGGTTTTGGACTGAACTATCCCTTTAATTTGTCTCCTTATGTTTATTTTGTGCCATCATTGTGACATCATTCTGTATGTGCTTTATTCTACTTGGTTATGTTGCACTTGGCTAAATCGTTATGCCGTTGTTTTAATTGTCTGCCACTATGTTCGATTTTACTGTAAAGCACTTTGTGATTGTGTATCGTGAAAGGTGCTATATAAATAAACTTTACTTACTTACTTACTACCCCCCCTGACCACTCCTCTCGATCCTAACTATCCCCCCTGACCACTCCTCTCTCTATCCTAACTATCCCCCCTGACCACTCCTCTCTCTATCCTAACTATTCCCCCCCCCCCCACACACACACACACACACACACAGACCAAGGGCTGTTCTCCATTTACACGTCGATCTCTGTTAATGAATCATTGCTAATTCATTCATCAGTCATTGCTAATAAGTAATGAGCTCGCTGGCCGTGCAGGCCAAGACAAAACATGCTTAATTACATTCATGTTTCAGAGCTGCTTTAAAAAGCACTAATTTTGAGTGTTGGCATTTATGAATAAAAGATGGTGCGTAATGAGCAGCAGGAGGTGATGTAGGAACAAGGTGCTTAAATATTTACTAACCACAGAGTCCCGCGCTGCATTCGCTAACAAGAGCGCGGCCAGTGCTGGCGAGCGAGGGCTCTATCAAAGCGCACATCTCACCTCGGAGGCTATACGCACGCACCGAACACGCACTGAACACACACTGAACACACACTGAACAAACACAAACACTCAGATAAAAGGAAGCGGCACTCGTGGCAACAGCATGGTCAGTCCTTTGGAGTTGCGAGATGCATTATGAATCATGTCATTTTTCTTTGCCTTGCACTAATGCCGTTTTTTTATGGCTTTGCCTTTTTCAACAAGGAAAACTGGAACTGGATGAATAAACAAAAGTAAGAAAACAAACAGAAAGAGAGAGAGAGATGAAAGAATGGTGTATTCTAGTCTAACATTCTAGATAGTATCATTATTGTGCAAGCTGGAAGAGAGAGGGAGAGAGACAAAGAGGGCGAGTTGGGAGAGAGAGAGAGAGAGGGAGAGAGAGAGGGGGAGAGAGAGAGGGAGGGAGAGAGAAAGAGAGGAAGAGAGAGGGAGATAGAGAGAGAGGGCGAGTTGGGAGAGAGAGAGAGTGGGAGAGTGGGAGAGAGAGAGGGGGAGAGAGAGAGGGAGGGAAAGAGAAAGAGAGGGAGAGAGATGGAGAGAGGGGCGAGTTGGGAGAGAGAGAGAGAGAGAGGGAGAGAGAGAGGGGAGAGAGAGAGGGAGGGAGAGAGAAGGGAGTGAGAGAGAGAGAGGGAGATAGAGAGAGTGGGCGAGTTGGGAGAGAGAGAGAGTGGGAGAGTGTGTGAGAGAGAGAGGGCGTTTAGCCCGTCCATCTGAGTGAGAGGAGGAGCCTGTGATCGGCACAGCGTGACGGCAGCGTCTGTCCAGTCGTCACACGCCACTGGTCCCTCAGCGTGTGTCTCTCTTTACTGTCTCCTCAGCCACACACACACACATGGACACACACACGGGCACACACACATACACACACACATGGACACACAACCACACACACTCCAATTATTGAACATCTAAATGTTAATTTGACTTTCTTTTGGGGGGGGGGGGGAGCAATTAAGAACCCTAAACGTGTCTGTTTCTCCTCCTCTGGTTATAGAAAAGGGATCATTCATCTTGTGAAAATGAGTGTCATATCCTCTCCTCCCACCACACACACACACACACATTCACCAGTCTGTATGGAGGTGGAGGAGGAAGGGATAGAGAGGGGGAGGTAGACAGAGGAGAAGGGGCTAATGGAGAGAGATAGGGGATGGGGGGATAGGAGAGGAGGGGAGAGAAGAGAAGAGATGAGAGGAGAAGAGAATATAAGAGAAGAGAGGAGAATAGAAGAGAGGAGAAGAGAGGAGAGGAAAGGAGGGAAGGGGAGATGAGAGGAGGGAAGGAGGGGAAGGATGAGACGGCAGGATAACATTTTCTCCCTGATTCCCCTGTCTGCTGTCAAACAAGGACGGGCGCAACAACAGGAATTCAACACGATCCCAACATACACGCACGCACACACAAACGCACGCGCACACACACACACACACACACACACACACACACACACACACACACACACACACACACACACACACACACATCCCTGAGCAATATCATCCATGCAGACGGACAGCCTGTCCCTCAGGGGGGCCTGGGTGTGTAATTACCAGCATGTCTCCCATGTTTGATTATATGTTGCTGTCGGCCATAAGCAGCCCCTACAGAGCCTGTTAGGCAGCTCCCTGCTAACCACACAGCAGCAGCAGCAGCCGCCTCCATACTCGCCCGCAACACACACACACACACACACACACACACACACACACACACACACACAGACACGCACACCCGCACACACACAGACACGCTAATGAGCACATGAACAGCACAGAGGGCAGAAGGACTTGCATGTACACCCACTCACACACACACACACACACACACACACACACACACATACACACTTGTCCATGTGAACACACAAAGACATACAGTACATGGACTCTCTTCATGTAAGGCTGCAGCGCTCATATCCTTTCCAAGCAGAATCATCCCCATCTCTCAGCATCATCCCTGTCTCCTACAGCATCATCCTTGCCTCCTAGAGCATCATCCCTGCCTTGTCAACATCATCCCTGCCTCCTACAGCATTATCAGTCTCCTACAGCATCATCCCTGCCTCCTAGAGCATCATCCATTTCTCCTACAGCATCATTCTTGGCTCCTACAGCATCATCCATGTCTCCTACAGCATCATCCATGTCTCCTACAGCATCATCCCTGTCCCCTACAGCTTCATCCCTGTCCCCTACAGCATAATCCCTGTCCCCTACAGCATCATCCCTGTCTCCTACAGCATCATCTCTGCCTCCTACAGTATCATCCCTGTCTCCTACAGCATCATCCCTGCCTCCTCCTCATCCCTGCCTCGTCAGCATCATCCCTGTCTCCTTGGCACAGCCATGTAAATGTATGTGTTATTTAACTCTGCTTTCAGCACTAGGCCTACTGGACAGCGCCAAAGCGCAAAACGCACCAAAGTTACATTCTACCTAATGGTCTACAGCTGTGTGGAATGACAGGGAAAAGGGCAGAGCAATTAGATGGCGAACAGCCAAGAGCCTCAATCGAATGTTTGATTTTCAGTCAAACCTAGAATTGTACACTAAT
This sequence comes from Borostomias antarcticus, assembly GCF_949987555.1. NCBI lineage: Eukaryota > Metazoa > Chordata > Actinopteri > Stomiiformes > Stomiidae > Borostomias > Borostomias antarcticus. The sequence continues at coordinate 5,356,401 of NC_140251.1, read as the reverse complement.
AGGAATTAAAACAACAAAAAGAGAGTATATGGGGTCGCCACTGCTTCTTTGAAATACACAGATCACCCGCTCCTCTTCAAGTAGCACACATGCCCTTCTCTTCACATCCCAATTAAAAGCTCATTTTCTCCTCACAGCTCACTCAGCCTGTTGGTAACCATGATTAATACCGGGTATTACAGCCAGTAGTAGCGCCAGTCGCCCACATTTATTTTGAAAATTTGGAGCCACCCTTTAAAATAATACAGTCTAATTGCTTGATTTATCTTCCATGTTGAGCACCAGCTGTGGTGGTGGTGCTTTAATCAGAGAGAGAGAGAGAGAGAGAGAGAGAAAGAGAGGGATGGGGAGTTAGATAGAGAGAGGGATGGAGAGAGAGAGAGACAGAGAGGGATGGAGAGAGAGAGACAAAGAGGGATGGAGAGAGAGAGACAGAGAGGGATGGAGAGAGAAAGACAGTGGCAGTTGGTTCTTTTCTCCATCGAACAGCAGGTCTGTCTGTGAAAAAGGACGGAATGAGGTTCTGCCCCTGAACTCAGCTAGGACGTTCCCCTGAACTCAGCTAGAACATTCCCCTAAACTCAGCTAGAACGTTTCACAGCACAACTGTATTACACTATGTGTGTGGGTTTGCATAGGTGTGACTGGCTCACTGGAATTACATTACACTCCCACTCTCCTCCTCCTCCGGTTTCCAAATTAATTAATTGAAAGAGCTTTTGAAGAACATGCTCAATAATTCAACCTCCGCCATGGGGGGATTTGGGAGTTGTTTGGCAAATTACCTGCTTGTTAGTGCAGGGTCACAGAGGAGAGGGGCAGAGAGAGAGAGAGAGAGAGAGAGACAGACAGAGAGAGAGGGAGAGATCCATTCAAGAAGCAGCCAGAGGAGCAAGTGACCTTGACTAACTGTAAGTGATAATAAGGGATAATTAGGAAAACAAGCCTTGGAGTCAAAAACAGGAGCCAGTTTTAGAAGAAGAAAAAAAAGCCATGCCAACCACAACCATTTCTCTTTAAAGAGGAACTGGAAATAGCTCTGTTGCTGTTAGTGTCTCCATTTCTTTTCCCAGTGTCTGTAGTGTTACAGTAGAATAATGCCCACTGTGAAACAATGAGATGGAAAATATAACCTCTCTCTCAGGAAGCTCTCTCTCAGGGTCAGAGTAATACAGGGAGGAGAGAGAGAGAGAGAGAGAGAGAGAGAGAGAGAGAGAGAGAGAAAGAGAGAGGAGAGGAAGCATCTATTACACAGGAAAGGAGATGTTTGCTGTGTATGCATTTGTAAGTAAGTTAAGTTTATTTATATAGTATATTAAATCTGCTCATGATCTGCCCCAAGGGTAACACATAGAGCACAGAATGAGATGTGGAGCACTTATACTCCAGAATCAAAACTTCTGTATACACTTTTAGATAAATACTACTGTTGTCTACTCCAGGATAAATACTACTGTTTTACACTCCACAATAAATACTGCTGTTTATACTCCAGGATAAATACTACTATATTCCACTCCTGGATAAGTATACTGTCTTAGACTGTACTCCAGGGTAAATACTACTGTACTACTCCAGGATAAAGCGCGTCAATTGACTCTTCCAGTGCGTTTGGGGCTTTATACTCCAGAATAAATACTATGTTTTATAGTCCAGGATAAATACTGTCAAATACTCCATGATAAATACTACTGTTTTATAATCAAGGATAAATGCTTCTGTTTTATACTCCAGGATAAATACATACTACTGTCTTATACTCCAGGATACAGGATAAATACCATTGTCTTATACTCCATGGTAAATAGTACTGCCATACTCCTGGATAAATAAATATTTATGTCTTATACTCCAGGATAAATAAATAATTATGTCTTATACTCCAGGATACAGGGTAAATCATATTGTCTTATACTCCATGATAAATACTACTGTCTGATACTCCAGGATAGATACTACCGTCTTATTCTCCATGATAAATACTACTGTCTTATACTCCAGGATAAATATATACTTCTGTCTTATACTCCAGGATACAGGATAAATACTATGGTCTTATTATACCCAATGATAAATATGACAGTCTTATACTCCAGGATAAATAAATACTACTGTCTTATACTCCAGGATGAATAAATACTACTGTCTGATATTCCAGGGTAAATATAACTGTTATACTCCAGGATAAATAAATACTACTGTATTATACTACAGGATAAATACTACTCCCTCTCTATGGAGTATGGAGCCATTTCCACACTTTAAAGTTATCAGATGAGCAATTGTCCTGAGGTCTGTATCCATCAATAGCCTGGGCGATGAGAGGAACTCTACATGCAGGTCTGCAATGAGGCGCGAGGACACACATCTGAGCGTTGGCATTAAACAGCTGCGACTTGAACCGATCAGGGCAGAATTAATATTAATTTGTGCAGTGGTGTGTGTGTGTGTGTGTGTGTGTGTGTGTGTGTGTGTGTGGGTGGATGGGTGCGTGCGTGTGTGTGTGTGAAGCATGTGTGTGTGTGTGTGTGTGTGTGTGTGTGTGTGCACCCCTCTTGTGGTGGATTTCAGGGGGACTGACTGACTGACTGAAGCTCCCCCTTCGGCTGTCGCTGGGCTGGGGACAACAAGTGTATACCCGTTGATAAGTTAGCATGCATGCCTAGAATGTGCAAACACATGCCTAAGATTTGCTTAAGTATGGCGTTATCAAAGAATTGAAGATTGGGAGGATAAGATGCAAACAATGGAAATCGCCAGAAACCTAAGATTGAGTCTACTCTGACTAACCCTTTATCATTCCGTGTGACATCAGACAGTGCTTTAACGGCAAGGCAACCTCATTAACTAAAGATATTATGTTAAAAAGGACGTCCTAGGGGTCCTGACTGATCACCTTATCCGACAGGAAATCAATATCAGAGAGATAAAGCCCAGGGGTTATAGAGGTTACCTGTCAGCCTGCCGACTTCACCTCTGACCTCCGACACGTGAGGAAGATGACAGATTCCTTGTCAGTCTGTCATAATCACATAGTACAACATAAGGAGTGGGTCACTCCGATGAACACCATCTGTTAGCTCCCTTTGGGAAATTATCCTGGTCTGAAACCTTTTATAATTTGTTTGTTCAGCAACTTTTTTAACTTACAGTAGAAAGAATGTACTGATACGGACTAAACATAATACTCAGGGACAGGGACGATGTTCCGCTCCAGGAGGATGAAGGCTGACCATCACAATCATCCCTCGAGGTGTGCTGGGCGAGTGACAGCCACACACAAACGGACCCTGAAACAAGACCCTTAAACTCAAGTACCCTTCAAGGTTTTATGAGTGCCCTCTGAGTGAGAAAGAGAGAGGGAGAGAGAGAGAGAGAGGTAGAGGGGGAGAGATGGACGGATCCCTCTCTGAGTGAAGCAGGGTTTCAGACTGTGGCTGTGGTGGAGTGCGGTCAACCACAGACATGAGAGCAGCCGCAGCAACAGTGGCTCCGTGTTCTTGGAGGCCTGAGTGCTGAGAACAGATGGCAGCAGCAGCAGCAGCAGACTGCTGCAATTACAGACCTAGACCCATTACTTTTCAATTACCGCTAACGAGACAAGCGTTTCTACACCCGCATTGCCTGTCTACCTGCCTACCTGTCTGTCTGTCTGTTGGTCTGTCTACCTGCCTACTTGTCCGTCTGTCTGTCTGTCTCTTGGTCTGTCAACCTGCCTGTCTGTCTCTCTACCTGTCTCTCTGCCTACCTTCCTACCTGTCTATCTGTCTACCTGTCTGTCTTGTTTGTGTCTGATCTGTGTGGGGTTTGACACATAAACATAAAAAGACAAACACACACACACACATCCCTCTCCTTGGGGGAGCACTTTGGGAGCGAGGCATACACGCATTAATTAAAGCAATCTCCGTTCTGGCAGATGCAAAGCAGCCCCAGCAGAACCCAGCAAGGAGAGGAGGCTGGCTAACAGAGAACCAGCCCTAGCAGAACCCTCGCTAACAGAGAACCAGCCCCAGCAGAACCCTCCCTAACAGAGAGCCAGCCCTAGCAGAACCGTCGCTAACAGAGAACCATCCCCAGAAGAACCCAGAGAGGAGGCTTGCTAACACAGAAACAGCAGAATGGTAAATGGTAAATGGACTGCACTTTGGCTATATAGAGCTTTTATCCAAAGTGCTTTACAAAGGCCTCTCAGTCACCCATTAACACACATTCACACACCAATGGCGGCATCTGCCATGCAAGGTGCTAGCCTGCTCACTGGGAGCAATTTTGGGGTTCAGTGTCCTGCCCAAGGACACTTCGACATCAGCTCTGCAGACCCACTCAGCCATTCACCGCCTCAGTGGGCTGACATGCCTCACAGGCAGACTGAGCCCACGGAATGTGTGTGTGTGTGTTTTATGCATTAACGCAAAACAGTGACAGTGATTGTGTGCGTTAATTCATTCAATTAATTAATTAAGTTGTCTGAATCTGAAGCATGAGTCTGCATCGAAGCACACTTCGCTGTGAATAGAACACAATTTGTTGTGTCCGACATGCTGGCAGGAGTGACAACATGGCCGGGAAAAAAGCAATGTTCAAGAGTAAGGCTGTATTTCAAACCAAAGGGCTCAATTCTACGCCCTACACCCTACAGACTGTCTTCCCTTCATAAGCCTTATTTCCACTGTCGTGCCAAACCGATACCGTGCTCAAACCGCGCCGCTCCGGACCTGTGGGAACGGTTACAGTGTCTGTTTCCACCTCTCGGGCTGTTGCGTTACACGGAATGTTGTTATTGTCGGTTGCCATGGTAGTTTGCTTTGTCTCTTCACATTTCTACTAAAGAACGGTTCTGCTTAACTCAGTACGGTTAGACAACCGTGCCATGGGAATGGTTCTGCGAACAGTTCTGGGCCCAGCCGGTCCCATGTGGCAACACCGTTGGAACGGTTACCCTGCGTGCTCAGAACCATTCGGCACGACAGTGGAAATAAGGCTATAGTGAGCACTGTAAAGGGCATAGAGAGTAGGGTGTCAAAATAACGCTCGTTTGGAATGCTCTTCAACGTCATTTTCAGGGCTGTTGCATGTGTCAACAGCCTGTCACAAGCTGGATATATGGCTAACCATAACCATTGTTAATGAATAAATCCTATCTTAACTGAAGCTAAGCTTTCGGAGTGGGAAAGTGATGTGTCCTGATCTCAAGCTATTATAAGCCCACAACGGCGGGGTCATCTGAGAATTTCACGAAGTAAATGTGCATCACCTGTTTAAGCAGCTGAGTTTGACACAGCTGTAGCCAATCGGCTATTGTTAGTCTTTCTTAAACTCTCTGCTCCCCTGATTTCTAAGGCTTTGACACATATTTTTAATCTATCCATTTCTACTGGTGTTATTCCTATGGTTCCTGCTTAGGTAAAATCCTTGAATCTCTCATTAGTTGTCAGCTTAAGGACCATCTTTCACATCACTCTATTTTATCTATTCACCAATCAGGATTCAGAGCTAATCACAGTACTATCTCTGCCATTACACTAGTGACTAATGACATATCTTCTGCAATTGATAATAAAAAACACTGTGCTGCCCTCTTTATAGATCTATCTAAAGTATCTAAAGCCTTTGATACAGTTGATCATTCTTTGCTCTTGAATAGGTTGCATCAAATTGGTTTAGATAGAAACATGTGCACATGGTTCCAGAATTATTTATCTGATAGGTCCCAGTGTGTCAAATCAGGGAAAATTCAATCTGAGTTTTTGCCCATAACTAAAGGTATTCCACAGGGTTCTGTTTTGGGCCCTATTCTTTTCACTATCTATATTAATGACATTGTGAACTCTGTAAATGGCTGTCAGATTCATTTGTATGCTGATGATGCTATTTTATAGTGTGTTGATGACTCCCGGAACCGTGCTATTGCTTGCAGCTCTCTTTTAATGCACTTCAGGATGTGTTTTTTTAAATTGAAGTTAGTTCTCAATAGTAACAAAACTAAGTTCACGTTGTTTACTAAAACCAGAAATATTGACCCTAATGGTGCCCTTATAACTGCCTCTAGTGGCACCACTATTGAGAGAGTCACAGAATATAAATACCTTGGGGTCTGGCTAGATAAAAGACTTACATTCAGGTACCATGTCACAAATCTTGCAAGCAGATTACGTCAGAAACTGGGCTTCTTTTACAGGAACAAAGACAGTTTTCCATTACTTAGTAGGAAAAGAATAATTGAAGCCATTTTCTTATCTGTTCTTGACTATGGAGATGTAATCTATAGACATTCTACTGCCACAGTTTTAAAAATACTTGACCCAGTCTATCATTCTGCACTCCGATTTATTACAGATGATCCTTATTTTACCCATAATTGTGTGCTATATGAAAAGGTTGGTTGGCCCTCTTTAGCTGAGCGGCGTTACATACACTGGTTTTTATTCATTTTTAAGTCTCTTAATGGTAAACAACCCCCCTATTTATCAAACCTGTTGGACTGGAACTCTAGCTCCTATAGTACTAGATCAAGTGAACTGCTCATCTTGAAGACTTCCCAAACTACTACTATCCAAAAAACTGTAGCCTTTTCTTGTAATGCTCCACACTCCTGGAACAAACTACAAAGCACTTTAAAGTTGAAAGAGATGCCTACATTTGCACAGTTCCGAGCTCTTATTCTTAATCTTTGCACTTCAGTTTGTACTTGTTTTTAATAACTCAAATTTGTATTTTTAGTTTTTTAACCCTAGGCGTTTAAAGATATTATTTTTTATCCTTTTTATAGCATTTTACTTTGCCTGTTATGTACTGTATATTGTGTTTTAACTCATCTGCACTGGAAATGTACTTTATGTACAGTGTACTCTCGAGTCTAAATAAAGGTTCAATGAATGAATGAATTTTAGTTTTGCGTCCGATGTCCCATTCATATCTCAGCCACACACAACTATGCTTGAACTTTTCACTTGCCAGCTTGTGCTTCTCATTATTATCTTTAGGGGAGTTGCTTGTGCACAGGAGGGATTCTTTATTGGGAAATAGCCGTTGGATTGTATTCAGACATAACGTAGGCTGGTACTGTCAAGGATCACAGCCGACTGATGCACCCTCCCGTCCCGCGACGGAGGGTTATCAGCCGGGCTGGAGTTCCATCTCTCGTCATCGCTGACCAAGAGCTGGGCTAATGCTAGTTAGCTAACTCGTAAATTCGTCAAATGTAATAATTCTCATACATATAATAAAAAAATACTGATAGCTAGTTCAATCATGATGTAACTAAGATATCTGCTAAAACATTTTTTTTTCCATTGACAGATTTAGCTACAATGTCCGCAAACCATTAAGCTAGTTTGCCAAATTACTGTCACCTCAACACTCACCATATTTGTTGATAAATTATTGACCGGAGACGTCGCAGTCGCAAAGAGTTGCATGAGCGAAGGGAGCAAAAGTGACCATTGCTTGTTCACTTTGAAAATGACCGTTACGAAGGGCCCTTCGAAGGGAGTACTTTTGCACCCTTCGGATTGGAACGCCCTTCAATATGGCGGTGGAGGGCGCGGCCCTGATTATCTTCCCTTCGAAGGGTAGAGTCCTAGCATTTGGAATACAGCCTGTGCAGTGGAGGGGCTATATACCCCAGCAGGATGGAGGATGGTGAAACAGCAGGGTGGAGGACTGTGAAACAGCAGGGTGGAGGACTGTGGCACCGATAGACATTCTACGACTACCCCCCCCCCCCCCCCCTCCTCTGCACGGGACCACTATGTGTGAAACTACTTCAACAACATCTATTCCAGGGTGTCTGTGCCAACAGACAAGTCATCGGAGACAGGAAGACCCGTGCCACGGCTGGTGGGAGGATTAACCAAAAGGGGTCCCGTTGATAACATCAAGATATTGAGGGCTGTTTATTAGTCCCCTCTTATGTGAAAGAACTGGAGTGTGACCATTTTACAATGGCACTGTTCTTCCTCACTCTCTCGGAACATTCCAGAGCATCCCTGTACTAAGGTCAAATGAATGGTAAACTGCTAATTCAGCGATAAACTGCGAATTCAATCATGAAACTGAGTTATTCCCCCAAGTGCAATTGTTTATTATTAAGTATTGGCACATCCTTTTGTCTGCTCAGATTTGTAATTGCCTATAGATACAAAGTAGTCCCTTTTCTTCAAATAGGAATCAAATGGGCTGCTCTTGGTGGGCTGCTCTAAGAAACAACAGGCAGAGCTAGAGCGAGTCCAGACCTTTATAGTTGTTTGTATATGCCAAGTTATTGTCTGTTTTCTTCTTAACCTTTTTATGCATTGCCATTTTTCAGTGGGCCTTTGGCTCCACTGCAAGCATTAATTTAATCAAATCAAATCAGTCAAGCACTGTGCCAGAAATTCCCAGCAGGTTTTCCATTCGACCTAGCAGCGCTGAGATCCAGTAATACTAAGACTGAAATTCTGCCATTAACAAGACCAGTCATGGTGCTGTGGTGTGGTCGAAGTTGTTCAGCTGTTGAAAAACTGCTTCATTGATTTTACTTAAAAACGGGAGGTTTGATATGGGCCTATAATTGTTCATTTGTGAGGTGTCTAGATTATTATTTTTTAAGAGTGGCTTGACGATTGCAGTTTTCAGGGTTTGTGTTAATGCTGTTAGATATATTTTTTAAAAAGCCTGTATGCAGAATATCAAGACAACAGGAGGAGGATTTCAGATATTGTATAATGTCCTCCAGGGTTGTATGGTTGATCAGATAAAATTGTGGCATGGTATTGATTTTAAGTGGACACTGGGACAACACATATCCTGTACCTGATATGGAGGCACTGACTTCTTGTCTAATTTTCTGAAAGTTGCCAGTGAAGAATGAGGCAAATTCATTGCCCTGGTGGATAGAAGTTCAGAGGCTACTGACACATGAGGGTTTGTTAGCCTATCGACAGTGGCAAACAAAGCACATGCATTATTATTGTTTTTGGTGATGTCAAAAAAGGACTGCCATGCATTTCTCAGCTACAAATTATAAATGTGAAGTCTCTCTTTATAGATGTCATAATGAACATGGCACCTGCGTTCAGCTTTTCAAGACTCTTTTTTCTATTCTGACCAGCGTGGCGTTTCTCCATGGAGATAATTTCTTACCAGAGACCACCTTCACCTTAGTGGGCGCAATGACATCAATAATATTTGTAATTTCAGAATTGAAATTATCTACAAGCTCATTGACTGAGACCCAAGAGAGGGCAGGTGTGGACGAGAAAGCCTGAGTAAATATTTCACTGGTGTTTTCAGTGATGTACCATTTTGTGATGACCTCTGTTTGAACATTTGTGTGCATGGATATAGTACTCTCAACAAAAGCACAGGAATGATCAGAGACCGCAACATCAGACACCTCAACCTTAGAAATATTCAGACCTTTGGTGATGTTGTGTGTTTGTTGTGTGTGTTAAAAATGTATTTCCTGCTAGAGACCTGACATTTAATAAAGCTTTAGTGTGCTAAAGGTATTTTCTGCCAAGTTTTCAGTGATAGTTTGTGGCTTACGAGGAATGGATGCTAAATTTGATACATTTGCAGGACCAGTTGAGTGTTTCCTGTTACTTAGTATATTCACCATTCTTTTTCTATTGCCTATCAAGACAGGAACTGAGGAAGATACCAGCACATTGGGCCCCAGCTTGTCCTGGAAAGAGTCAATGCAATTAGCCTTGTAGCCTGGACCCAGTACATATCAGTTAGAGCTTGCTGTATTTTGTAAACAAGTAACTGGATGTGCTGTGCCTTTATCAGGCTGGGAAGACAGACGGTGGTTCGGACGCCATCGTGGAGGGGGGATGGGGGCCTGGCGCAGTGACTGTAGGCTATATTTAAAAAGAAAAAATGTTTTCTACTTTTTTATATACGATATGATCAATAAACCTTTCAAAGAATCCTGACCGGTACTTTTATTTTCATACTGGGGTAAAGTCACTTTAATTGGTGGCCCCATTGAAAAAGCAGATTAGCCTACTTACTATAATTGTATGACAGACCTCATAAAATGAACATGGTTAGTGGTTCTGTTTGTAGTATATGCATCACCTCCTATATTGTCTTGCCACATATCTAAAACATGGGGAAAATATATTGGTGTTTCAATTTCAGTATCACACCACAAAGGAAATTAGAATGTTCTTATGAAACTAGATTTTGGAACAGGGAATGCCTGTGCTGAAAGACCGACAACAGCTGTGAGAGATGATGAATGACGTCACCAAGGGTGTCACAAAAAATTGTTTTGTAGCAGTCTTGTAAAGTGCAGACTTTCACACTTGTCTGTGCCTTTGCGCACCTCTGGAAATATGTCACCCAAGTGCACACCTCAGTGAGGGACGTAGGGCTTAGGGTGGGTATTGGGACAGGGCCCTAGTCTCCTGTTGTTCTGAGTGCAACACCTCTCTTGTCCTTCTCCTCCTCCTCCTCCTCCTCCTTCTCCTCCTCCCCCTCCCCCTCCCCCTCCCCCTCCCCCTCCCCCTCCTCCTCCTCCTCGTCAAGGCTTCTTCCTCTCCCTGGGAGGTTATTTACTGCCGGACAGGAA
>NC_140251.1:5073337-5343337 GCF_949987555.1 Borostomias antarcticus | reverse complement strand
GAGAGAGAGAGACAGAGCGAGAGAGAGGGTGAGAGATAAAAGAGAGAGAGAGAGAAGAGAGAAAGAGAGAGAGAACGAGAGAGACAGAGCGAGAGAGAGGGTGAGAGATAAAAGAGAGAGAGAGAAGAGAGAGAGAGAGAGAGGCAGCTTAATCAGCTAAAGGCAGCTAAATGACTTGCTCTCCATCTCTGACCAGCAGTCTATGGCCACACTAGCTAGAGCGAAGGGATGGGATTCAGGTGTGAGCCCTCCCACAGGTTGCCCCTCCGTGGGGGGGAGAGAGAGAGAGAGAGAGAGAAAGAGAGAGAGAGAGAGGGAGAAGATAACGGATCTCTCGCTGAGTCCCTCTAGAGCCATCATGATTCCGCTGGCAGTTCTGCTCTGGTACGATGGATCATCAACTGAAGCTCCGAGACAGATAGAGACAGGGGCGTCATGCAACCCAAAAAACCGAGGGGGCACGAGATAGCGAGGCACTGCGCGCGTGAAATTTTAGTGTTTTTCTGTGCATTTTTGCAGTTTAAAATCAGGACACAGCACACTACCAGTTGCCACTCAAGCGGTGTGAAATTAAACTTACCAGTAGCATTCTTTCAAGGACTTTCAAAATAAAAGTAAAGGAAAACAAATCTACTTTTTTTTTTACTCACTTGGCATTGGTCCAAATGATATACTGTATACTGAAGTATGAAGTATATTGAATCTGATATACTGAATAGCCTAATATTTGGAGAAACTGTTCATCAGTTAAGGACAACCTTAATCTAAATGTATGCAAGCAGACCATGAAAACGTGTTTATCTGAGACGAGGCGAGTGGGGGGGGCTTCCAGGTCCAGTGTTAATTTGGAAGAAACCAAATCCACCGGGAAAGAGGGTGTGTGGCTTTTTGAAAGAGGTTATAGTGGCTTTTCGAGGTGGTCTATGACATAATTAAAATAATACATTCAGCTCAGTAGGGAAAATAATCATAGCTCCGCATTGTAAAATGTAATGGTAAACAAACAATAACAGAAATGTAAAAAATAAAATAAAAACAAAAAAAAACAAATCTGAGGGGACTCGTGCCCCCTCAAGTTCTATAGGCATGACGCTTCTGGATAGGGAGATTGTATTCCAGTACCTCAGACGGCTGGATCGGAACACACACACGCAAGCAAGCGCACACGTTCATACACACACGCGCACACACACACACATAAACACAGGAAGTACTACAGGACTCACAGGAAGTTGACACAGCCGGTGCCCGGGGGCGGGGCGATCCAGACGAAGCTGAAGCTGGTGGACGGCTGGTGGCTGACGTGAGACGCCACAACGCTGCACACGAACTGGGTCCCGAACCGACGCTCCGGCATCACTCCTGAGAGAGAGGTGGACAGAGAAAGAGAGTATAAGAGCAAGCCCGTTTTCCTTTCCTATTTTTTTCTTATCAGAGTTGCTTTTCTAACACTCAGGTAGCCTGCATGCATCCGTGTCTGACGCACATACGCGCTGTCCATTAACCCCAAATGAATTCAAACCACTTCTCTCTTTTACGTTATTTATTGTGGTTCTTCAATGCTTTTAAACATAAATCAGTCTTACCGCATGGAGTGGCAGGGAGATGTTTACGACAGATCAATGTTTTCGAAACAATAAACAGATGATTGATGACGGTCTAAAACAGTTTGGCTGCGTGCTGCACCTGAGCACACCACCGGCCCCATTAGCAAACACCAATCTAGAGCAGGTGCTGCAGTCACCTGTTTAAATAGAAGGTGGAGGTGCAGTCAGGGACAGCGCCATACACTCAATATTTCCCCATATTTCCCATATTTCATTTCTTAATTTTTGGCTCAATTAATTCATCATAATCAAGGCAAATAGTATCAATAAATACATATAGTCAACAAACATACATTGGCTCCAGCAGAGAGATAGAGAGAGAGAGAGAGAGAGAGAAGGGAGGAACAAGTTATAGAATGCCACCTGTAATAAAGTAGAGAAGCTTTGGGGAGAATGGATTCATCATGTGGTAGAACAGCAGGCCCTTTAAGCCCGCTGTGTGTGGACCGAAGAGTGGACGATAGATGATGTCCTTCAGACAGATCAGTGAGACTGGACCTCAGTAGTTACAGTACTAGTGTGTGTGGGAGCTACAGTACATGGCCACATGGCACTGTAGGAACTAACTACAGACAGGTGCAACTCCATGATGTATGGGCCCGCTGGCAGGGAGCAGGAAGAAGACGGTAATCAGCGTTGCGCCAGTCGCTCATCTGACCCCCCTCCTCGCACCCGTCCCCCCGCCTCCCTCCCTCCCACACTGTGTGAAATTACATCATATAATGCCCGGCATGTCCAGATGATTCCATGATTCCGTCAGCTGGGTGACATCACGTCTTGCAATCATTCTTTCATTTAAACACAGGTGTGTCACAGAGGGCCCCGGGGGCAGCTTCGCTTGCACTCACAAGGTCGGCCACCTCATTCAGAGCACCCTACCCAGCCATAGCTGGATTAAAGACAAACAGATACGCTTTTATTTCAAAATGATTAGGCGATGAGATTTTGTCTCAACAAATGTTGACTGTGTTCTGATTGCATCTTGCACTGACACTGTGGAAATAAATATATTTATCAGTGTGCATACTGGTCTTGTGTGATGTGTTTGGTCAATATATTCAAGTACAGTACAGAAATTTACTCTGACAATATCTCTGAAAGTCAAACCCAAACTATATCATTAGACATTTTAAGGTAATGTAAAGGGGTTTTCCGGTAATGGCGGCGTGAAGCGGGCGTCATGAGCTAAATCTCAGCAAAACGAAATTACTTTTTGAACCAGTATCCGAGTTTATGTGGTGAGATAGAGCCTAGATGGCATAAAAATAAGAAGGAAAAATAGTTAAACAGTGGCTTGATGTCGAAAAAGCAATTCTCGAAAAAGCAACCCGCGATTACGCACCACTTAACTAGAGCAGCAAGAAAGCGTGTTGAAACTGAAAGCGTGGAGGCATTCAACATGGCTGAGAAAGACGACAGTCCGATTACAATCGCTGCCCTGGACGCCAGGCTTGCTGCTTTAACAGTTACTTTAACGCAGACCATACAGACTTCCATTCGAGACACTATCCTAGGTAATTTTCAAGTCAAGATGGATGAAGCGGTGGCACCGGTGAGGCGCCTGGTGGACAAGGCCGCAGGCGATGTTACTGCTCTGGACATACGACTGACGGCAGATGAGATCAAGGTAGGGGAAAACTTCACTACTGTCAACGAGCTAGCGCCCACAGTGAAAACACTCGAAAAGAAGATGGAGAAAATGGATGAATGTTTGGAATTCTTGGAGGTCTTTTCCAGGTGCTCCAATCTCAGAGTGTTTGGTATACCGGAGGGGACTGATGCCAACGCTGGCCCGGTGGCTTTCATGTCTAAGCTGTTAAAAGACTTGTCTGGGACCGAGGTGTTCGAGAAGAGCACACCAGTTGGAGAGAGCACACCATGTTGGCGCCAGGCTGGAGGATAGACCCAGGGGACCACGCGCCTTCATATTGAAGTTTTTGCGCTACCAGGACATGGTCCGCTTTCTGAAGTGGGCCAAGGGAAGAGACCTACAGCTTGCAGGACGCCGACTGAGGTTTGTCCAGGACCTGATGAAGAGCCAAGCCACAGGACGAGCAGCCTTCAAGGAGGTGAAAGATCTCCTATATGAAGAGAAGGAAAGATTAGTTTCTACCATCCGGAACCGGGGAAACTGTGCGTGGTGTTCGAGGGAAGATCCAACACCTTCGTCTCCCCCGAAGCGGCGATGAACTTCACCAGAGAGAATCTATAGCTCCGGCACCACTGCCGACCCACGGGTGTGACGGATTTCCCGGCCAATCTGGCCTACATTTCTTTCTCATCTCTTCTCCCTTCATGGCCCTCTTCGCACCCTTTTCTTTTTGTTTGGATTGGAATCCGAGGACATTCGGCACATAATTCGGGACAATGTGAGTAGTCAATGAATGAAAACACCCTTCTTTACTTAAAAAAATGAAAAAATGAAAAGTGATTGAGATGCATAGAAGGGTGATTGATGTGTGTAAAAGGGTGCCCGACTTCTGGGAATATAACCAGCATCTGCAAATTGACACGTGTTGTCTATTCTATTTTTTTGTTCTTTGTCTTTATTTATTATAACAGGCAATAGTCTTTGCTACTAACCCACTTTCCCTCAGACACAACCAAGTAGGTTAACGTGTGTAAAAGGTTGTATAGCCCTTGGGAATATAATCATTGGCAAATTGACTTCTTCCGAGATTTATGTTTTTGTTCCAATGAATTTTGTTCAAATTCCCATCATGCTTAACAAATCTTTTTTTGGACAATTGGACAGTGAAATCTCACGGTTTGTGTGGAATAAGAAACCACCAAGGGTAAGGAAGGCTCTCTTACAGCGCCCAAAACAGGCTGGAGGGTTGGGCCTTCCTAACTTTCAATACTACTACTGGGCCTGCAACATCAGAGCCCTGTCCTTTTGGAACTGGTCCAGGGAACCTCGCGGTCGGCCCGCCTGGCTCCTAATTGAGGAGGTCTCATGCACATCCCTGGGTGCCCTGCTGTTCTCCCCTCTCCCTGTACCCCAGAACTACACCCGACAGAATCCCGTGGTGGCGCAGTCGCTGCGGATCTGGACCAAGATCAGACACAGCTTTGGTTGGGGTGAGGGTTCCCTCCTGGCCCCTCCATCTCCAAACCACCACTTTGTCCCATCTGTTAAAAGCACAACATTTCAATTGTGGTCTCGTAATGGGATCAGGAAAATGCAGGATTTGTACCCGGACGGTTTATTTTCTACCTTTATCCAATTGTGTAATACATTTAACTTGCCTTCATCACATTTCTTTGCCTACTTTCAGATCCGGAGTTACATTCAGTCGAAAACAACTACATTTACAAATTTTCCTGATCCGACCCAGTCAGATTTATTATTATCTGTCGAACCCACATCTAGAGGTGCCATATCACTTCTGTACAACCATCTTTCTAAAGAGTTTAAGGTTACTTTGGACCATTTAAAAATAGCTTGGGAAGTGAGATTTGGGTATGAGGCTGACGGAGGATCAATGGAGGGATGCACAAAGGAGCGTTCACACCTCTTCAATATGTGCTAGACACAGCCTCATCCAGTTCAAGATTTTACACAGAGCTCATCTTTCTAAGATTAGAATTTTCAAAAGTATCCCGGTGCAAACCCACTTTGCGACCAATGTGGGGTCCTTCCAGCCACACTGGGTCACATGTTTTGGTCATGCCCAAAGCTGTCACAATTCTGAACCTCGATATTTAAAACTCTGTCAGACTGCTTTGGGCATGTACTAGACCCGGACCCAGCTTTGGCCATCTTCGGAGTGGCGGGGGAGAACAGCCCCCTTAAGGGGTCCAACCTTATTGTTGCTGGATTCACAACTCTACTAGCTCGTGGATATTTAATTGGAAACAGGTCAACCCACCATTCCTACACAATGTGGAGGAGAGAGGTAGTCCAACACCTTGGACTGGAAAAACTTAGATTCACTCTCCGGGGTTCTGAATCCAGTTTTTATAGGACTTGGCAAGCCTTTCTGGACTCTATTGAATGCAAGAATTTATTTAAAAAAATAAAGCAGAATAGTGAAGTTCTGGTAAAAGAATGACTCTTAAAGGAAATGAAATTGTAATTGCCTGGCGCATTGGGAAATGTGTGTGTATTATGTACTGTTCCTGTTTTGTTTTTGTTTTGTTTTTGTGTGTTTGTGTATTCTATTGTCATGTGAACTGTTTCATGTGGGTGTGTGAAATAAATAAATAAATAAACTATGCCGAAAGGCTATTGAAACAAAAAAAAAAAAGAAATGTTAAAAGTGTTTAAGATTGAGCACAGCAGTGTGTAACTGATACAAACAGAATCAAATCATATGAAACGTGTGTGCCATACGGTGACAAAATTAGGTTTTTATAAATTATTCTATAGTTTTGAGGGAAGAGTTTCATTTTCCAAAAGATCTGAGGTGTTCTGCTACTTTGGTGTGTGGTTGTGTGGCTTGTGTGTAGTGTTTTGACAAAATGGGCCCTTTTTTGAAAATCGTGTTTAAGCAATCAGAAAAAACTGTGTGCAAGTGTGTAAGGAAATTGTCATTTTTTATCAACAAGTAAGAGTTTTGCACTTTAGAAGTTTAATAAGCTGTGGGTGTATTTACATTATGAGTGTAAATAGTGTGTGTGTTAGTGTGTTTGTGTGTGTGTGTGTGTGTGGTTGCTTCAGAGAGAGATTAACGATGTGTCAATGGAGCAGCCTATTACTGTGTGTGTTGGGGTGTGAGTGTTTTGGCATGTAAAAACAGACCAAGATGTAATCACCCACTAATGGGAAGACTGTTCTCCACTTGCGTTACTCCATAATGAGCATGCAGTTACAGTTACATGTGCATACACAAACATGCACACACACACACACACACATGCACGTGTTGAGGCTGTTTTACTGTGTGAACCTCATAACCTCACAAGAGAGGGAGAAATCTCAGAACAACTCGTATATTGCATTTACTCTAAATCACATTCCACACACACGTACGCATGCACACAGATGCAAATATTGTGGATATATCCGCAACATCCGCGGGTATCCGCATCCGCGGGTGGGTGAGCCAATAAAAATCAACATTGTAATTAATTTCGGATGGATTGTGGGTGAATTTGTCAGTTATATGCGTATTTAATAACCTTTATTTTTATAGCACTTTTCAAGGCTAACAAAGTCGTCAACAAGCTTGGATTTAGCTTTCTGGGGTATTTTCGCAGGATCTCGGTTAACAAAGTGGTCGAGGGTATTTGAGTGAGCTGCTGGCAGGTCTCACGCTTTCTCGCAGTTGTGGTGCCCCAAGTTTGAGGTGCCAGTTTTGTGGCTGTCGTAGACATACACGGCACTGCAGCCGTTGCAAATGGCAAACCCAGCCTCAGTTTCTTCACCGAAGTTGTTAACAATCACACTGAAGCGCTCCCAAACTGAACTTTTCCCTTCCCTACTAACACAGTACGTAAAACTGACGGGACACATTGGTGTAATTGTGGTAACTTTGCGACGTCACCAGCAGCGGACCTAGCTGACACCTAGCTGACACTTGCCTTTTCAGTCGCAAAATAACCAAAATAGCCGTCCTCAAGTACACTGTAAGGGAACGTAGCCGCCACTGCTGCTTAAATCCGTAACTACGATGTAATTAAATAACGTGACAATGTGGTTAGATCACAGTCCCAATCTGACTTTATTGGAAATGTGTCACAGTGGGTCAGAACATTTGTAAATTACTTAGGTTTTAAAATAAATTTTGAAGTCATACAGTTACAGAATTGTAATAATGAGGAGAAATCCTGCATGTCTGTTTTGTGTGTAATTTCTCATTTACAGTTAATATTAACACTAAAGATTTGCAGTCTAGGCCTAATAAAAAGAATGATAAAAAATATGCCTATGAATAAAGTCCTAATTTTGCAACCTAAATGTGAGCAATGAACGCTGAGCATTGAACGTAGAATGCAAGGCATTGGGCTACTTTCTTAGGTGACATAATTGAAGAACTAGACAAACAAGTTACACACTCTGTGCCAGTAGGTGGCGGTATGCACATTAAAGTTGTTTGCGATCCGCCACTAAACCCAGCGAAGGAGAAGAAGAACGAGAACGGTAAACTTCCGCTCCGTTTGATACAGAAGGAGAAAGACACGCCAGCGACAACACAGATCCTGTAAGTATCTCAATTTCAATGTATACATTAGTATGTATACATACATACTATGTATTTTGGTATCGTCCCAGATAAAACACCAACGTTATGTGCAAGCTACCCTATTGTAATGATTATCTATATGCAGATGCTCTCTTTCCAATGTTAGCTAACTAGCTAGCCAGCTAGCTAACGTGATTAACCTCTTAAGTCTAGCAGGCTCGCGCGAGCTCCTGCACGTTCGTACTGTTTCATCGCTTGGAATAAAATGCGATAATTAGCTTACTCATTGATTTCGCATTAACCCACAACACCGTTAGTATGTGTTTGTTTTTAGGCATTCATTTTTCCGATTTTAACGTTAACAGAATACAAGAAGCCCCAACAACGGAGCTAGGCTAGCTAGCAGGATTTGTTATAGCAGCCATCTTGGCTTTTGGCACGTGGTCCTGTGGAGTGTGCATGTCAGCCAACGAGAGGGTCACCCACCCACTTTCTCTCTCTCTCTCTCTCTCTCCCTCTCTCCCCTCCCATGCTCTCAGTGGCCAACCTCCCAGTTCTTGTTTGAACTGAGCAAGAAGCAGGTGAGCGGGACAGGAAGAGGCGCTAAGACGGGGACAGGCGTGGCCAGGGGCAGTCCTGGGACAGCACCACAGGCTCTGTGAGTCTTGTTCAGTTGAATGCCCTCATGAGTATTAACAGAAGAGCACCATATACATATGCACACATACACTCTAACATGTCGCTCTCTCCTCAGCTCAGCCCAATGGTCTCTGATGGTTCTGTCTGGCCAGCCCTTAGGTGGAGAAACACCTGATCATCAATATAGGCAGGCACACGTAAGTACAAATGCACATACGTTTCCATAGACGGGATAAACAAATGGGAATATTGATATTGAGTTAGCGGTAGACATGTGAGATTCATAAGACGCATCACTGACGCCAGTGACGCCACAATATCAGGGAAATTGAGCAATTGCTTCCCTGTAGTGCAAACTTGCAAGATTCGCTCAGTTATTAACCCTTCTTGCCTTTTTTGTTGTTGGTTTTCTCTCTCCTCCTTCCTCTCTGTGCAGTTCTCCTGTGTGCTGAGCCGCTATCCCATGTATTGCCACTGCTGACAGGGTAGAGCTCAGCCCCATGCAGAAGTGAGTGATGAGGAGAGGTAAGATCATTTTCCCGTTTTTTTTCCCTCCAGTTTTAGGAACCGTCTCAAGAATGTGTTCCCCACTTTTATGCCTTTAAATCAGGGTTGGAGTATTCCAGGTGTGTGGCCATGGCCATGAACACCAGTAGAGGAGGGAACCAAGTGTCTCATTCTCTCTCCACAGTTGTGTGGTTGTAACCCCCCACTAGCTACATATTCATTCAATCTTTATTTAACCTCGTGAATCAATTGAGAGTAAGCTCTTATTTACAATGACGTATAATCACTCTATATTTGAACTTGTACTACAGGTGAGATAATCCTTTTTAATGGTCTCTCTCATTGCTGTGCAAGACTTGGGTGTTCTCCTGCTCTGAGTGCCCATTCTCCTATACCTCCCAGATCTACCTCCACAAGCACATCAAGAGGAGCCATGACAACCTCTGTCTCTGCTGAGGAACACACAGAGCATTATGAAGTAGCCAGTGCCTTGGCGAAGGTGTTTGAGCAGCAGTCATCAATGGATTAACTCCCAAGACACAAGGAAGAGACAGCGCAACACACGCTATGACTCCAGTGACGAAGGTAATATAATAAAGTGCATTCAACAGTCCCAAAAGAGTACTACTTGAGTTGACTAATCTGAGCTAATTTACCTCTACTATATGTTCCAGTGCCCAGGCAGCCGGTCGGCAGAACTCAGACCAGACCAGCTATGCCAGGTGCCAGAGCCGGAAGGCCTGCTCTGACAGTTATCAATGCAGGTATCCATGCATGTTTGTGTTGGTGAAATGTCTATGCATATTTGCACACTTACAGTTAACTCAGGACTGTCTGAAGACTCATGTACTCAGTTCACTAATTCGCTCATCTCACATCTCACTACTCGGCAGTAGATGTTCATCGCCCGGGTCCTTTGAGCCAAGGCGCTGTGAGCCCAGGCCCTTCAGCCCTTCAGACGTCCAGGCACGAGCAGCATGCATCAGCGATTAGCACCCCGGCCAGACCAGGTCAGGGTCTGACATGTCTCATGTCGAGTTGATTCTTCCCCTTATGCCAGAATCACTACGCCGCCAGCACCATAGTTTCCTGCTCATCCCTTTATCCTCTGGTTTTCAGGTAGTTCTCTGATGCCATCGCCTGTGAGAACAACAGCTCCAGCAGTGTTGCCATCAAGCTCTGCAGATGCTGGTATGCTGAATTTTGTGAACTACTTCATGCTGCATGTAGGGATATACTTTGAGCTGAATATCCATTATGGGACCGTACAATTACTTATAGCCACATCTGTGTTTAATATCCAGACTTCCAGAGGATGATGTGTCAGCAGTTCTCCAGCGTCATGCAGAGTCTGAGGGAGATGGCACAGACAATGATGAGGCTGGAGCAGAGACTGTCCGGCGAGTCTGCAGACAGCTATCGGGGAGCAGTACTGGATGACCTGCATCCTGCTAAAACGGAGGAGGAGCTGCTGGTCTTGGAGGAGCAGCTGAAGGACAAGGATCATCAAAGGAAGATGGTGAGTAACTTCAAGGCAGAACTTTGTTCCTTATTTTTGCAGAGAAGTGTTAAGGAAATGTAAAAGTAAATGATTGTCTTTATGTTTTGCAGACACGATATCTGAGTTCCATTGGCGGCAAAGATCTGCCAGATGTGGTCCGGCGGGTGCTGTCAGCCATTGCCATACACAGAGTGTGGTGTGTCTACAGCGTCCATGGGAAGAGGGGGAAGAAGCCTCTGAAGAATATGACCCTCTACAATGTCATATTACGTAAGGGATTGTTCATATTTTCGCAAAATAATACATTGTCTTTGCTTCATGCCATGTGCATTGAAACCATTCCCTTTTTGGTCAAAAGGTGCAGTTATGGCCTGTAAGCCAAGCACCACTGTGACGGAGGTGTCTGCCCAGCTGCAGGAGATGCTGAAACATGCCCCTGCTCGATGCAAAAAGGTATGTGATGTCAGGCAGTTAATTTTCTCGTATCCAGTGACATGGCACGCTTCCAATGAACGTATGCGACTTGCTTTTACAGCCATTTCATTATGTCCTTAGGCATCTGCTCCAGCCCAGCTGACCTCCCCAGCCCCTGACCGCAGCTCCAGCCCTGACCACAGTGGAGTATTCAGATGAGGATGACCTCTTCTGCCCAGACCCTCGATTCAGATGTGGGTGACCCCCAGCCCGTCTCCCTAAACCTGCCTTTCCAGCCTGCCAGGATGGATGCCTTTTTTGTAAATAGTTTTTGTAAATTTTAACCTTTTTTTTGTGGGATACAACGGTCTGTTCCCGGTCTGCCTGCCACAGAATGCGCACTGTTTCATTTTTGTTTTTAGAACTTTTGCAATTGTCAGATAATGGGTTGCTAGCCAGAGCTTGTACATGCTTTTTTTTGCTTTTCTGGCTATGCGTAATGTGACAGACCGTAAACCTCATCCTTGTAAATATGTATACTTTTAATTTGTAATGTACTTTGTGTAATAAAATGTTCTAAACTGTTCAGTCTTATATTGGTTTGTATCATAATGCTTGCTGCTATATCCCCATATAGCATTAATTCGTTTTTGTACTGCAAATGCTAAATATAGCCAGTGGTCAGGGTTTAGTAAGTAAGTGACCATATTTGCACCGTGCGAAAAAGACGTGCAGACCAAGTCATATAAATACCTGTAAATCTAGTGTCAGCCAAGTGAGTTTATTACGGAAGTTCCTGCCCACGTTTTTTGCACGCGGCCGCACCGTATTTTCACCGTGCGAAAAAGACGTGCAGACCAAGTCATATAAATACCTGTTAATCTAGTGTCAGCCAAGTGAGTTTATAACGGAGGTTCCTGCCCACGTGATCACGTGCGTTCTTTGCACGCGGCCGCAACTTCGGAATGACGTGTCGTTCTTACGTAGAGTCTACTAAACGGCAGATCTCGCGTTTCCGTAAATGGCCGCGTAATTTCCGCACGCGGCGCAGACGAATCGTCACCTATAGCGGCCGTATGTCGAACGTTTGCGCAACCTGCGTGTGTTAGTAGGGTTCCTTCCATTTTGCGCCTTAAGAGTAATTTTTACATTAGAAATGTGACCAGTCGAAAGTAGCCTATAATCTTTAAATTGTTAAGTCAAGAAAATGCGCCTACCTGTATATGAAAAGCAAATGAGCACAAACGGCTGGACATAATTTAAATGTTAAAACAATAACTTCATGTTTGGCGGGTTGGGTGCAGGTGCGGATCTCTAAATTTTAGAAGATAATTATGTCGGGTGGGTGGCGGGTGGATGATTGATGAGTACGCGCGGATTCGGGTGAGCTCAAACTCCATCCGCGCATCTCTAATGCACACACACACACATCCACCCACCCACATACACACACACCCACACAGACCACACACACAGACACACACACACTGACGTCCACTCCCTCCCCCCCTCCCCACACACACACACAAACACACAGACACAGACCCACCCACCCACATACACACACACACACACACACACACACACATGCACACACATCGCTGTCACCATGCCATGCAATCACAGGCTGCTAGTAAACTATCGGTCAGGGTTTTGTTTTGTTTTTTTACGGGGAGGAGTGTGGGCGGGGTTTGTGTCTGATCGGGGGTTGGGCGGGAGGGATGTGTCTGATCGGGGGTTGGGTGGGAGGGATGTGGGCGGGGTTTGTGTCTGATCGGGGGTTGGGTGGGAGGGATGTGGGCGGGGTTTGTGTCTGATCGGGGGTTGGGTGGGAGGGATGTGGGCGGGGTTTGTGTCTGATCGGGGGTTGGGTGGGAGGGATGTGGGCGGGGTTTGTGTCTGATTGGGGGTTGGGTGGGAGGGATGTGTCGGGGAGGGGGTTGGGCGGGGTTCTCCTTGTTTGGTTTTGGGTGGGGTTTGTAGGGTGCATGGCGGGGGCCATTTCTTTCAGCCCCATGTGGGGGCTTTGTTTGTTTGTTTGGGTGTTTTTGGGTTTGTTGTTGTTGGTGGGTTCGTGTTGATTGTTGTGACAGGGGCCATTGTCTGTTTTTGTTTGTGTGTTGGTGTAATAAACTTGTTAAGAATCAAAAATCTGTAGCTCTATAAACATACACATAAACGGAGGAGTGATCTATGGATCTCCCTACAAGAAGTACAACCTACTGCATGCAAACCTTAAATCTCCATTGAAAGAACTAGAGTACAAGCCACACGTACTACACCCCATACCTGTACATATAACACCAAGCTGTGGTCCTCCATGAACCAACCGGTGGATACGTGTTCGGGCTACCGTGCGTCTGGGCCACGAGAACCACGAGATCAGTCTCTGTCTGGGAACTAATACATGCCACAGGATAGGCGATACACTCTTTAAAATCGGGGGGGGGGGGGCACATTTGAGAAAGATTGGGGGGGGGGCAAAGAAGTGAGAATGAACAGATGAAAGTGAAATGGAGACAGGGAGAGAGAGAGAGAGAGAGAAAGAGGGAGAGAGAGGGAACACCAGTGAGAGAGAGAGGGGGAGGAAGAAAGCGAGAGAGAGGGAGAGAGAGGGAGCGAGAGGAGAGAGAGAGGGAGAGAGAGGGGATAGAGAGAGGGAGAGAGAGAGAATGAGAGAGAGGGGAGAGATAGGTGAGAGAGAGGGGAGAGCGCGAGGGAGAGAGAGAGAGAGATAGAGAGAGAGGGGAGAGAGAGAGATTAGTTTGGGTATGGTGAAGATGAAAAGGCAGACTGATGCACTCAAGGACACAGCTGTCAGATGTTCTGTTACCCAAAATACGCTCTGGCGTTAAAATGCAAATAAAGAACTCTTCCTTTCTTGTCAGAAGAAAATCATTATGATTCATCCAAGTCCCAAATGTTTCGATTAGGCAACAAGCTGTAGAGCCGGGAAACAAAGACTCAGTCTGTCAAGGGAGATGAAAAACACAGAGAGAGAGAGAGAGAGAGAGAGAGAGAGAAATTGCAGTAGATAGAAAGAGAGGTAGAATCGAATAGTATTGTATTTACATTTCACAAGTTTTTTGTTTATATTTTGTGACGTTTGATTTGGCAATTTTTCCCATGCCTGTAAACGTATGTTTCCCAGTTTTAATTAAATTGAATTGAAATACATAAGTGAGAGAGAGAGAGAGAGAGAGAGAGAAACTGAGAAACAGAGAGAAAACCAAAGATCTGCAAACTGAAAACGATCATCGCTCCCGGTTTGCCTTTGATTATTTTACGAGATGGCGCACTCTGACATGCTACACATGTGACACCTGGTGCTTCAAACACCCCCACATGTTGACAACCTTGAGTCTGCCGTTTCCCGGTCTCTCAATCCATGTCTACCGCACTGTATGTAGCTCTGTTGGCCTTGTTAGTAGTAGCAGTATGGTAGCAGGTACTTTATTGACCCCACAGGGGGAACATTCCTACCATGCATGTCTGTTAGAGCCGGGACACAGAGCAATGTGTGCTGGGGGCCATCCTTAACGGTCACAACTGATTGGAGAACCAGTGAGTGGAGATGTTGTCGGGGGCTTCAAATGCCAGCGCTAATGCATTTAATGTTGCATGTTATATCAGGAGCCTCAATGTAGCCTTTAATTCAGCCAGGGGCCAGAAGAGGACCGTAGGGGATGACGTCCCCCCCCCCCCCCCGAATCCCCCCCACCCGTCCACCTCCCTCTCTCTCCTCCTCTCCACCATCCTCCTTTCGCATGCAGATTGGACACTTATGGGCTGTCAGCTGTGATTAATGGGCAGGGGAATATGACCTGCTCACTCCCACGGTAGCGGAAATATGAACGAGCATGCTAACACGCTCACACGCGCACACACACACACACACACACACATGCACACACTCTCTCTCTCTCACACACACACACACACACGCACACGCTCTCACACACAGACACACACACACACACACACATGCTCTCACAAACTCGCTCACACACACACACACACACACACACACGTGCGCATGCACACCCAGACCAGAGAGAAATGGGCGTGTCTGGGGTTTTGTGGGGGCGGATGCCATCGGTACGGGAGATTGACATCCTCATATGAATCTATGTAGCCGTGGTGATTGTGAACGGTGCAGGGTGTGTCAGCGGGAAGGAAGTGGGAGGTCTTCAGTAGACAAAGGGATCCTCTTAGCGAACGGACAATGGAGCCCCCGTCAATATAGCATCTATTTATCTGTTCCTATTACGCTGCTGGATGTAGTAGTAGCTCTGACTCATCCTTTCTAAACGCCTTTCTCTCTTTCTCTCTCTCTCTCTCTCTCTCTCTCTCTCTCTCTCACTCACTCTTTCTCTCTCTCTCACTCACTCTTTCTCTCTCTCTCTTTCCCTTTGTTCACTCAGTCTCAAGGCCTACCAAGTGTTTAACATCTCTGAGAGAGACAGATTCAAGACAGAGAGAGATGTGTGTGTGTCTGTGTGAAAGAGAGAGAGAGAGAGAGAGAGAGAGAGAGAGAGGAGCTCATTCTCCACATTGGAACAGATGGGTAATAGGTAGCACATCCAGCCTGGCACCCAGCTCCCGGTGAAGTGCCTGCTGGACGGGCATCGGGGCGGTAGAGGAAGAGGCTGGGTGGTGGAGCCTCGGAGAGAGAGAGAGAGAGAGACAGAGAGAGAGAGAGACTAACTGACATCATTCAGACTTTTATAGACATCATTGGACATCTGGCTGGTATCAAAAAGCTATCAGTCCCTCGCGCTGACCCCAGGAGCGACTGTCCTTCAGCTGCTGGGGATCAATGAGCTGTGAAACGGTCCTCCTGTTCAGACCGAGCCGCTACGGAGCGCGTTAAGCACATTTATTGTTTTGGTTTGGTTCAGTTGACTTTTTTTTGTGGTCGTATTTCCATGGTTATTTGGTCTCTGGCGAGAGGAGTTTTGATTGGCAGGGGCTTATTCCTTCCCAAGAGGCACTGGCAACTGACGTAAGCGCCAGTGTTCAGTCACTGAACCCCCTGTCACAACTAGAGGACCAGGGCGGCCCTGTGGAGTTATTTTACCCCCAGGGTGGATTTTCTCCTGGCTTAGACTTGTCACTTAACTGTACAACTGTCACCGCACAAACACACGTGCGCACACACACACGCACACACACACATACTGTTCACAAACAGTACAAATTCATGAACACTACACACTACTACATTCACACACACACACACACACACGCAAGCACACAGAGCATTAAAATGCATCTATGCATGTATGCAGAGTGATTTGCTGGGAGCGTCTAATGGAAGCCGTACCAGGGAGCGTACTCTGCCATGATGATTTGGGACCAGGGGTTTATTTGATTTGGTCTGTAGGGAGCCTGACTATGAATTAATATTGGTCTCTGCATACGATGCACTTTTTAATTAAATATGGCGGAGAGGGTCTCATTTTGAAGGCGGAGATCAGAGTTCATGATGTGCGTCGTTTGTTCCTGTGGGACTGCGTCGGGCTGAGCGGTTAGTCACAGTTCGACCACGACCCCCCCCCCCCCCCGACTCTGACCCGTCCAGACGTCAAAACACAAACGTACTGGACACGCCGCCCCTCAGGATGCGGGAAGTGACTATTACAGGCCCGCCTATCACGCGGCCGCCGGGCCTCAACACCCCTGACGCCGTCGCGATCTCGCCGGGGCCCCCGTTTTAAAACGCGGCGTTATTATCAGAACCAAAACTCCGATCTGTCATAGGCCGGGATAATGCTTCTGTCAAACCGGTGGCGCTGCGCCGAGGACGCCACAAAGAGGAAAACCATAAATGATAACATCAAAAATGGCGGCCTGACAGGTCGACTGGGGGCCTCGGGGGCCTGACAGGCAGACTGGGGGCCTCGGGGGGGCCCCCTGCGGGGAGGGACTGAATGCTACAGTACACTGGGGCCTTTGTGTGGTGAGTGTCCTCTCCCCTGCCCTCCTATCCGCGGACGGGTCAGCTGGGACCCCCACATGGTCACATGGTGACCCAATGCAAGGAGGCCGGCGTTGGCCCAAGGCAGGCATCCATCCCAGCGCCTGCCAGTCACCCCGCCATGGCAACGGCCTGGCATCGCCATGGAGATGGCGGGGAAAGGGGGAGGTTGTTGGCATCCAGCAGGAAACTGTGTGGTGATGTGGAGGGTGGAGGAAGCCAGGGGCAGGGGGGAGGGGGTAACAGACACTGTGGGAAAAAATGGAAGGGGGGCGAAATTTGCCACATGGACGAAGGGGAGTTCAGCTGGCACTAAAGGACACCTGGAGGTACGTACGTGTGTGCGCGCGCGCGTGTGTGTGTGTGTAAGTGAGGGGGAGAGTTAAAGAGATATGGCATTACTGCATGTGCATGTAGATACTGTTAAAAATGCATGTGTTTATATGTATATGCATATCCATTTGTGTGTTTATATGTATATGCATATCCATTTGTGTGTTTATATGTATATGCATATCCATGTGTGTGCATAGCGCCTGTGACTGTGAACGGATTTATTTGTAGATGTATGTAGATAAGCTTGCCGTGGTTGTAAACGTGAGAACTTGGTAACTTGTAAACTTGATATGTGGTTGTAACATGGTTGTAAATATGATAAGGTGGTTATAAATGTGATAATGTGCCTGTAAACATGTTAACGTGGTTGTAAACGTGTTAGCAGACCACTTAGCTCCGTATGTACACATTCACGGAACAACAGCTCTTTCATTAGACTCCATTCAATTACCATTCATCATCCATCATCCTTAAACTCCAAGAGGGCAAAGCCAGACATACACACACACACACACACACACACACACACACACACCCTCAAACTAGCATAGAGGCTGCACACCCTGGGTCACGTGTTGTGGCTATAGCAGTGGTTTTAATCTCAGTCTCAGGGTTCCAGAGATGGTGGAGAGTCTGGAGAGAGAGCTTCCCTGGCCGAAAACGGCTTCCTGGCATACAGACCAGAAAACTAGAATAATACAGGCATAAATGATGAACGAGCTGGGCCCACAGCATCAGAGCACAGCCCCCCCATCGTGATAATGTGTCATAATTGAAACAAATGCTCTGAAATGTATGGCTGTCACGGGTTTGGAAGCCCAGCCGATGTGATCGATGAGTTCCCTGCCTCCTACGGTCCTCCATCCATCTCTGGTCACCCACACACTCACATCATGCATACACATAAACACACACACACAGACCCACACACACACACACACACACACACATGCACAGACATTTTGGGGGGCAGGTGCTCAGTGTAAAATTAGGGCACCTTGCGCGGCGAGATGTTGACGGGGGGGCACACATATGCACACACTCGCACAAACACACGCACGCAGACATGCAAACACACAACCACAAATGCATAAACACACACGCGCGCCGCACGCATGCCCACACACTGAACACAATAAACATACAGATCTTCAGAGCAATGGACCCCATTCCTGAACCCAGTTAAGAAGTTAAGAAGAAGTTGCCAGGACAATTCTGGCATTTCTGAATGGTTTCTTATCTCAGATTTGTTCTTATCTAAGAACAGGATTTAAGAATGCGGAAATGCAGTTGGCCAGATGGGAGTGCGCCCGTTCGCAAGGGCTGAATTTATGAGAAATCCGAGGTGATTGCATTCACATCAATTCTACAGACATCCTAGGCTTGAATAATAATCATAATCATAAATACGAGGATATTTGTATCATTTCCAATTACGTTTCACATTCATGATTCTACAAGGCATCGCAGTGTCCTAAAATAAATAAAAGCACTACACAAACACTGCAAATGGCAGTGAATTAATAAATAAGCACTAAACTCAGTCGCTATACTCAGACTCAGCACAACAGCACCTTATATCCCATAGTTGTCAGAATGGACACTTCTACATTCTGTAAATAAACATGTGAATATCCATAACTACAATATATCATATGGTCCTACATAATATAGATAGGGCATCAAGATCCATAAGTAGCCTACTCATGCATTTAACTAAACTGTACAATTGAATCTGCTCTCAGCACATCCCATCCCTTTCATGTAGGCTATACATTTTGCATTTTGTATTAAAAGTCAATATATACCGTCTTGTTTTCTTTTGTTATTTTGTATTGGTTTATTTCACCTTGCTTAAGCTTAGTGTACACGTTATAAGAGCCAGCGGAGAAACATCTCACTGCTCATTTTACTGGTAGGCTATGTTGTATGTGACGAATAAAACGTTGAATTTGCACGTGACCTTGAACATCAATCATGTCAATTGGGAACTTCTCAACTTTTTCTGCGCTGTCTGGCGATTTTGTGTGCACACGACTCTGTAGTAAAGACCTGCGGGGCGTTTCTGTATGCAAATTAAGGTGTACGAGAACACGCATTCAACTTAAGAAGGGGAGCACAGCTGAGAACACTTTGCCGGTTTAAGAACACATTTCCACCCGTTCATGAATCCGGTGGAGATCTTTCTTAGGGTTGGTCTTACGAAGTTCGTAAGAAGACATTTAAGAAGACACTTAAGAAAATGTTGAGGAATGAGGACATTCTTAAAATGGCCAAATAAGAAACACATTGCTATACCCCTGCACGTTGGTGTGGAAGTTTGCCTTACGTAAAGCCTTCATGATGAGTCGACGTCGCTGGAGAAACACACTGAGGCCCTCTGGAAAACAGAAGCCAGGCCAGGGCCGGACAGCCAGCCCCAAGCCCCAGAATCAGGTCACCAACCTGGGTGGCAAAGTCAACGAGCGCCCCCCGTCCCTATCCCTCTATCCTGGAGCCCCGCAACCCTCCACCTCTCCGTCCATCAGTCTGTCCCGGCAGGCGTAGCCCCGGCGTCGTGGGCGCTCGTGTCGGTGCGGCCGTCCCGTGAGGCGTCGGGGCTAATTTGATTTTTAATTTGACGTGACTCCTTGGCTAATGGTTTGAGCTCTCTGTGAACCAATCGGATTTGACTTGTGCTAATTTTCTGCGGCCGCTCTCTGCGCCCGTCAGACTGCAGGAATAGCAGGCGCTCTCCAAGGCTATGGGGCAGGAGGAGGAGGAGGGGAGATGGGTGACGAGTCACTGGCGAGCCCGAGGAGTGTTTGTGTGTGTGTGTGTGTGTGTATGTGCGTGCGTGTCATTTGTGTGCATGTATGGAAGTTAATGTGTGTTTGTCTTGTCGTGTGTGTGTGTGTGTATGTGTGTGGTAGAGCATACAATATGTATATGTGTGCGTGTGTGTGTGTGTGCGTGTGTGTGTGTGTGGTAGTGCATGTGTGTGTGTGTGTGTCAAGCTGACGCCAGGAGGCGGTGAGATAATCGCAGCGACAGCCTGGGTCTCGTGAGGAGGCCGCGGTATGGAGAAGGTCAGCGAGGCTCATCTCAGCTCCAGACCTTCCCAGCCCTGACCCAGCGCCCTCCTCCTCCAGCCCTGCTCAGAGATGACCTCTGCTCTGCTCACGGAGAACGCCTGTAAAACTGGGCCAGGCGGGCGATAATATCCCACCCTGCTCCTCTCCCAAGATTTTAGAACACAGAGCACCGGGACGCCGCAGCCCCAGAGGACCCCGTGGAGAACCCTGCCAGAGTACTTCCACTGTGTTCTAACATTCTCTTTTTCCTGGAGCACTAAAAATACATGGCCTTCAGAGTGCACCGTGGACACCGTGCACTTTGTCAAAACTAGAGTTTCAAAAACACTCCCACCGGCTTCCAAGGAAACCTACAGACACACTTTATCTACGTCTCTCTAGCACTCTCTCTAGCTCTCTCTCTCTTCTCTCTCTAGCTCTTTCTCTCTCTTTCTCTCTCGCTCTTCTCTCTAGCTCCCCCCCCCCCCCCCTCTCTCTCTCTCTCTGCTGTGTATCAACGGCCTCTCCATGGCGATCGGAGAGGGCAGCCTACGCCTGCTGCTCACTGCCGCATGCTAACTACCAGGCAGGGAGGCAGGCGCTGTACTGTACTCTACGTCTGCTGTGAGTGCCTACAGTACATCTCATCTCACACTGCTTTGAGATCTCTATCACAGGCTAGCCACTCTCATGTACAGTGCATCTCCCTCTCCCCCTCTCTCTCTCCGTCTCTCTCTCTCTCTCTCTCTCTCTCCGTCTCTCTCTCTCTGTTTCTCTCTCTTTGAATGCATTGATATATTACGATGCAGAATTTAGGCAAGGGGTAAAAGTTCACACACAAACACAAACTCACTCACTCACTCACTCTCTCTCTCTCTCTCTCTCACACACACACACACACACACACACATACACACACTAGAGTACAGTACAGTAGCTCTGAGAGTTCTAGAGACGAGGCTGGTTACAGTGTCCTCCAGAAGAACCATGGTACTCCAGAAGAACCAGAGTGAACCTGTAAGAACTCCGTCTTCTGAGGATGTGTGTCCTTGGATGTCCGTGGTGATATAACATTACCCAAGCATTCCCTTCGATTCTCGGAGCACCCAAATGTTGAGCCACCTGTTAGCGGCCCGAGGCATTGTGGGAATCGATGGGAGCCGCATCGGCGGAGGAGAGGGACAGAACATGGCCAATCTGCGCCCGGACCGCCGTGCCAACAATGCAGGCAGATTTACAGCCAGCGAGTTCAGCGCTGACTCCGACACCCAGCACAAGCCATGCCGCAGAGAGCACCAATCATCTTCCGTACAGAGATGCATAACCCCTTCTGACAACTCATCTAGCCTCTAATGAATCCATCACTGGGGGTGGATGGGGGTTGGTGATCAGACTTCAGGCTCTGCTCGTCCTCCTATTTGGGGAGCTTGGGGCTGACGTGAGTAGGCTGGTTAGTCAAATTGCTAGCTCCAAACCTTTTAGCTGGTTTTGATTATCCTAACTGATGTTTTTTCTGTGTGTCCCCACCACGACTAAAGGGCCAACCCCCGCACAGTACAGCTGGTGGGAGGGGGGCGGTTGATGGGAGAAAGAGTCACTTTTTTTGATTGTTTGGCCCCAGAAACCCCCTTCTTTTTTTTTTCTTTCTGTTTTTGGCCCTCAATAAATAGACGTCTGTGCGGAGTAGCAGTAACCCCGTGTCCTCCCGATTTGTCTGCGTCCCATCTGGCCTCACCTGGTTCCCACAGCTAGTTCAGGCTAGCACCTTGCAAGGCAGCTGCCAGCATTGGTGCGTGCAAATGGGTGAATCAGAGGTTAAAAGTGCTTTGGATAAAAGTGTGTGTGTATAAGTGCAGCTCATTTACCATTTAGGGTTAAAGGCTGGTACTGTTCTGAGGATGGATGGATGGATGGGTAGTGTGTTTGAGTTGAGCATCTTAGATGAGGGCATCAGTGTGTCTTTGGGATGGGAATGTGAATGTCTTGATCTGTCAGTGTACTGGTATGTGTGAGTGTGTGTGTGTGTGTGTGTGTGTGTGTGTGTGTGTGTGTGAGAGAGAGAGAGAGAGTGCATGTGAGTGCGTGCGTGCATATGTACATGCATTTGTGTGTGTGTGCTAGGGACATTAAGCGGCACAGTCAGGGAGCTGTCAACCCAGAGTCAGCGAGCAGCTGATCACAGGGATGTGGAGCGTTTGAAGTCTCACAGGGACTGACAGCTCCTATCCCCATGGGAGCCCCCCTCCCCCTGCCTCACCCCTCTCCCTCACCCCTCTCCCTGGCTCGTTCCCTCCACCTCCTCTCCCTCCGTCTCTCCTCCGCTTCTCTGAAGAGTGCGTGGGGAGGAACAGCGCTACAGCAGTGTTGCTACAGCAGTGTTGCTACAGCAGTGTTGGGGGACTTCTACAGCAGTTTTGGGGGCGGCTGGTACAGCAGTGTTGGGGGGATTGCTACAGCAGTGTTGGATACAGCAGTGTTGGGGGGATTGCTACAGCAGTGTTGGGTACAGAAGTGTTGGGGGGACTGCTACAGCAGTGTTGGGAGGACTTCTACAGAAGTGTTGGGGGGACTGCTACAGCAGTGTTGGGAGGACTTCTACAGCAGTGTTGGGTACAGAAGTGTTGGGGGGACTGCTACAGCAGTGTTGGGGGGACTGCTACAGCAGTGTTGGGTACAGCAGTGTCGGGGGGACTGTTATGTATTGATAGCCTATGATTGTCCTTCATAGGACCCTGTCACGCCCCATTTTGATACATGCCTACGTTACTATAACACTCAGTTCTAAAGTGATGCCATGTGTAATTCTACCTTGGTCTCTTGATTATTAGTTGTTATACCGAGTGGTACAAAGGGTTCACAACAAAACTGGCGACGAGTTAGAGCGTTCTCACGTTGTGTTTGTTATTTTCAGTAGAAAAAGAAAGAAAGTCTGAGCTTAAGTTTTTCGCAGGTGATGCACAGCTCGTGCATGTTGTGGCTAGCTAGGCCAGTGGTTCCCAAATTGGGGGTCGCGAGATGGGGATGGGGGGTCCTGAGATGATGAGGTGGGGGGGGGTTGCGAGATCAGAAAAACAATTCAAAATATCCTTTTAACCATGATTGTTACAAAAGGTAAAAATAGTATTTACATTTATAATAATACAGCTACTGCTTTTGTAAAATATTACAATAGATTGTGTTCTTTTGTTGTTGTTGCTGTTATGCCTATTAGTGCATGTGCACGCAAACATTTGCATTCTTAAACCACCACCGGATATAGAGGGGGTTTCTGGCACTGTTATTTTGGGGGTCGCGGGCTGAAAAGTTTGAGGACCCCTGAGCTAGGCAATTCGCCTTATTCACCTGGCAGCCATATTGGTCAGTCTGGGGTGCGGATGCGGAAGTGCCCGTTGACTTCAATGTATAAAGTTCACTGTAAAAACACCACTTCAAGAACCAAAATAGTCGGAGTGAATGCAGCTGACGGCTAACTATGGTTCATTCACCTCCATGTATTTCCAAACGCGAAAACAACGGCAGTGAAAAACAATCAGAGTCTGGTAATGATGAGTTTGTAACCCCGATAGTGTATTCAGCCTGTTATTTTGACTATTTTGGTTCTGAGGTGAATAAGGCAAATAGGGAGGAAAAGTGAAAACATGCGCCCCTAGCGGATTTGTTCCTTTCAATGTAGTAGTTTCAATGTAAACTCCCATAGACCGGATTTTCTAATAATTACTACGAAGCCATTTCGGTGAAGTTACCAAAAGAAAAACTTGTGAGTGTTTTTACATTAATAATCTACCAACTGTGAGAATTTCAAACAATATTTCGCCTTCTTTCAAATTTTCGAAATTGCTCCATTCCTCCAGTTAAAGTGAATGGAATTTAAGAAAAATATGTTCATAATTCGGATTGTGATTGAAAATCAACTATGATCACCAGAATCAATAAAGTTTGTCTCCAAGTATTTGCCGTTTACAGCATTCTACTAACTTTTCGTTGGCGACCAAGATATAATTTTTCAAAAGACGTGTCAATGAGAAATCCCATTCATTCTCTCGGCATTAGGAACGCTACAACTAGGGGGCAATGAGATAACTATGGTGCAGGCTAGCTACCGCACTGTGGATGAAACGGCACTGAAACGGAGAACAGCGCTACTGCGGGGGTAGGAGGAATCTCCCGGGTGGAAAGGAGACAGTCTATGACACTGAAGGGAGGTAAAGAAAATAAAAAGAACAGAGAACTGGCTAACAGTGCAAATAAGCATAACTGGATGAGTGTAATTGCTGAAATAAAAGGCAAACAATTACCATTGCTTGAAAATGGCTGCACCGTTTGGAAATATAGGACTATTTGATGAAAATACAGAACAATGGAGTTCATATCCTGAGAGATTTGGGTATTTTGCACTTGCTAACAAAATTAAAGCAGATGTCTTGGTACCAACATTCTTGAGTGTTATGGGAGGAAAAACAGACAATCTACTGCACTGCCTAGTGCAACCTAACAAACCAGAGACCAAGTCGTATGGTGAAATAGTGGAATTACTAAGAAATCACTACTCTCCCAAGCCACTGATCATCACGCAGAGGTTCAGATTCTATGAAAGGAACCATCTGTTTCACAATTTGTAGCTGTACTGAAACAGTTATCTGAACATTGTGAATTTGGAGCTTCACTAAATGACACCATACGTGACAAATTGGTGTGTGGCCTACGCAGTCAGAGTGCTGGTGTAAGGACTTAGACTGTAGGAAGTGTGGAAAGAAAGGACATATCAAACGTGCACGTAAAAATTAAAAGATCATGCCTCTGTACATCATCAAAGAAAACCATCTTGCTCTGCTTGGCCGCAGATGGCTGGAAAAGCTCAGACTGAACTGGCAGGAAGTGCTTCTAATCAAAGAGGGAGAAACAGGCTCCTTGCATGAGATCTTGAGGAAGCACTCAGAAGTTTTTGATAGAGAACTTGGCAGTATGAAGGACATTACAGGAAATACACCAAAGTGTCTAAAATCTAGACCTGTCCCTTATGCTATCAGACCCAAGGTATAGGCAGAGATAGATAGGTTAGTGGAGAGTGGAGTACTGGAACCAGTGAACACAAGTGAATGGGCTACCCCGATTGTTCCAGTCATAAAGAAAGATGGGGCTCTAAGGATCTGTGGTTACTTTAAAGTCACTGTGAACTAGTGTTTCAGGCGGGATCCCGGGAATCCCGGGTAGGGCACCTGTCATTTCCCTCCCGGGAAATGGCATCTGGACCCGCCTTAATCCCGGAGGTTGTTTTTTGGGGCTGGAAATTTAACCATTGTGCATTAGTAGACTACAACAATTAATAAACACTCAATATATTGTGTGAAATATATTATTTTCTTCTCAGATAAGTGGGCATATGAGCTATGTTTATTTATTTTTTTAAAGTTATGCGCGCAGATTCTAAGAAAAAGAAGCACCGGTTAGTTTAAGCCCTACTACAGCGGTGGATCATAGGCATTAGCCAACTACAGCGGTGGATCAGAAGCATGTACTGCATAGTGTGCAGTGTCACTGTCTCACGTAGGCTAATAATAATAATAATAATAATAATGATAATAATAATAATAATAATAATCATCATCATCATCATCTTCATCCGCTTATCCAGGGTCGGGTCGCGGAGGCAGCAGCTCCAGCAGGGGGCCCTTTCCCTAGCAGCATCAACCAGCTCTGCCTGGGGAATCTTTAGCCGCTCACAGGCCAGTGCGGAGATGTAGTCCCGCCACCTAGTCCTGGGTCTACCCCGCGGCCTCCTCCCAGCCGGACACGCCTGGAACACCTCCCTAGGGAGGCGCCCAGGAGGCATCCTCACTAGATGCCCGAACCACCTCAACTGGCTCCTTTCGACGCAAAGGAGCAGCGGCTCTACTCCGAGTCTCTCCCGGATGACTGAACTTCTCACCCGATCTCTCAGGGAGACCCCAGCCACCCTCCGGAGAAAACTCATTTCGGCCGCTTGTATCCGTGATCTCGTTCTTTCGGTCATGACCCATCCTTCATGACCATAGGTGAGGGTGGGGACGAAGATAGACCGGTAGATCGATAATAATAATAATAATAATAATAATAATAATGGCTGAGTGGGGGACAGAAGTTTAGCAAGATGGACTTATCTCAAGCATATCTCCAGATGCATGTGGATCCAGAGTCATAGGACCTGCTGACCATAGTGACACACAAAGTTCTGTACAGGTACCGGAGGCTCCCTTTCAGGATCACCTCTGCTCCAGCACTGATCCAAAGAGCAATGGACCAGATCCTGAGTGGTCTACCAGGGGTCCAGTGCTACCTCGACAACCTGCTGGTCACAGGACCAGATGAGCAGTCACACTTAAAGAATCTGGACGCCACACTACAAAGACTGGAGGAATATGGTCTGAGAGTTCTGTAGGACAAGTGCGAGTTTTTCCGAACTTCTGTCGAATACCTAGGGTATGTAATCGACAGCACTGGACTACACAAGGCACCCTCCAAGGTGAAGGCTATTGTGGAGGCACCATCCCCAAAGAACGTAAGTCAGTTGAGATCATTATCCTAACCCTATCACATATTGTGTACAGAAGTGTTGGGGAGGACTGCAACAGCAGTGTTGGGTACAGCAGTGTTGGGGAGGACTGCAACAGCAGTGTTGGGTACAGCAGTGTTGGGGAGGACTGCAACAGCAGTGTTGGGTACAGCAGTGTTGGGGAGGACTGCAACAGCAGTGTTGGGTACAGCAGTGTTGGGGAGGACTGCAACAGCAGTGTTGGGTACAGCAGTGTTGGGGAGGACTGCAACAGCAGTGTTGGTGGGGGGGCAGGGTTGAGGAAACAAGGCAGTGTTACCTGGGAAACACACCTGGGAGTGTCTCTGCAAGTTACAACATGAGGAGCCGTCACCTCTCCGCCGCCGACGTTCAACCTGACTCTCTGGCAGGGCCTGGTGACAGCCGACCTTCAGCCCTGACAATGACGAGTGTGTGGGGGCAGTGAATGCACGCACGCGTGTGTGTGTGTGTGCTAATATCCACCACCCCTGGCCTGTCATCCGCAGGTCAAGGTGCAGCGTGTTTTTTAAAATCTCTAATCTGTGCTAGAGCAGGAACATCCGTCATGAGGGGGCGGTGCGTCGGACGGGATGTCCCCGTCACTAAGCGGTCCTCTCCGTCAGCGAGACGGATCGGTTGCTGAATGAGGGGACCTGGTGCCACTCTTACTGGTGCCAGCTGCCCCGCAAGTACATATAAGTATGCAAATACGTAAAAATATGCAAATACATATGAATATGCAAACGAAGGACAAAATAAACATGGCCCCCGCAAACGAGCCATCCATCACCTCCTTCGGAGTCAGCATCGGCACGGCAACACCAATCACACAACGTCGACTGGAGTGATGAAACACTTACTCACTATCCTTTCCATCTTGCTAAACACTTTCTTTATATCCCTCCATCCCTCTCTCTCCTTTTCATTCAACTTTTTAAATAATCCTCCCCACTCTGTCTCCTTTTCATGGAAATCTTCCTCAAAATCCTGTATGCTCATATTTACATTTTCTCAAAATCTCAAAATGATCCCTTTCTCTCTCTCCCTCTCTCTCCCTCCCTCTCTCCCGCGACGCCTGTCTTTCCCTCTGTCCTCCGACACCTGTCTCTCCCTCTCTCCTCTGGTGCCTGTCTCTCCCTCTCCAATCAACCTCAGTATGTCGATAACCTAGCTTGTCTATCTTCCTCTCCTTCTCTCCTCTCTCCCTCTCCATCATTCAGAAAACTACAGAGCACATCTTCTGTTGCTTTCCTAGTTTGAGCTGGTGACCACATGCTCCAGAAATCCATTCAGCATTCATTAGAGGAGCACTAAAAATCATGAACGTGATGTCCGTCCGGGGGTCCTATTAAAAATAACTTTGCATGGCATTTCATCACTGCTGTTATGAGCATGACACACTATTCTGTAAGAGTGGTGTTATGACCCAGTTCGTTAAGGGCCACACCAAGGAGGGAGTCATACGCCCAAAGCAAGGTTTTAAGAATATTTAATAATTGGCTACTAAATCATACAAATAATAATTAAATAGTATGATATGTGAATATCAGTATGTCAGTGATGTAGTGTAATGTATGGATGCAATAAAAACAGTATGGTGACAGTGGGTGTAAACCAAAAGTCAAAGTCAACAAATCAAACAAAAGAAGGTGCTCCTGGGGAGAGAGAGACAACTCTGATCTTGGATGGCCCTTATAAACCCAGACACACCGGTGCCAGGTGCACCCCCAGACTCCACCTGCTGGACAAAACAAGAACAGACAAGACAGACAAAACACCACAGAACAGACAACAGCATAGCTCCAGTAGGGGGAAGTCTGAGAGTCGTCACCCCCCCACCCCCATCCGCGACTATGTTCTCGTTCCCATAATGTGTCAGATGTCGAGGGCAAACCCCTGCAAAAACAAACAACCACCCCAACAACCTCTAGTTCTGATTCAGAACGGGACACTCAGCTTTCCAGTGCCCCTTACCCCGACAATAGTTACAAATGCTTTTAGCATCAGGCTTTACACGCGGCCATGCTCACGGCCGAGAGCAGGCAAACTGTGATCCAACCCGCCCGACTCGGGGAGTGGAGATGGTCGGGACGGCAAGAAAAGTCATCCCAAACACGTGACCCGCCAAAATCGTTCTAATGAGTCAGCACATACTCGTCGGCCAAAGCAGCCGCTCCCATAGCAGTCTTGATCTTGTGCTCACTAATGAATGAGGCAATACGACTGGGCACCGAATCCCTGAACTCTGAAATAACTAGGTTACACAACTCCTCAAAAGTAGTAATCTCTAGAGAGAGAGAGGAGTACCAGCAGTTGAAATGAGTCACCAAGTCCCGAGCGAACTCCACATGACTCTGCTTGTCCCCCTTCTTCCATGACAGAAACTGCTGCCGATATGTCTCTGGCACCAACTCATAACCTTTGAGAACAGCACCCTTAAATTTGTCATAGGTGAGCCCGGGATCCACACCCAGCGCACAATAAGCTTATTGGGCCTTCCCCGTAAGAACACACTGCAACAACAGAAAAGAATGGGGATCAGACCAGTTCCTAGATCCCGCCACATGCTCAAACAATGTAAAAAAAAAAAGTCTGGATCCTTCTCATGAAATACTGGCACAAGGTGCAGAGAACCTCGGACATCAAAAGAGTTGACAACCGAGGCAGAATGAGCAGGAAAACCTTCAGGCGGAGTAGCATCCTGGAACTTGCCCTCCTGAATCATCTCAATCTGATGAGCCTGCAGCTTCAACTTCTCCGGCCTGACAACCAATTTCTCCTGCTCCAACCTCTCTTGAGACCTCAGCTTAACCATATCCAGCTCAAGCTGGAGGTCCCATTTATCACGTTCAAACTCCAGCATATACAACTCCTTCCATTGTTCAAACATCAACCCAGACTCGGCTGATGACAAGCCAAATGGGGAAGAGGCTTTCTCCCCTTTCTCATCCCTCCGACGAAGAACGCCCAATTCAACCAGGCCATCCAACAAAGCAGACTTCAAGCTCTCCTTTAGCCGACTTCTACCACCACTAATGGCGATATCATAATGCTTTGCAATCTCCAACAGTTGCTCTTTAGTGCAACAAAATAAGACTCTGAAGGAGTTGCCACAAACCCTCCACACTAGCCAAGATACCAAACAAACAAAGTAACCGAATGAATGAACCAAATGAATGAACTGAATACAATTATGAAAAGCAGCCACAAACAAGGGACCAATCCAGAGGTGCTAATTCGGTGTGACGCGCAGCAGGCAAGGCATACACAACCAACCTGGAAATGGGCTTCTCCTCTACCGGCCTGACCAAAATCTAACTAAACTCCCCCCTAGTCTTCATGTGACCACATGCGGCGGGTACTTACGCACTCAAGCCCACTGGTGTGGAAAAAGCGATCGGAACGGCAACAACCCTCCTGACACGAGGGATGTGCACCCAAGACAAGACACTCTAACCACGTACGTCATAACACTCCCAACTCCCACAACGAAACCCAAAGAGGAATCGCCGCTATGCCTGACCAGAGGAATGTTAGCAGAGCGTAAAACCAGCAGGCTGATAATACTTGCCCACCACTGCACACACACACAAACAAAGCAAACAATGTGATCCCGAGAACTACCCCCAGCAATGGTGGCTAGGAACAGCACAAAGCTCCCTCCCCCAACAAAGCACCAGCAACACAACCAAACAAGCCAAAGGAAACAATCAAAAAAAGCAAGCTACCACAAGCAAAACCAAACACTAGCCAAACGCATAACGAAACAGGCCGACAAGCCAAACACTCACCACAGGCGTGCAACTCCCCGACAGCAACGCAGAACCCCGGGCAACAAAACCAACCAAAGCATCAACCTAAGCAACAAACCAACCAAAAAAAACAGACGAGCCCCCACTCTTGTTATGACCCAGCTTGTTAAGGGTCACACCAAGGAGGGAGTCACATGATATGTGAATATCAGTATGTCAGTAGTGTAGTGTAATGTATGGATGCAATGGCAACAGTATGGTGAGGGTGGGTGTTGTAAGGTGTAAATCAAAAGTCAAAGTCAACAAATCAAATAAAAGAAGGTGCTCCTGGGGAGAGAGAGACAACTCTGGTCTTGGATCGCCGAACAACTGCGCTCAGGCCGGTTAAGCATGTTAAACAAATTGATGGAGAGAGGCCGTACTGGAGAGAGGTTTTAAGAAGAGTTGTGGCCCTGATACAATTTTTAGGGGAGAGAGGGCTTGCTTTCAGGGAGGATGATGAGCTACTAGGGTCATCTCACAATGGAAATTTCCTGGGCATCCTAGAGCTATTGGCAAAGTTTAATCCATTCTTAGCTGAACACCTTATTGCTATGGTGGACAGTCTGGGGCTGGACCTGAGGCCAGTCATATGATAATGCGAGTAACATGTCTGGAAAGTACAATGGGGTCCAAGCGCATCTTAAACGAAAAAACCCACTGATCCATTATGTCCCGTGCGCAGCGCATTCCCTGAATTTAGTTGGTGTCAACTCTATAGACAGCTTGGAGACATTGTGCACAACTGAGAGAGGTCAGAGGGCTTTTTAAGAGGGCTAGGGGCACTAGAGCCCTCTGACTACCAGGGCCCCTGGCCCTCCTATAGGGCCCTCTGACTACCAACACCCCTGGCCCTCCTTTAAAGCCCTCTGACTACCAGGGCCCCCGGCCCTCCTATGAAGCCCTCTGACTACCAACACCCCCGGCTGTCCTATAGGGCCCTCTGACTACCAGGGACCCCGGCCCCCCTATAAAGCCCTCTGACTACCAGGGCACCTGGCCCTCTACTGGACCCTCTTACTACCAGAGCCACCGTCTCAGGCCCTCTGACTAGAATAGGCCCCCGGACCTTCAACTATCCGTGCCACACGGGTATTTGAAGGTCTGGGGATTCCAATAGTCAGAGGGCTCTATAGAGGCCCAGGGGCCCTGGTAGTCAGAGAGCCCTGTAGAATGAGCATCAAAAGAAAAATAAAAGATTGTTGATGGGCTTCGCGAACGGGGCCATTGGTAGTCAAGAGCCCCTGGGCGCCGGCCTCATTGGCCTGGTCCGTAACCCGTCTCTGATGAGGAGGCACATAAATTCAAATGAGAGAGGAGGCGGGTTTCAGATCTCAACTGTATTTTGTCGTCTAAGCCGTCAGGCACACTGGAGTGGAAAGAAAGACTGTTTAATGGAACGAAGCTCAAAGAAGGGAAAACGCAAAGCATCTGAAATTCCCCAGCAGCTGAGTCAGTTAAGTCTCATGTTGCTTTTTTGGCACGGTGTGTAACGACATGTGTGTGCGCGCACACACACACACACACACACACTGATTTACAGTCTAAAAACTGCTGCAAATGTGTCACGAAACACAGAAACAAAAGAGGATATAAATCATGATTCAGCCATTCTCCATCATGTGTTTTTGTGTATGTTGTCGTTGCATCTGTGTTATCATCCCTGCCAGTCCAGCACCTTAAACACATTCATGGCAGTGGTGCCCTTCTGCCAGACTCCAAACTAGTGGGTCCCTTGTTGGCACTTTTATAAAGACAAATCAATTTGCACTTATCTCTATCTATCTCTCTCTCCCTGTCCCTGAAGTGGGCTTGTCTTCTTACGGTAACACAACAATTCCAAGTTTAACAGTGCTTTCGCCGTAGAGGGGGGTTTAGCTCTAGCATGCTCATAACAACCCCATAAATGTCTGCGGTTAGTGTTTGTCACCTGTCTGGATTAACAGAGCAGCCACAACCTCTGGGCAGATTTGGAAATTAGCATCGAGTAACCCACTGGTAAAGCAATAACCTGGGGCTAAAAATCAGGCATTCTTTAGTCCCCACTAGAACCACTAGCAGTCCAATAATCTACACTAATATGATAATGAGATAATGGATTTCTGACAACGCCGTAAAAAGTTAGACTCAAAGATTTAAAAGAGTTCTATAGCATATAAAAAGCATTAAAGCAGAATTTGTGTGTGTGTGTGTGTGTGTGTGTGCGTGTGTGTTAGTGTGTTAGTGTGTGTCTGTTTGTGCGTTTGTGTTAGCGTGTGTGTGTGTGTGTGTGTGGAGTGATTTTATGAGTTACCATACAGAGCAGTGAATTGTGACGCAAAAGGCCACAGGGTGTTTTCTCCGTGGGGAGCCGGTGTGCAGTCGGTCTTTCTGCTCCCTGCCACAGCCCTGTCACCAACACCAGTCAGTCACAGCCCTCTCTCTCTTTCTCTCTGTCTCTCTTTTCCCCTCTTTGTCTCTCTCTGTCTCCCTCCTCTCTCTCTCTGTTCTTCTTGTCTCTTTCTCTTTCTTGTCTCTTTGTCGCTCTCTCTGTATGTCTTTCTCTCTCTGTCTCTCTCTCCGTCTCTCTCTCTCTCTCTCTCTCTCTCTCTCTCTCTCTCTCTGTCTCTCTCCAGCCTTGTTCTCTTTCTGTCACACTGTCTTTCTTGTTTTTTTGTCTCTCTCTCTCTCCCTCTCTGTCTGTCTCTCTCTCTGTCTATCTGTCTCTGTCTGTCTGTCTGTCTCTCTCTCCCTCTTTCTCTCTCTATCTTTCTCTGTCTCTCTCCTCTCCATTCTTCTTGACTCTTTCTATCTTTCTTGTCTGTCTTTCTTTTCTCTTTGTCGCTCTCTCTCTGTCTGTCTGTCTTTGTCTCTCTCAGTCTCTCTCTCTCTCTCTCTCTGTGTCTGTCTCTCTCTCTCCATCCTTGTTGTCTCTTTCTGTCACACTGCCTTTCTTGTCTCTTTGTCTCTCACTCTCTGCCTGTCTCTCTCTCTGTCTAT
The DNA here is from genome assembly GCF_949987555.1 of Borostomias antarcticus. Taxonomy (NCBI): domain Eukaryota; kingdom Metazoa; phylum Chordata; class Actinopteri; order Stomiiformes; family Stomiidae; genus Borostomias; species Borostomias antarcticus. The sequence continues at coordinate 5,309,852 of NC_140251.1, read as the reverse complement.
CTGTCTGTCTTTCTCTCTCTGTCTCTCTCCCCCTCTTTCTCTCTCTCTCTCTCTTTCTCTGTTTCTCTCTGTCTGTCTTTCTCTCTCTGCCTCAACACAAATAAACCAAAAGAGATTGTGTAAAGTCAAAATCCAGCCAATAGAAGATCACCATCCCCTCTACACGCTCATCTGTTTACTTATTCTCACTTTGTCAAACCAGGACGTGTGTGAATAAACTTCTTCTTCTATGGAGAATCAGCAGAACCGCCGTGTGGGTCTGTGGAACCGCTTTAAAGGTTCTGCGGTAACAATGAAGTTTAATTTCTGGGATCTTTGTCACTCACCAGACATATGGTTGCCGTATGTTCGCTCAGAGCTCACACTGCTGCACACATCTGGCCACACACACACACACACACACACACACACACACACACACACACACACACACGCACAAACAACACACACACACTACAGCATCAAAGCTATGGGGTGTGATAAGTGTCAGTTTGGTTGCTTGTTCAAAGCTTACTTACAACGTGTATGTATGTATGTGTGTATGTGTGTATGTATATACATACACACACACATACACACACATTTGCGTTATACAGCGCAGCTCATTACAAAACAATGCGCACATGTGCGGTAGTTCGATCGCGCTTTAAGTGAATGGGGGAGCTCACGTGACCGAATGAGTGCTTGCGTTGTGAGCTCAGGGGTGCGTGTTTGTATGTATGTGTGTCTGTGTGTCTGTCACGTGTTCCACGAAGGGTTGCTTGTTCAAATCTTACAAGATCATGCGTGTATGTGTGTGTGTGTATATGTGTATGTATGAGATATAACATACATACATACATACATACATACATACATACATACATACATACATACATACACACACACACACACACACACACACACACACACACACACACATACACACGTTCGCTCCAACCAGCGCAGCTGTATGTGAAACTGCTTACGCAAGCGCGGTAAGCCACCGTTATTATTTTAGCGAGTTAAATTAGTTTCAGGTAATCTGATTATGGCTTAATCTAGCCTACCATAGGCTGAGTTTGATAAACTATACAGTGTTTTTATATATTCTAGGATTGAGTCACCAAACCCAGCAGGAGAGTGATGCAGTGCAGGGTGGAACAGCAAAGCATAGGGTTGTGAAGCAAATAATTATAGAATATATTAGAATTATATTTAATCAATAATACTTTAATTTCAAATATAGATAGATCATTAAAGGCTTGATATTTGCTATATATGAAGCAGTATTAAGTGCCACCATCACTTCTGCCACTGCCCGCACCCATGCACACCCTTGCCAACCCCGCTAACACAGGGCCACCCCACATAACAAATAGCCTAACAATTCAACCCCTGCTTCCACCTGCCATATGTGACCTCTGACCCCTGTGATGAGTCCCCAATGTGTCGCAACATTCCGGTTGTCTCATCCCCTCTCAGCGCTCCACCACATTATCTTCAGAGAGCCCCAGCGAAACACAGAGCCTCCCTTCAGCACCATCTCACCATGACTTTCCATGTTCCCTCTCTCTCTCTCTCTCTCTCTCTCTCTCTCTCTCCTCTCACATTCTCTCCTTTTCTCTCACTCTCTTTCTCTCTCTGGGAAGGCCCCAGGTTCCAGTGCGGCCTCTCCTCCAGATGTGAGCCCCCCCGGCCTGGGCTGGGGGTCTGCGGAGGAGCCAGGCCTACTCACCAGAGCGCGGAGGGCACGGGCCCGTTCAAACTCACATCCCCTTCATTTACTGAGTGGGCAAACCAAGTGGATGGGAAAACAAAGCAAAGACGACTAAGCGATTTGGACGGCGTGATCCTGCTGGGATCCATGGGAGAATGTTACATTAATAAATCCCCCCCCCCCTTGTCTCCCCTTCATAGGAACTTTCATTTTGTCTACAGAAGAATTACAGAAGAATCCACTAGAATGGAAAGAGAGAGAGAACGCCCCGCCTAGTTAGTTACTGCGCGCGCACACACACACACACACACACACACACACCCACACACACCACCACCACCCCCGTCCATCATCTTTTGAATGAACGATTCATATTTAAAGACATCTCTGTAAAGGCACGGTGAAGCAACACCTTGCGGGCTGCCGCAGCCCAGCAGTTGGAAGCCCCTCCCCTGCCAAACCGGACCCTGCCAAGGCCTCAGAAGACCTCCGCCGACCCTCTGAGCTGGCAGAGGCTTCTTTATTCTGATTGGTTGTGAGCAGGGACTCACAGGGAATACTTTTAGAAGAACGCCACCGACTGAAACCCATTTGGATTTCCGGCCTACAAGATTTGTATACTGTACTGTCCTGGGCCCGGCAGACACTAAATGTTACAGGTCAACAGATGACAATGTGGTAGTGCAGAGCCTTCCTCCCTTGCGAGACGTGGAGCACTCTCTGTGACCTTCTGCGGTATGGTGTGTGTACACACACACGTGGCCTATGAGCCAGACAGATGACGGTCAACAAGGGTCTAATGGCTGTGGTTTGGTTTCTACCCTCTCTCTCTCTCCCTCTTTTCCTCCCTCTCTCTCTTTCTCTCTGTGGCTTCTACTGTGTTTACCCCCGGATAGAAACGGCTCTGTTTTTCCTTCTCTTGCTTTCATCAGACCACAGGGCAGACCAGGCAAGAACAAACGCCACATCATTCTGCACTCTCATCCATCATGGCCTGTCCTGGTTGCTCTGGGTCATGGGTGCTGGAGCTGGGGCTGGAGGTAGGGGTTTGGGGCTGGGGGTTGGGGGCTCGGGTTTGGGGGTGGGGGCTTGGGGCTGGGCTGGAGGTAGGGGCTTGTGGCTGGGGTTGGGGTTTAGAGGTTGGGGGCTGTTCTAAACCAATAATACGTAACAGAGAATCATTACTGTTATGGACCAATTGGAAGTGACGCGCTATTGGATAATCCATGTTGTTCGTTCTAAGAGTGTATTTATGTTCAGCAAGGCGGTCACGTAAACGTCGCTTGGTGCAGCCAACATCAAAAATACCAGGAGTAGTACAAGTACAAGTAAGGCGATAGATCACATGAGTAGTGCTACAATTGATAAAGTCATTGATATAATGGATCCTATTTGTTTTGAAATCAATGAAAGTTTTAGTCTGTACAACATTGACACAGTGTGGACAATGACTACATCTGTAGCATCCAATAGGTCTACTCAGCCAGGTCTCTTTGTTGTCCAGAGGAAGGTAACTGTGCACTAGCCGGTCCCGTATTGTGGGCGCACGTCTAAAGGACAAAATAGGGTGTTCAGGGAAGAGCAGGGTCCCTGTCAATAATGGCCCAATTGGACCTAATAATACGGTTGATGTGTCCAGCGGCTGTGCTGTATTGGGTGAAGAAAAAAAAAGCAGAGACTGAGAGGCAGTGTGTTGTTTAGGCCCTGGCCTGCTCTTGGTAAGTAAATCACCCCGGTTGAGGGCGCATGCCTTATTACGCGCCCTGGCCACCACATCTGGTTTGTAAACTCTGTCCAGAAAGCGTGTGGACATATCATTGGCTTGCTGATCAAAAACAGTGTCAGTGTCACAGATACGAATGAGGTGGTTGAAAAGAATCTGCTCTCAGGAGGGTTTTACGAGAAGACTTTTTCCTGTAAATAGTGGTGTGAAATTGACCCTCTTCATCTTTAGAGATGGTCAAATCTCGAAAGTCAATACATTGTTGAGAGTATTCAATAGATAGTCGGATGTTAGGATTAAGAGAGTTCAAATATTCATTACATGCAAGCAATTGAGTTTCAGTACCGTCAAAAACAATACATTAATCATCAATGTAGCGCCCATACCAGGTAATGCATTTAAACCAAGGATTAATAGGATTCAAGACATGCATCTTTTCACAGTACCCCAAATACAAACATGCATAATTAGGGGAGAAACAGGAGCCCATAGGAACCCCAGTTAGTTGTTTATATATCCCATCCATGATCATAAATACATTGTTATATATAACCCATCTGGTTAGTCGTAATAGAAACTCAGTAGGAGGTCTAGCCTCAGCCCTATTGGAGAGAAAATGCTCAAATTCAAAGAGACCTTGGAAGGTCTGGAATTGGTCCCTTCCAATTGGTCCATAACAGTGATGATTCTCTGTTACGTATTATTGGTTTAGAACACATCAAATCCCCCTGTCAGCGACCGTATTCTGTTACTTAATCAGAGAGAGTCTTTTTGGATTCATTGTTTGGATGCACTTAATCATCCTGGCCTCAATGAGGAAATCGATTTCATGTGTTTTCTTCGAACCTTTTATTTTTATTAATGCGCTTATGAACTATCTTTTTTCTCTGACTGGTTGTATATAGCCTACCACGGACCATGTATCTATTCTGCATTGATTGATTGTTTGATTGATTGATTGTTTGATTAATTGATTGATTGATTGATTGATTTGTTGATTGTCTTGATTACACACGTGCCTATATAAGTGAGTCACCTGCTTCCTTTTTCATGTCCTGATGAAGACCGGTTTAGGTTGAAACATGTAGTCTTTTTTCTTTTCTTTTTTTTTACCTATTAGCCATGTATTAATAAATGCTTTTTATCATCTACCCTCCTCAAGTGCCAGGATCATCCTTCTTTTCTGATATTGATTTTCCTCGCGATCCTAGAGCACCACGTTGACTACTTTTTTACTTCCCGCTGAGCACCTGATTGATTCCTTTGTTTTACTACAGTATACATTTGGACATTTTTACAGTTTTACATTACATTACAGTCATTTAGCAGACGCTTTTATCCAAAGTTTAGAATTAGGACACACCAGCTGCTTTACATCAGTGACTGAGAACCTGTGTCCTCATGAAACCCTCATGATTTCTTTCAAGGCATTTCAAAATAAAGGTCACTTTAAAGCTTAGGTTACAGTAAAATGCTCAATTTGACGGTTACTTCCGGTTTTGACAGCAGTTCGGTTGACCGGACTTTTGGGATCTCTGAGGTTCGGATCCCTGTGGTCCTACTGTAAATGTTTATTTTCACTCTGGAGTGGAGTGACCTCTAGTGACCTCTCCTTTCCATGTCTGCTTTCCTTCTATGCTGAACGCACGCAACTCTTTACTCTTTTTCCTCAGGTCGTTTGGGTTTCACGGTATAGACTAAAGCACCAGTCTCATAGGCTGGACGTTGAAGACGTGATGCTCCGATTGGCCAGCGGCGGCGGTGTAGCCTATGTGTTGAGGGTGAGGGACTCACCGTAGCCGAAAGCAGCGGGCTCAGGGATGGGAGCAGACTGGACGGGCGTGGAGGTGTAGAGGCCGGTCACCAGCAGACCGTCGAACGGTGTGCTGGTGGAGACGGTCACTGTGGGAGAGGGAGGGACAGAGACAAGGGGGGTCAGAATCAACACATACTCACAGTAGGTATCAGAATCAGAACCATGGAAGACCGACACAGCATTGGAACAGGGTGCAGGGACGAGACGGGACAGTGCAAAGTCGGAACAGTGCAAACGAGCAGTACAAAATATGAATGCGCGTCCAGGAAATATCCAGTAAAACATGGTGGAGAGGGACACTTGTCAAAATTGAGGAAGAGAAGACCTATGGCTCAATCTCTGTACCTTTGAACTGGGATACTTCTGTTCAGTCTACAGTACGTACAGAGCCCCCCCCATGACATTCTGCCCACTTCACAGCCCCCCCCCCCCCCCCGCCTCTCAGCTGCTAATGAGCTCAAAGAGGTGGTGTTAACGACCGTTGACCATTAACAGGGGAAGGGCAGGGGCAGAGGTGTTGCCACCTCTTTCACAGATGCCACCTATCACAGAGAGGTGTCAGTGCCCCCTTCCAGGAAGCCTAGCGGGAGAAAGAACAAGTCTTTGCGTCCGTCTGAGTTATATACTGTGAACTAGTGAAAAACTGAAGACAGCACACCCACACCAGCATCCAGCTCCAGCCGCACCTGCGGTACCAGCAGCTGATCTACAGCGTCATCTGTTCCGCGGCGTCCTGGAGAATCGAACAGACATAATTGAATGCTGTCCCCTATTGACGAGCCAGCGAAAAGAGATTGATGAGCTAATTGGCTTGGTCTCTGATTGTCGCAGTAGTAGAACTGTTCATCACTGCTGGTTACTACGGCCAAGCTGGTGTGTGTGTGTGTATGTGTGTGTGTGTGTGTGTGTGTGTCCCAGAGGGTTAGCTATTGATTTCCTCAATAAAAAGAGGTCTGAGAGTGACAAGACTGCAGAGTTATAGCTCCATCTCTGGGGGTAGAGAACACAGGAGCTGGTCTATAGCTCCATCTCTAGGGTGTAGAGAACTCCGGGCCTGGCCTGGGCTGCTTCCAAGCAGACAGATCGAGTATAACAGAGAGGAAACTGGGCTCAAAGACAGTATACGCTCGCCACAATCATGAGAGTCTGAAACATGCCATTCAATGAAAACAGAGGGTCGTTATCCGCCTGACCCATTTCGTGAGGAGCGAGGCGGGGAGGGGGGCAGGGGAACACCCATGAGGGAAGCCTTGTGTGTGCGTGTGTGTGTGTGTGTGTGGGGTGGGGGGGGTGGGGGGGGGTGGGGGTGGGGGTGTCTCATGTACTGTATGTCCTGCATGATCACTGGGTATTTGGGCGAGGGCAGCCATGTGGGTGTGTCCGTGTGTGTGTGAGAGAGTGAGTGTGTGTGTGAGAGTGAGTGTGTGTGTGTGTGTGTGTGTGTGTGTGTGTGTGTGTGTGTGTGTGTGTGTGTGTGTGTGTGTGTGTGTGTGTGTGAGTGTGCGCATGTGTGAGCGTGTGTGCGTGTTTGCCTGCTTGCTCCTGTGTGTGTCAGAGCTACACTCTGGCCTGTATTATATCCCGGCCTCAATAATTCCTCCCACCCTTCCCGGGGTAATATCAGGCCTCTCTCCTCTCCCAAAAAACCAGCTCCCAGCAACAACCAGCTGCTCAAGGCTCTACTGTACATCCACCGCTCAGCGTAGGCGGCACCTGTCGAAAATAACTCTGTTATTCTCGAGCTGCTGCTGCTACTGTCAATAGCTACTGTATAGTCCACTCTATCTCGGTTCCACAAGCTGATGGCAAAGCACACAGTGTGTGTGTGTGTGTGTGTTCCTCTGCCTGTAACCCAGCAAGCATGGTGAGTGCAGAGAAAGAGCCCTTTGTCATTCACAAGTACTAATTCTCATATTTCTACCATCGGTGTATCTATTGTGCTATTCAAGGTGCGGAGAATATTATCTATTCAACAAATCCCAGCGTTGTGGGGGATCTGGGGAGAGACGTTATCAGAGTTTATACACAGCGAATTCACGGCAGGAGTGTTTCAGTGGAATAATGGACAGGCTCTGTGTTGAACCGTCCACACCTTCATCCTCCCTACACAGAACGTACTCCTCGTCTCTGCATTCTCTGATTCGCCATGATCTCTGAGGTCAGCCATTCCTCTCCTCTCCACTTTACACACGCACGCACATGCACACACACACACACACACAGACGCACACACACACACAGACGCACACACACACACACAACACACACACACCCACAAGGGATTTTTTCTGCTACCACCTTTTCCCCTCTCTCTCTCTCGCTCTCTCTCTTTCTCTCTCTCTCTCTCTCTCTCTTTATCACTCACATATATTCACATTTATCACACATCTCTCTCCCTCCCTCCATCCATCTCTCACACTCCCTCCTGTTGGAAGCACTGCGGTGAAGAGCGCTCCTCCTCCCCCTGTCTCTCTCCCTCTCCATGTGAAGAGTGCCCCCTCCCCACGCCCCTGCCCTCTCCCCCTTTCATGCCTGTTCTAGTCCCTCACAACAGTGTACCTGTGTTCTGTTTGTGTGTGTGTGTGTGCATGTGTGTGTGTGTGTGTGTGTGAGGCGGGGGGCATGGGTTAAATCGAAAAATCGAAAAAACAAGAAGAGAGGCCTGGGGATGGGGGGGGGGGGTGGGGTGGTGGAGGGTAGTGGGGCAGTCTATAGAGAGCAGCATCAAATCAATACACACACAAGATCTAAATTATTTAGACAGACCCCCCCCCTCCACATCCCACCCAACCCCCATATCACCCCTGTCTCACCCAATGGCAGAACAGACCAGACACACGAGCCAATCAGATCACATCCAATCACCTGTGGGGGATTCTGGTTCACACAGACGCACAAACACACACAGACACAGACACACACACGCACACATCTAAAGAACAGGACCTGCGGCCTTTGAAGATATCCTTTAACATTCCTCTCCATACTCCATCTTTGAATCCTCCCTATATGGCCGAGGGGGCTGAGAAGACCTGCATCAACAACACCTTCATCCATGAACGGGAGTGTGTGTGTGTGTGTGTGTGTGTGTGTGTGTGTGTGTGTGTGTGTTTGTGTGTGTTTGTGTGCAGAAAACAGGTGTTTGGATGATCTATCTAAACATCTGCATGGAATTGTTATGTATTTTTCATGATGGAGTCATGGCTGGAGTGTGTGTGTGTGTGTATGCTTTGAGAGAAAGAGAGAGAGAAAAAAAGAACCAGGAGTTATTGATTAACACATAACGTTTCGGAATTCCTCTGTAGCGGATGCATGCCCCAGCAGGATGGATGATTGTGAAACAGCCCTCCACTCCACAACTACCCCCACTTGCTTGAGTCAAAACCTCTTTCAGATTGAGATTGATAAACTAGACTATTGATAAGGGCCGGGTTTCCCGATAAAGAACCTTCTTAAGGAACCCTTCTTAATCAACCCTTTGTATGGGAGTTAAGAAGTACTTTGGAGTTAAGTGCTTCTTAACTCGTTCGGGAAACCCAGCCAAGGTTATCTGTTTCCCTGTACAGAACAGGATGGTGCCCCATACAAGTTGATTTAATGTATTAAATACATATTTCTTCATATTTGTGATAACCGCGGTATAATCATAAATAATACATAGTCATATAGTCATATTTCCATAGCTCTAACCCAAGAATGCTACACCTCTCCCTGCTGAGACGTGTTCACTTCAAAAGAAACGAGCAGAACCTGTTTTTTAGAACTTCACTGGAAGCGGTTCCCTCTCTCCAACCCTACTCTCTTTCTGGAAAATGGAGAGACAGAGGAGATGTGCATCTCATAGAGAAATCTGTTAGCACTGTCCAAAACCCTAACCCTGGCTGACACACACACACACACATTACCTCATTCCCTTTTATACACACAGCCAGGTCAGGAATACACACTTAGTAGCACACACAGGCGCGCGCACACTCACACACATGCACGCATGCACGCACACACACACACACACACACACACACACACACACGCATGCAGTTGCACACACACACACAAACACAAACATACACACACAAACACACTCACACACATACGCAAGTGCACATGCACGCATACACACACACACACACACACACACACACACACACACACACACACACACACACACACACACACACACACACACACAGCAGAACAGCTCCCTAGGCCTACCTCGGGTATGTAATATTGATGGTGTGATGTGGTATGCCTCATTACAAACACAGCCACGCTCCTGTTCAACTATTGATGAGCCTAGCGCCCTCCATCCCTCTCTCTCTATCCCTCTCTCCATCCCTCTCTCCATTCTTCTCTCTATCCCTCTCTCCATTCCTCTCTCTATCCCTCTCTCCATTCCTCTCTCTCCATCCCTCTCTATCCCTCTCTCCATTCCTCTCCTTTCCTCTCTCCATTTTTATCTCTCCATCCCTCTCTCCACTTCTCTCTCATCCCTCTATCAGTTTCTCTCTCCATCCCCCTATCACCCCTGTCTCCATTTCTCTCTCCATCCCTCTCTCTCTTCGTTGGCCTGGGGGCCATTGACTACACTAAGAATCAGAGCACTGAGCATACAAAACAGCAAGTCAAACGAAGAGAAGGATCAAGAATTGACAGCTCAGACCAATTCTGTCCCTTTGTCAATGACCAACTTGCGATGACTGTACCCACTTGATACGATGAATAACCCCACGTTTCGTTGCTCTGATTGGTTGTCAGTCTGTCCAATTGCGTCCAGAGGCATTGTGACCTGTGACCGTTGATAACGCCCCTTGGAACTCGAAAATGAACAGAGAATTTGCAGATTGGGTCTGGCAAAGCCAGGCTATTGTTTGTTGCCTTGAACTCTCAGACTGAGTTTCCTCCTGGTTAGCTACTGTAGCTGTAAACACAACCCCGCCATGTTACAAGCAGCAGGTCGGAAGTTGAAGACACCAGAGACCAGAGAAGAACAGGAGCTGGCGTTTAAACTTTCATCATCGCGGTGCCGCCATAGAGTCTAGTTCCTCTAGAGATTCCTGCAGTTTCTCATTGAGCTTGTTCTTTTTCAGGTCAGAACCTCATATTATATTGCAGAGTTCAGTATGACGTCTCCCAACTCTTGAAACACAGGGACAAGAACTTGGAACCCCAACGTGCCCCCCCCCACACACACACTTAGCAGAGAGCTGTACAATGTAGTGCTGGTTGTGAATGTCATAACCAGCTCAGTGGCCTTGTGGGTAGCGTGTCCGCCCGGAGATTGGGGGTTCGATCCCCGGCTGAGTCATACCAAAGACTGTAAAAAATGGTACCCAATGCCTCCCTGCTTGGCACTCAGCAACAAGGGTTGGATTGGGGGTAAGTTACTGGCGTCATGTCCAGGGAGTGTTCTTGTACATCAAGCTGCCTCACGCTAAGAAATCAGGAGATAGGCTCCTGCCCTATGGGCCACTAGGTTCGGGAACCATTGGTTCTGAAGGCTACTTCTTCTTGTGAACAACCTACCGTGTCCAGGAGTGGAGGTACAGGTCCGTGGGGGATGAAGTAGAGACAGATATCATGGAAAACTCTCCGTGACCGGGCCCATTTGTGAATATGAATGTGCTAATGTACAGTAGGCTGGCTTCAAAAGGCAGCGTTGAGCACTGTTAGCAATAGGACCCAGAGGAATCCTAAAACCCTGGGTACAGTCACGTCTCCAGGACCCTGGCCCGGCACCCGGCTGGCGGCGCCGCCAGGGTGGTACGAATCCAGCCGTTAACAGGGTGGCGCAGGAACAGAGTGAACGGGACAGGGTTTATGTCCTGGCCTGCAGTAAAGCCCCCCCCCCTCCCCTCCATCGTCAGGCCTGCTAAACAGTTCCTCTCTGTTCTGCATTTGCAAACACACCCACAGGCATGTCCTTTCCCAGGCCCCGCTGGGCCTGAGAACAACCCTCACTGGTGGCTAGACGCTGGCTGGGAGGAGAGATTATTGTGATTTAGCCACTTACGATCCCTCCACCTGGGTCACATACACTCAAACAATGTCGTAAAAAGTAGGAATTGTGTGTCGCAACAGTTATTCCTCACTGGCTGTTTGGCTGGTAAGCGTTGTTTGATTCTCTGAAAGTCTCTGATGTCGGCAGTGGAAAGTAGACTCTGAAACCCGATCACTGTGGTGTTTAACTCAAGACTAGCCCAGTGTGTATGTACGTTCTCTCATCACACGATGGACGCCAGTGTGTGTGTGTGTGTACACCATCATGATAGACGCCAGTGTGTGTGTACATGTGTGTGCGGGTGTGTGTGTGTGTGTGTGTGTACACCCTCTCATTCCACGATAATGGATGCCGGTTTCCTGGAGACCCACCGGCTGGGTAAAGATAGACGGGCATCTGACCCATATTACTGGCACACACACACACAAACACACACACACGTGCACAAACACACACACACACACTCGTCCCAGAGAGGACCAGGAAATGGAGGCAGAACGGCGAAGGGGAAGCTCTGTGTCCATCTGTTTCCCCGTCCAGGCCAGTGTCGGGCCACCCCCCCCCCCTCCAAGCTTCCTGACATGGTTTGACCGTCCATCACCTGCGCAGGGCAACAACATGGGCCAATCCATCTCTTCTGGGAGCGGGCAGGGGGAGCATGAGTCACCGACTATCCACGTGTAGGCGATGAAGTTAAATAGAACAAGAATCCCGCCTCCGGGCGACAAAGCTTTTCAGATCTCTCTACATGCGTGTGGGCTGTGTGTGGCGCATGATTGTGCACACGCGTGTGTCATGCCATGCCCTGGTCGGGGGTTCTACTGTAGAATTATCATTCCATTGTGTAACCTTCTGGCTGCGGCCTGGCCTGCTGGCACTGCCATCTGCCTATGTGAAAAGCCTGGATCACACCCGCAAGCTGCCACAGGCCAAGATCCTCCACCAGCACCCTGGTCAGGTTCACACATGGATCCCAATCTAATCAAGAAATCCAATGATTTAAGAAGAAGAAGAAGAAGAAGAATCCACCTCTAGGCCAGTGCCTACATGTACCTGTATATTGATCCACTGTGATCTGCCTCATGCATCTGAGACACATTTTGTTTTGTCACAATGCTGAATTTCAACCGCAGTACGGAGTATGTTAATGTATTTCCGAAAGGAGAGCTGAGGCCTGTCTGTCTTGTCTCGTCTCGTCTCGTCTGTCTGTCTGTCTGTCTGTCTGTCTGTTAGCTTGCCTTGGCTTCACCCCTACAACAGCCGGGCAAAAAAACAAGAGTGAACAGGCAGCTTGTCACCAGCATCCTGTTCCTCACACATAATCTGCCTCAGAATCACACTTCAGTGTGCTGCTCCGACAAGATGTGTGCGTATGTGTGTGTGTGTGCCTCTCTGCATGTGAAGTGCATCGTCTTCAGCCCTAATGATGTGCCAAAGTCTGACATTCACCTTGGGAGAGAGAAGGGTAACTCCTCAGAGGTGCTCGTTCCACACACAAAGACCGAGTCGCGGTCGCCTTTTTCCTCACCCACAGCCGCCCTGTTCTCTCACGCGAGCCTGCCTCCTTGTGACAACTCAAAGGCTACTGCCCTCCTTCACCTGCAATTGGCTTTGACGTGAAATCATCTCTCGGGCATTTCAGCGTTATTCATTGGCCCAGGCTAGACCGAGGCTTCTGGCTTAGCGAGCTGACCACTTCAAAACACCCCCCGGCGTTCGGAGGGTTCCGGTGCGGTACACCACCAATCTCTTATCGGCTTAGAAGAAGCCGCTGTGTGCAAACGACGCGACCACGGACTTGGGTTGAACCGAGGTATGATAGCGTCAAACATGGCCGCCATGCGTCCCTCAGCCCTGTTTTCCTATACGGATGTAATGGACCAACACGATCTGCAGCTCCTTCTTCTCTGTGGGCCTGGGAGAGGCAGCAGAGAGAGAGCGAGTGAGAGCTTTCATCATGATCAAGTCCTTGGTCGAACAGACAAGCAACAGCTACATCAACCCCGCAATCTTCACGTTCCGTAATGAGCGCCATATGCAGACAGACCAAGGGAGCGGCTGTAGCTCAGGCTAGCACCTCACATGGCAGCTGCCACCATTGGTGTGTGTACTGTATGTGTGTGTGAATGGGGGAATTATAGGCCTTCATTGCAAAGCGCTTTGGATAAAAGCTCTATATTAAGTGCAGTCCATTTACCATTTACCAAACCCGGTGCGACCAAATGTCCAAGGATCCAACAGGACACGACTGGACAGAACAATGTGTGTTTACTTCCGCAATTAAAGGGTCGCGATTAAGTCCAACTACTAGTCGTCGGTGTTTGTACACACACACACACACACACACACACACACACACACACACACATACACACACACACACACACACACACACACACACACAGGCAGGAGAGGGTTGGGTAACACTTTATAATAATGATCAGTTATAAGGCATTTATAAAACATTTGTTAATAATGAACTAATAATTAACATATCATTTATAAACATGTGTAAATTATTCATAAATGAGCTTTTGAGCTTCACCAGGCTTTGAGATGTCTACCATGGGATTCTTGGCAGTTTTATACCAGGAAGACAGTCAGAGCTCTGCGTAGTGGCAACAACCCTCGGTAACACTTTATAATAATGATCAGTTACAAAGCATTTATTAACGTCTATAAAACATCTATAAATCATTTGTAGAGGTTTTTGCATGCGCTAATCTAAAGTGTAAACTATTAATGTCTATAAAACATCTATAAATCATTTGTAGAGGTTTTTGCATGCGTCAATCTAAAGTTGAAACTATTCATCATTTACAAATGTCTTATGGACATTTGTAAAAATTCTATTTTCATCATTCTGTAGTTATTTTTTGATGTCACAAAGGAACAAAGCTGTCTACAACATTTACACATAATTTATAACAGGTGAAGAAAAAGTCCATAAGACAAATGATAAATAGTTTAAACTTTAGATTAGCACATGCAAAAACCTTAACAAATAATTTGTTAAACATGAAAAACAAAGTCGTCTAGTTTTGGTGTAAAATGTTATTCTTAAAAGCAATTAAAAATGAGTGACTACACATGAACTAATGTTATTTAATGTTGAACAAATCATTTACAAGTACTGTTGATGATGTGTTATAAATCATCTACAGATCATTTTTGAATGTTAAACTAGTGTATTTATAAATAATATATGACTCATTTGTAAACATGTATAAATTATTTGTTAATGATAAGTTCATTATAAACTAGTAGTTTATAATGGTCTTTGGGGCTGCAATAATGTCTACAAATGATTTGTAGACTTTTAGTAAATGTTTAACAAATCATTTGATAACATGAAAAACAAATAAATAAGGCATTCGTAAAATCATTTACAAATGTTTTACTACATATTAACTAACATTAATTAATGTTGAACACATAATTTACAAGTAATGTTGATAATGTGTTATAAATCATCTACAGATCATTTGTGAATGTTTAACTAGTATATTTACAAATAAATTATGAATAATTTACACATGTTTATAAATGATCTGTTAATGATTAGTTCATTATTAACAAATGTTTTATAAATGCCTTTTAACTGATCATTATTATAAAGTGTTACCGAGGGTTGTTGCCACTACGCAGAGCTCTGACTGTCTTCCTGGCATAAAACTGCCAAGAATCCCACGGCAGACATCTCAAAGCCTGGTGAAGCTCTGGGGTGAGACCTGAGCCTCAACTCTCTCTGTCACACACACGCCCACACACACACGCACGCAAACATCTGCAAATATACTAAGTGAAACAAATGCTCTGGCTAATTAAATCACATGCATAGCTCTAGAAATACACAAAACACCCACACACACAGACTATCAAAAAATGGGTGAAAAATGGCTGTGGCCTACCAAAGTTAACAAATGCCTGACTCTCCAGATCTCTCTCTCTCTCTCTGTAACTAGCGGCATCCGCCCCGGGGCTTCGCAGATGTTTTCCCGGTCATCCCGATGCCTCCATATGTTTCGTCAGTACTTAAGTTAGCGTGGGATGCCCCGTGCGATCGCCGCCCGTGCTGCGTTCAAGAGGACGCGTCTGTCGAGCGTCAACAAAGGTTCGACGTCTGCTTAGTCTGACCCTGGCGCCGCTTTTACACTCCTCTGGAGTGGCGTGCAGTTTCTTCACATTTCCCAGCAACCCTCGGGTTTAAAAAAGATGAAAGGTCAACTAAGTCTGGCGCAGGGTGCCCCTGCCCTGCTCAGGCGCCCTCCTCCCTCAGAGGCCTCATGCTTCAAACCGCCGTTTTGATCAGTTCATCAGCCCCTCCGCCCAATGGGTGTGTGTGTGGAGGGGGGGGGGTTCTTGGTGTCTGTGCTGTACACACCATCTGAAAGGACTTAGCTGGAACTTAGATGTGTGAACTCGAAGCGTGGGGAGATTATTATTGTAGTGCCTTGTTGAATATGGTTGATTTTCAGAGAAATGCCTTTTAATCTGACCCTGTTAGCTGTTCCTTATTATAATGATTGACCTCTGAGTATGGCTGTAGCTGGAGCTTTCTGTAAGAAACGGTGTCCCTCTTCCATAAAACACAACGCAGAGCTAAATAAGGACAATAATACAAGACAACGAAAGTCATCAGCCTCAATAAATCCTCCTGTTCAGCCTGCCACAACCCTCCCCCGCCAGGCAGTACGAGGGGGTAAGTTATCACTGTTGGCTGGGTGGCGCCAGGTACGATGGGGAGCCAAGCGCGGCTGGCTGATAGCTAGCGTAGGTAATGTACGTTCTCCGCGCAGAGCACCCGACCGAGAGCCCGGCAAAGAGGCTCTCGGTGGGACAGAGAACGTCGTCAGCGGTGCTGGACGTCTGAGGTCAGCAGCAAGGCTCCGCGGCGGGCTGAGGAACATCTGGAGAGGAGGCAGCTCTCCTGGAGAACAGGCCCTTGGACGGCCACTCCCCCCCCCAGCCTCAGTATTACTGTATATAGCACAGCCTCCTCCCGACCACTGCCCCAGCCCCCGCCACAGCCCCTCTCCCCAGCCCAGGCACTGAACCAGCACCAGTCTGAAAGCAGCCCCCACTATGCTCCCACCATCACAGATATAATAGCTTTAATATGAATAATGGAGCTGTCTACTTACACTCTACATACTCTGTCAGCCATAACTCTCCCCGTCTCTCTCCCTCTCTCTCTCTCTCCCTGTCTCACTCTCCCTCTCTCACTCCCTCTCTCTGTTTACTTTCATTGACATTCCATACAGCTTGCATGGAAAGAGCAAACATCCTGTCGGCGAAATTATCCCATCACCATCTTGCACTGAGCTTGGCAATCACGTGTCCTTCTTCAGAAATGCGTGCGCTGGCTCGCTTGAAAGACCAGGCGGCATTCTTTGACTCGACTGTCAGAAATCTGTATTCCGGACCGGCATGTCCGAGTGAGGCCGGAGAACGTAGAGCCGTTTTAAGGAAGCTGCAAACACCGGGGGAGGGCCGGGCGAGCTGTTGTGCCGCGCCGTCTCCTGGCGCCCAAATTACAGGCGACGGCCAATTAAGTGAAAGGCAAACTGACATTAAGTCAAAGCCCAAAGTACCCAAAAGGATGTCGGGTTGGGGGTGTGTGGGTTTGATGGAGAGGGGCGAAGAGTGGGGAAATGTACAAGAGGAGGAGAGGAGGGTTGGGGGCGGAGTGGCGGTGGGGGGGGGAGGATTGATTTGTAATTAACGGGCGGCTGGCAGTAATAAAAGACTGGATGGTCTCCACTGGCTCCAGATCAATAGGGAGCTGTTTCCCCATGAACATTACGAGCCTGGTCTTAATCAGACAAGCCGGGGCTTAACGAGGGTGCCGCTCGTTGATGTAATTAACGTGTCTCCCTCTCTCTCTCTTTCTCTCCCCTCCACCCCCGGCCCTCCTTCTCTTCACACCCAGCCCGGGACGGAGTGCAGCGACGAGTCTGCCGCTCCGGTTTCAAAAGGCTGACTGGCCCAGTTCGGAAGGACGAAGCCATTGGTGACCTCGTTATGAAACCCGCCACGTGGTCGAGGGGGGGGGGTTGTCAAGGTTTGTCTGTCTTAGTCTGTCTCTAGGGTTTAACCACCGCCGTCTGGGGGAGACCCTGGTAATTGCCGCGGTGTGAGGTGAGAGCCGGTCCAATTACCCATCCGTGGTCTCAGAGGACTACTGGAGACAGACCGCGGATACCAGGATCCTGCAGGGACCGTAGAGGAAGGACAGGGGTTGGAGTGTCTGGAGGGTGTTCAGGAATTTACATCCAAACACCTTAAACCTTTGTCCTCTCACTTCTCTTGTAATTCATCACCTCCCCCAAATATTCACATAGCTGTGCTAACATACAAAATGGCTTCCAGAGAGGCCATCTGTCTACAATAGAATAACCATCCTTTGTCCCCAATTGCCGCCCTTTTTCTCATGTCACATGTCTGTACTCTTGGCCATGCCTGCCATTTCATATGATGTACAATGCAGTAGCCAATCACATCCTGGAAGGACCTTACCTGTGGTTTGACTGCATATAAGCCACAGCAGAAGACCAAACGGGCACTTCGCTGACTAAACCACCCTTGTTGCGTTTTCAGGAAGTCCTTGCGCTCGTATGCTTTTCACAATAAACCAGACTTAACCTTTTGAACGAATCTTGGTAAATCCTTTTGACTAGATCAGTTATTTTACTATCACAAGGGAGACCCCTGTCCTGCGTGTCTGGCAAAGACATATTACCTACCGGGCCCAGGGGCCCAAGAGGGGGCCGGGGGGGGGCCCTTTGCATTTCTTGTTGCAGGGACACCAATAGACATTTAGGAGAGTGAGATTGAGAGTGAGTGAGATTCCTTCCACAAACATGAAAAAAAAATATATATATATTTTGAACAGTTTATAGGGGCCCACGTCTTTTAAAAAAAGAGAGAAGCTTGTGTGGGCTACATATTTTCTATAACCTACTCTCTAATGGGTGGGAATGTAGGCTATCTGTATCTCGATACAGATCACACAGGTGCAGCTCACAAGGTCAATTGGTTCAATTTGTTTGATCTTGACAAAGAAATGTACATGTTAAATGGAGCACCGTCACATATTAAGCAGAGCAGCAAAATGAAAGATCCGAAAAGAAAATGAGTCAAGGCAGTAAGATGCTTTACAGCAGGTTTCTCACATTTCCAGTTTTATAAAGAAAACAAATGGTGAGAACAACAGTGTTGCGGCGGAGCCTGTAGTGGGGTGGGGAGCTGGTAGGGAGGCGGAGCCTGTAGTGGGGTGGGGGGGGGAGTTGGTAGGGAGGCGGAGCCTGTAGGGGGGTGGGGGGAGTTGGTAGGGAGGGGGGCCCTCTACACGTCCAGGCCCAGGGCCCCATTTTTTCATGATCCATCTATGGTGTCTGGCATCGTGGTGGCATCTCACTCAGTTCCCCAGGGCTATGCGGGGGGTCATGGGGGAGCTGCTCTCTCTCTCGTGCTCTCTCTGCCTCTGCTTGTTACACCTGCCAAGTCCAGAACTGCATCTGGAACAAAACACTGGAGCTGCTGGAGCGTGTGTTCCTGTGTGCGTGTGTGTGTGTGCATGCGTGCGATGTGTCCAATCAAACACCTTGCCCAGCCAGGTGTGAGACAGAGGGTTCCAGGGGGGGGGGGGGTTCGGGTGGGAGTCGGCCCCTCAGCCGAACCAGACGTTTTCTTCAGCTGAAATGAGAACAGCTGCTACATCATCCACTTCCCCCCTCAGAGTCCGCCCATTCCCCGAGGCCCAGCTGAGACTCTGCCTCCTTCTCGACAAAGGTCAATCGGAACAACGGGCGCGGCGGAGGAGACAGTATCTTAATGGTTGATCCAGATCCCCCCACCCATGATCTTCATCCTCGTACCCAGGCGTGGGAGCTCCTTCCCTGGGTCTCTGGAGCCTAACAGAGCCTAGGTGGAGGGTGTGGAGGAGAGGATGGGGGGAGAGGCTCCCGGGGCTGGGGGTTCTGGGTAGGGGACAGGGTGACGGGGGGGTCGGTATAGTAGCAGGGCTGATCAGCGGCAGTATTTTTCCACACAAAAGCCTGTTTTTGCTTTCCTGGGAAGGCGCCTATGTATGTCCTCGTGTGTGTAAATGTGTATGTGTGTGTAATCTCCCCCTACCAGGCCCTAGCCACTCTCTGTGCAGAGCAGGCCTGGTTGTTTGGCAGGATGGTACCGGGGGGAGGCCTGGTTGTTTGAAGTGAAGGGGGGGCTAATCCCCCCCCCCCTCCCCGTGCCACACGCCGTACCCAGCTAGCGCCCGGCCGACGTCGGCGCGACGGGAGCTCCACACGGCCAACTAAACGCTATCAGCACAGACGACACACTGGCTCCGGGGTGGGATTACCACCCTCTCAGTGGCGGGGAGGAGTAGAGGAAGATATGCCAGTTAAACTGGGAAACCCCCCCCGTGACAGGGGAGGGTTGCGGAGGAGGGGGGGTTAAGAAAGAGACCCATCGCTTCTCAAAGGCAGGCTTAACTTAACCCGTGCTCCTGGAGGTGGAGTGAACAGTAGGCCGTTGTTCTGAGGTAAGCGTGGGTGTATGGCAACACAGAAATCCTAGCGACATGCGCTGATGTAATTAGGGTGTCTTGCTGCTCATACACATCGGTTTACTGCATATGTTTATTGGTCTGTTTGTGAGGAGACCTCAAAGAGTTCTGGGAAAAACCAGAGGGCGCCAATAAAAGAGTATAATGTAATTACGGTTTGGTGAGGTGTTAGTCCTCTGTCCTCCATGGGAAATGTGAGGGAGCCGTCGTCACATAAATGTCCGCTGGCGGATCGGTGAGCATCTGTGCACCCCCTGTTTGATTGACACGCGCACGCACATACAGTCCAAACAGCCTGACAATCATTATGCCCACCAGCCTTCCCATAAAACACAACACTAATTTGCTTGTTAAACCTGCTGGTCTTGGCTGCCAAATGAAAGGGGTGAGGGAATTGAAAATGAAAAATGCAAAACACACACACACACACATACATGCCGCTGCCTGGCAGGCTTCCCCATCACTGGCAGCGTCTTTGGCTCCGCCCACTGCCCTCAGCCACTACACCTGGCGGGCACAAGCATTGGCTTGGCACCGCCCTGGCGAAGGGGTAACGACGTCGCTGTTATCCGAGGTGACTCTCCGTGCTCTGATGCGACAGATTAATTTAGCCAGGGACTCATCTGTCTGGAGACCGGTCGCCAAGCGGCCGTCACGCTGGACTTGTGGAGGCGGGCCAATGGGCCGTCATCACTAACACCACATCCCTCCACTGGCTGATCCCTGAGCTTGGCGTGTCTCGCACACCACCGCCCATTTCAAATGAGGAAATAAAATAAGATAAGATACGATTAGATGGACTTTAATAATCCCGGGAAGGGCGGGGGTGATTTTGCGGTGTTACAGCAGCGATAGTCTCAACGCCAGACCCATGAGTTATTTCACTGATACACTACGTAAACTACGCTAACTAGCTAGCGACTCTCATTTGCTGCCACGACCTGTCACTCTTTCAATTTTGATCCGTCGATACGGCTCAGAACACCAGCTTGGACGGCGAGATGGCACAGACTCTATTTATGTAGTATGGGTATAGCGCAGCGATTCAACGTAATATTTGAGTCTGGAGGGAGACTATAGAAGCGAAGAATGTACAGAATAGATCAGAGTAAAGAATATACAGTATATAGAAGAATACACAGGAGGAAAGCAAGAATAAGTGGATTTACTCCACATTTAACGGTAAAACGGTTGGTAATGGGATGGGGGTAATGGGAACAGCGTGGCATGACACAGTCACTTAGCTTCTCAGGCTCGGTAAACACTTCTGTCAGTCAGGCCCATATCTCTGGCTGCTCCGGAGTCATATCCTGGCCTGAGCTCCACACAATGTTTTAATAGGCTGTCTTAGCACATAGCCAACGGAACATCCGACTTGTCTGTCCATTATGATAGGTTGCCCGCTAAAAGTATGTGTTTTAAGAGTGTTTGTGTGTGACAAGAGGATTCCTATGTATTTCCATTTTCATTTCCCTCCCATCTGCTTCTGAGAAGCGAATGAGCTCAGTAAATGCTTCACGATTCCATGTCCGCTTCATCGTGACACAAAAGGAGAATGCCCCAAACACACTCTGATTCCAGAGAGCGCCCACACACACACATCCACACACACATTCACACATGCACACACACACTGACATACACTTGACACACTTCTCTCCTCGCCGGTTCAGTGACCCGTTCAGACTGAACAGCGGGAGGCGGAGAGAAAGAGGAAGGGGGCGATGAACACGTGTTCCATGCAGAAGTGCTGATGGCATTAGCACATAGCTTTCCCTGTACTCACAGGAGAGCTCTATTAAACCATTAGCTCCTCCTCCCTTCCTCTCCCCCTCCTCTCCCCGCCCCCTCCTCCAGTGCCCCAAATTGACCGTCTGCCTGAAAACTAGGCCATCCTACTCGCATGTCGCTTCAGTGGCCGACGCCTGCTGCCCTCGCAAGAGACAGAGCTTTCTTCTGCTCTTTAATGGCAGAACTCTCTCTCTCTCACACACACACACACACACAGGCGAGGTCGCTCCGTCACCTCAAACATCCCGCCTCTCCTAATCGGCCCCTGGGGAAACAGGGCCCTTAAAAGATGGCAGCCAGACACCCAGGGGTCACTGGGTCAAACGCGAGACACTCCACTGACCCATCCAGGAGGTCAGGTGTCACGGCTGGCATGGAAGGAGGCAGCGATGTCGCAGCGGGCGGATGTCGTTCTGGACGTCACTCTGGCGAAAGATGAAGCAGGCCGGGCCAGGTCTATAAACTGGCCTGCATGTTTCCATTACATGCGGTGGCGGTCGTGATGGACCGACTTGACACCATTATCGGAGCAAGATCATAACCGGTTCTCAACAACCTTATCCGGACCGTGTATCTTGTCAAATTCATTTTGGACACGTGCCGCTTGTCGTTCTACCAGCATCAGTCCGACGCCAGGCTGACAATAACGGAACCACATACCAAATAATCAGCCCTTCATATCCAGATAGCGTCCCAGTACTGTGAACACAGCCTGGTCCAGGCTGGAAAGATGGAGACATGCTGCAGTAATTCAGAGTGCTGACCGTCTGAGCAGATATTTACCTCCGAGCTTCCATTAAGAAAGTCATCCGGAGGCTGTGACCAAAACTCCTTCTCTGTGTGCTGTCTCCAGTCATTTTCACATGACCACCTTAGCCAGCTTCAGCTCGGTTTCATTTTTGTTTTATCTGGTCCCATTGTCTCTCTCTCTCAGTCTATCTGTCTGATACTCTCTCTCACACACACACACTCACTCTCTCTTTTTCTCTCTCTGATAGTCTCTGGCCGAATCCCAATTCTCTTTTATAGCCCTTCCCCTAGCCCTTCGAAACGGAGTGTCAAGGGTTAAGGGGTAGAAATCGTTCCTAAGAAATTGGACACCCCTTCAAGACCGCTACGGCATCAGTAAGACATTCACAAAGCCAATGTTCACATAGCTAGCTCAAATACATTGCGTATAGCATTATAGTTCTAAATATTATAACGTTAGTAAAGCTGCTATGACTAATGTAATGTAAACTACGTGGTAAGCTAGCTAGTTAACGTTAGAGACTAGCGATCTTTTGTGTCATGCTTTTTATAAATAATATATATATATTTATATACTACATTGAAACAACATAAAACAATAATAATGCGATGGTTATCGCAATGTTTACATCTATTAACAAAGAGAAAATTACATTTGTGGATTTCTCAGGCCAGCTGCTGTTCCCCACTGACAGCGGAGGTCTGCTGGGGTTTCTATGCTGAAAACACACACGCACACATAATGGGCACACTTGAGCCAAACAAACAGTAAATTCAAACCCAAGAATTGTGTGCAAGCGCACATAATCCAAGCAAAACAAAGGCAGGCCAATACAATGGACAACAACTATGACGACCCCTGGCCCACACTTCAAACCACTGGAGTACAAAGCTGCAGAGTCCTATCTCTCATCTCGCAATTTTCAAAATCATTCAGAGGAAAATGGCTGAATTGAATTTGCAGACACACACAGATGCGGTCCCGCTGCCCTCGTTGGCCTCCGTGTGCATCTCCATCCTCCGCTGGCCAAGGACATCGCCGTCATTCCATTAGTGTTTCCACTATGCTCTCTAAACATCCTGTTCATTCTCCCTCCCTCCCTCCCTCCACTCCCACCAAAATGACAATCCAACATGCTTTATTAAACGGCCATGAAGTCAGATAGCAGTACTCTGCCTCGTCTCTGGACGCCCAGAAACCTGTGTTAATCCCCGGACTGGGCATGGAGAAATAAAGGTTAAATAAATAGGTTATGAAAAAAATAATCTATTTCTGTCCCTCCTCCCATCTGTCTATTGCTATACCCTGACTGTGGGTGTTGTTACCTGGTGGGCAGGTCTCTATGGAATTAAATTAATGCCATAAGTAAATTGTGATTGTGATTATTAAAGGTACCCAATGTAGTTTTTGACCACTAGTATGCGCTCTAGAGCAAATTTGAGAAGGTGGTCCCCGAAAATCGTGTACTACGTCATTGCGTCAATACACGGAGCACATAATAGTGATGTTTCACACATCTTTGTTGTTTTCAAAACATTAGCTAAATATCATTTTGCGAAGAAATTACAAGGTAGGAAAGACATTCAAGGGATTCAACATGTTTATTAGACTACAAGGAACCATATAATCGAGGAATTTCGAAAATAAACAAAGAACTGATTGTTTTGATTCACGTTTCGTTGGGTACCTTTAAGTTGTATTGTGATTTGTATTTGTAATTGTTTTTGTATTTGTACTTCACAAGTTGTAGTTGTACCTTATCATTTGACCTTGTCATTTATATTTTGTGTTTGTACTTTTAAATTTTGTACATGTAAAAATATGTTTCACGGTTTCAACAGTCATTTTACAGATATGATTCTCGTTTTACCAATGCCACATTTCACAAATAAATAAAATACAGCATTCACTCTACTTACAAATTTTTGTCATGGATTTTGCACTTCCCGAGTGAAAACAATACCAAAACTACTTGAAAAGATGACTTGTAATTTGCAAAGTTGAACCCGTGTACGTTCAACTCTCCTGCAAGCACAACTGTCTCTTTACAGATTGGAAAGCACTAGTTCAGCTTCGGATAGGCTACACATTTACAAGCCAGTCGTACGTTAAACCCGTTTACGTTCAACATTTCTGCATGCACAAATGCATGTACAGACTGAACAGCAATAGTACGGCTTCGGATCTACAATTATGATTGGTGGGGGGATACCAAAGATGGCGGAGTGAGTGGTCAAACTTTTTGCAGGCTCTGAAACCTAATGTTGAAAGACCTTCAAATCATTTGTTATTTCTTAGAACTTACATTGGAAAGACACGACTAAGTAGTTAGCTTTATATAGAGAGCTTTGTGGCATCAAGAAGACTGTTTAGCTCATATTTAAAACGTGAACGAATGATGGCGGGAGCTAGCATTGAGCATTCCTATTCCACTCTTCAACGAATGGATGACAAATATTTGGTTTTAGTGGAACATAGAGAGGTTTTGATGGAACATGAAGAAGTCGAGTCTAAAGCTCTCAGTTCACGACCAGACATGTAGCACCCTCTGCTAAAAAAGCTTTCGAGTGGCAGTTGAAGGAAAATACCGAAACGGTCATCAAAATCAAGGAGGCAGTCGACGCGAATACCTCAGTTATGAAAGGAATAATATAAGACTTGCAGAAGGATAATGCAGATCTGTGTGAATCATCTTTGGACCATGCAAGGTACAAGCTGAGATGGTCTTTACGGCTGAATGGCATCCATTCAGTTTATTCCTGCGTTAACACATTCATGTAGCCTAATCACATGGCATTGTCTTTATTTTTGTAAAATGTTAGGGGTTTAAGGAATAGCACTAAGCGCAAAGCAATCTTTTGCAAGGAACAACCCAAGGTAAATGTTTTTTTTTTCCTTCAAGAAACGCATCCTCTAGATAATGACACTCGGATTTGGAAATCAATGGGGCAGTGGTGACGTGTTTTTCCTCCCATGGTAAATGATAAATGGACTGCACTTATATAACGCTTTTCCACCTTAGCGGCACTCAAAGTGCTTTACAATGGCCTCTCATTCACCCATACACACACATTCACACACCAATGGCGGTAGCTGCCATGTAAGGTGCTAGCCTGCTCATTGGGAGCAATTTGGGGTTAGGTGTCTTGCTCAAGGACACTTGGACATGTGGACAGTCGGAGCTGGGATTCGAACAACTGACTCTTCGATCATTGAACGACCCGCTCTACCAACTGAGCTACAGCCGCCCCCACTTCACATTCAGCAGGTGTAGCAATTTTATTGAACCGAATGGATGGCAAGGTTATTGATTATATGAGTGATACTGAGGGTCACTGGCTCATGATTAATAGTGACCTAAATGATTGTAACTACAGTAGGACCCCACTTATCCGAACTTCAGAGATCCGAACCTCCCGGTCTACCGGACAGTCTTAAAAACATTTTTCTTTTTGAGCCTGCTATCTGGTTACTGGTGGGATTTTCATTACAGTACTGTAGGCCTACTTGCATTTAAATCTGTCATAAAAACACATACTGTATCCTACTGTGAATAAAAACAGAACTGTATGTATAATGTAATATGTATGTGTAATGTAATAATGTTAATTTGCATAGAAAGCAGAACATTCTCTGCCCATATTACCTAATGTAAATATACCTGCGCAGAGAAACGCTATAACAAAGGCAACAAAGTTAACACCGTATTTCACCCTTTTTGAGGGCTTTGTGAATAGCAAAGTTTATTTTCGACTTATGTGCACAGGTTTTGTGTCAGGAAAAGCTGTGCAATCCTTTAGTGAATTCCCTCAAAGTATTACCTGACATAGATAAAAAAAAACAGGGAATTGTTAATGTGTATCATCTCTTGTTCGGCAAATCATAATGACACTCTTAGCTGCATTATATTTAATGTCATGACCTGTATGATAGACAGAGCACACATTAAGAAGTTGATGCAGACCAGAACTACAAGGGCTCAGGACCACAATGTCATGCAAATATTATGCGATTCACTAAAAGATTACCAACCATGCATCCGGTGTTGCTGTCTTTTAGATTTCTTGACAGTTCATCCATATACAAATTAAAAGGGGATGGGCATACCAATAAACCAAAATTCTGACATATGTATTTTGGGACTCTTCTCTGGCTTATCTTTAAAAACTATTTTCAATGGTTCAGTCACATGCTTTAGAGGCATCGATAAGTCACATAAAAAAGATGTTATTACTTTTAAATTTATTTATGACTTCCTTTAGGGAATATTTGACTGTGCTGTGTTTAACCTTAAAGCTAAATGGATTGTCTGTGGAGTCAATGACATGATTAAGTCTATCTAATAATTATTATACTACGATCGGCTTCCATCATATTCTAAGTCATCTTCTATATCCTCAAAATTTTATAAATATTCAGCCATATTGCACACAATATTACAGGCACCAACAAGCCGATCGTAGCGTGAGAATGTAGAGAATGTGAGCCGCAAGTCTAGCCTGCAGACGGAGAATAGCCAGTCTGCACGCTGTGCGCATGCGTGCTGGAGCAAGTGGGAAAGCTGTATTTCGTTTCTAAAGACGTTTCTAAAGATCACATTACAGAGGCATGTGAAAACCGCAACAAGCCCTCGCTCTATGGAAGCACAACTAGCGATTCATAAAAATAGATTGATGAAAACAACCGTTTCACGGCAGAAAATACATTTTTTAGAAGCTGCATTTTCGGTGCTCGCCATTACATGGATATACTTGGCTCGCGCTGGATTTAACATTTATTCTACAGGCCTACGAATTACACCAAAGTTATCTCGGTGAGTCAAACGTCTTATAATATGCCGTAAATAAGGTCCAGGTTGTCGAAAAAGAGAAAAAGTATTCATCCTCATGTTCATTACATTCGTAAGGTTTATTTTCACATATTTTCCATAAACACAAATTATTCTGATAACTTCATGCTAAACTGACAATTTTGGGATGACTAGTTTTCGAGAACTGGAACTTTTCATAAGATTAACAAATTTCAGAAAATTTGTCACGGGATAACATGACCTGTTATTCAACTATTGGCTGAGCTGATCACATGACTTGTAACAGACCTGGGCTCCGTACTCCAAAGCTCGTTATCCAGGATAAGTTTTCGTTAGCTCGCTCGAGTTAACCAGACAACCGCAATCACGGATAAACGGTACTACGACGGTGGCTATCAACTCGTTAAGTCTACCCAGCTGGTCCCATCTAGCTATGATCGCATGCACGGTAAAAGGTGAGGTATTTGCTCAAAATTACCAATCGCATACCTTAGTATGGGTATTCGGACACGGCCAAGGCAACTAATATGCATAACCAAGTTCCGTCCACCGCATTTTACACTTGGTTCTCTGCATCACCCACAGCCTACACAAAACTGCAGGTAGGCTAATAAAACACACCCTACAGTCTACGGCTGTAAATGCACAAGGCAAAATATGTCTCAAGCAGCTGTCATTCTGCAATTTCTCATATGATATCTGGGAAAGCCAAAGGGGTTTTATTGGTTTATAAAAACCTCTCACTGTTCGCGTACTGCAGATTATTTTTTAATTTGCACACTGAAGTTCCATATAGAATCTTAACGTCCATATGCCTTTTTACAAGTGAATTGATCGGTCAGCGGGCAGTGCTTCATACGTTTTGATCCATAATCTGGAACTTAACCTGCCCCGGAGCAGGTTAGCTCAGCAGCATTTGTTACCAAGGCGATATAGCACTGTGAAAAGTAAACCACCTCCGTAGTACGGATAAACCAGGCTTGAACCTGTAGTTATCGCGCTAACCCCGTAATCCTGTTTCGTAGTACAGGGCCCTGGGCTCATAAATGTGTCATTGTAATTGTAGATCCGAAGCCATACAAGGGCTGTTCAGTCTGTACATGCAGTTGTGCTTGCAGGGGTGTTGAACGTAAATGGGTTCAACGTACGACTGGCTTGTAAATGTGTAGCCTATTCAAAGCTGAACTAGTGCTGTCCAATCTGTAAAGAGACAGTTGTGCTTGCAGGAGTTGAACGTACACGTGTTCAACTTTGCAAATCACAAGTCATCTTTTCAAGGACAAAATGTGACAGCGGCTGGTGATTTGGTCCGCAACTCGGCAAACCCCGAAATGCGCTAGGGGGCAAAATAACTAAAAAAACTTTTTTTTTTTTTTTTTGTTTTTTTGTGTATTACCAAAGTTGAAGTTGTGAAGAACCTACTTACTATAACAGACAACAGTTTTAGGTTCACGAAATACGTTTAATTAGTCTGCAAACTAAGCTAGTCTTTAGCTGATTTCGAGCCGGGTTTGGGGGCGGGCAGATCGATTAGCATGATTTGGTTTCATTGGCTATTGCTTCCGGGTTCTCCGCCCCCCACCCTTCCCCAACACGCCGGCTTTGTTTACATTCAGTCCCAAATTTAACCATGGATGCTACAGCTTTTGCTAAAGAGAAGACGGGGATGGCATCCAGGACATGGAAAGAGTTTTAAGAGCAGCTAAAACTCCAGCAGAGCAGGACTCGTTCGTACACTGAGTTTTATTCTTGATGACCTGTGATACAGAGATGACTGTATCAACTTGTTGCTACCAAGCGAAACGTCGAACGACGTACCAGATTCACACAACCGCCAAGCAATCTGCTTTGCTTTGGGGTAAGCTGATCTTTATACTATCTGTGCTGTTTACATTACATTAACGTTGGTCGTTTAGCAGAAGCTCCTTTCTAAACAAGTGACTAAGTCTAGCTAGCATAACAAAGGCACTAGCACTAACTAACAAAGGCTAGCTAGCTAACGTTAGCTAACATGCTAGTTAGCTGAGCTAGCCCTTTGTTCCTAAACTAGCCAGCGAGGCAGCTAATATCGAGCTAGGTAGCTATATTATAGAGAGAAACAGAATGAGAGAGCATGAGAGGTTCATCCTATCATGCATTAGCTAGTCTATTTAATCAACACATTCTGGTACTATTTTATCTATATGGAGTGCCAGTACTGTGGGCAATAGTTTAATGTACTTTCTTCCTTCTATTCTATTGCAGTTTTGATGCTGAGAGACCTGGCATGGTTGTGGCCAGAGAACACCGTGATGCACCGGCAGTCGAGTTTCAGCTGCTGCGCAAGCCTGATGTCCTGCCCCCCAGAGAAGGTCTTCCTGTGCAAGCCCCACCCGGACTGGACATGGCCAGACAGACGTATCTCTTTAACAAGATCAGAGAGTTCTGTTCTGATGAGGGACGAGACGTCACATGTCCCCCGCCAAACTCCACAGCAGCTCAGAACAAGACTGTCCGCTTGTAGATTCACTGCAGATCATCAGGACGGACAGCACTGCAGGAGAAAGGCCACAGCCTTTCCTGTTTTCCTGTTTGTATACTGAAGCGTTGCTTGTTCTCTTGCACAGACTTGCCCACACTTGCACAGACTGCATTGTTAGAATATTGAATACTGAGCTGAGTACTGTTGTTATTACCTTGAGTATTGAGCTGGGGACTGTTATTACTTTGTTGTACACTTGATCACAATGAACACTATGCACCTTGTCTATAAAACAGACAACTGACTTTACACTTTAACACTTAGACTGTTGCCTTTTTTTGTACACTTAACTACTTATGCTTGTACTTTATATCATGTATGTGACAATAAAGAACGTTAAATTTGAACTTCATCTTATATTGTTCTTAACTGCATTCACAACACAAGATTAATACTGACTCAAAGAGTGTGGGGTCATCAGTGAGAGAGCACCTCACTTGGCAGCCACTCTCAGGTAATACCCCAAGTTGACAGCCACTCTGACAGATAATGACAGATCGTCCAGTGGGGGAGTGGCTGGGGGTGGGGTTACCAGGCTATTGTTCACGCCCATTACCTGGCAGTCAGAGGTGTGAAAATGTTGGAGAACTTTGGAGGGAGATTTCTCAGCTAAGTTGATTTGGCAGTACTAGCATTCAAATAAGCATATCTTCTTCAAATATGTTCAGATTTCAATGTATGAGACCTCATTTGAAAGCTTCTGCAATCTGCACTTTCATAATCTGTAAAAAACTGAAAAATGAAAATGCCTAGTTGAGGACCAAATTACCAGCGGCGGTCACAAATAGTTTTGGCACTGTTTTCACTCGGGAAGTGCAAAAGCCATGACAAAAGTTTGTAAGTAGAGCGAATGCTGTATTTTATTTATTTGTGAAATATACCGTAGCATTGGTAAAACGAGCATCGTATCTGTAAAACAACTGTTGAAACCATGAAAAATATTTTTACATGTACAAAATTTAAAAGTACAAACACAAAATATAAATGGCAAGGTCAAATGATAAGGTACAACTACAACTTGTGAAGTACAAATAGAAAAACAATTACAAATAAAAATCACAAGTACAACTTCATAATCACAATCACAATTTACTTATGGCATTCATTTAATTCCATAGGTCTCTGTAGAGCTCTGGGTTTGTAACAGAGCTCTCGGTTTGTAACAGGGCAGGTTTCTGTAGAGCTCTGGGTTTGTAACAGAGCTCTGGGTTTGTAACAGGGACGAGTGGGACTATAAGTGGGACCGTTCTATTTTAAGGTAAACTGACTTTTTCTCTCTTCTCCCTCTCACAAAGACACTTCTGTCTTTTAAGGGAAAAAACTCTAACTGGGAGCAGAGCAACAAACTATTAACTGGGAGCAGAGCAACAATCTCAAATGAAGCAGGGTTTAAATAAATAGAAAAAAGCCCCTTCAAGATGCTTTAAATAAAGAGCCGTTTCCTGGATGTAGGGAGAGAGGACAGAGGACAGACCCCTGCGTGTGTGTGGGTTAGGTTCAGAAGAGGCGAGCTGAGTAGTCTAAACAAAACCACACTCTCGATCTCTCTTTCACTCAGTTTGTCTTCTTTCTGTTTTCCCGTGATACAGCATCTCCCCTCCTCCACACAGCCCATCAGCCCAGCCAACACACACCTAGCCCATCCTAGTCCTAACCATTAGCCCCTCCTAACCCTAACCCCTAGCCTAGACCTGGTCCAGGGCGATATCCTACAGATAACGGCCTGTTACTGTCAATGCAATTTACCTATGAATGCGCTGCCTCGGCCCGCTCGTCCGAGTCTACAGACAAAACCGTTTCGTTACTCACCAAAGTAAAAATATCGTTGGAAAGATGAAAGCCTTTTCTCCGAGGTCGCTACAGTTTGTAGTCCCCCACCTTTCAAATAAAAGGCAAATTTGTACGCTTAAATGTCTAAAATCCACAGCGCATCGACTGTCTTCTTCTATCGGCGATTCGGCGCTCTCTGCTTTGTTTAGCCTACTCACTGCTGCCACTCATGTTGGGGATGATGCATTCAGTGGCAATTGCTCCTATAAGCCAGGGTAAGCCAGTCTTACCCATACAAATCCAAATAAAAGTGAATGAAGGCACGAAAATCGACTTTCAGACTGTTTTTGACTTAAATACGTCTTGTATTCTGCCATATCGCTTCATTTTCATCCGTGTTTAATGTTTTGATAGTGCTCCGTCTCCCCCTACAGTCCTCATGAAAATACATTCCACGTTACGGTCCGTTGACAGCTGACTTTAAAACATGTAAATACAACATGTAAATAATGTAATGTAATGCATCATCCCCAACATGGGCGGCAGCAGTGAGTAGGCTAAGCAAAGCAGAAAGTGGGAAGACCATCAGACACCTCAGGAAGGGAAAGCGGGGAACCATCCAAGCTGTATACAGCAAGGAAGGGACACTGCTGACCTCAACTGAGGAGGTTGTTGAGCGTTGGAAGGAGCACTTTGAGGAACTCCTGAACCCGACTAATCCACCCTCTACGATCGAGGCAGAGCCGGAAGATGATGGGGGGTCATCATCAATTTCCCTGGAGGAGGTCACTGAGGTAGTCAAACAACTTAAAAAAGGGGACCAGAGGGTGTGTGCCAATTATAGAGGCATCACATTACTCAGCCTCCCAGAGAAAGTGTACTCCAAGGTGCTGGAGAGGAGGGTCCGGCCGATAGTCGAACCTCAGATCGAAGAGGAACAATGCGGATTTCTTCCTGGTCGTGGACCAGCTCTTCACTCTCGCAAGGATCTTGGAGGGGGCTTGGGAGTTTGCCCAACCTGTCTACATGTGTTTTGTGGACTTGGAGAAGGCTTACGACCGGGTCCCTCGAGAGGGCTTGTGGAGGGTTATACGGGAGTATGGGGTGAGGGGATCCCTACTTAGGGCCATCCAATCCCTGTACACCCAGAGCGAGAGCTGTGTCCGAGTCCTCGGCAGTAAGTCGTCTTCCTTTCCGGTGTGGGTTGGCCTCCGTCAGGGCTGCGCTTTGTCACCAATCCTGTTTGTGATTTTCATGGACAGGATATCGAGGCGTAGCCGTGCGGAGGTGGGGTTGCAGTACGGTGAGCTGGAGATCACGTCGCTGCTATTTGCAGATGATGTGGTCCTGATGGCATCATCTGCCTGCGACCTCCAGCACTCTCTGGATGGGTTCGCAACTGAGTGTGAAGCGGCAGGGATGAAAATCAGCACTTCTAAGTCTGAGGTCATGGTTCCCAGCAGGAAACCGGTGGTCTGTCCGCTCCGAGTAGGAAATGATTCCTTACCCCAAGTGAAGGAGTTCAAGTATCTGGGGGTCTTGTTCACGAGTAAGGGAACCATGGAGAGGGAGCTTGGCCGGAGAATCGGAGCAGCTGGTGCGGTTCTGCAGTCGCTTTACCGCACTGTTGTGACGAAAAGAGAGCTGAGCCAAAAGGCAAAGCTCTCGATCTACCGGTCTATCTTCGTCCCCACCCTCACCTATGGTCATGAAGGATGGGTTATGACCGAAAGAACGAGATCACAGATACAAGCGGCCGAAATGAGTTTTCTCCGGAGGGTGGCTGGGGTCTCCCTGAGAGATCGGCTGAGAAGTTCAGTCATCCGGGAGAGACTCGGATAAGCGGATGAAGATGGATGGATGGATGGAAGGATAAGGAAAAGTTTAGGGTGGGCTTGTCGAAAAGTGGATGGGCCTAGGACCGTCAGGCCCACCCATAACGCCGTGCCTGCCTAACCCCTAACCCTAAGCCCCTCCTAACCCCTAGCCCATCTACGCTCTTCCACACAGCCCACCAGCCCAGCCAACACACCCCTAATCTTAGTACCCAGAAACTCTCACTGCGATAAGAACACTTCTGGGAACAAACTACGATATTATTGGGCACCAATGACAATCCGATCGGAATAAGTACCCGATGCTGATTGGCCTGCGCAGATCGTTGGCTGTGCGGAGAGGCTGATTTGGCCTCTGATTGGTCACTGACCGCAGATTTCCATTTTTCAAGTATTGCTAACGAGTCCTGCACTCTAGCGAGCTGTCGGTAGCATATCTGGCACACAAGGTGCGATTCACTTGGACTTTCTTCCATGTTAAATCTCACTTCACATAGGTTTTTATTACACAAAAGTGTATTAACTCAATTTTAATTTAGTCCTCGACTATACGCTCCCAATGAATGTTGAAATGCAGCTGGAATTTGAAAGGCAGGCTGATGCACTGCCTCCGCCCCTCTGCCCATGTTTTGTGGCGCTTGACTCCAACCTAACTCACCTCTAAGCCCCTCCTACTGAGAGCAGCATAACCTCTCCATACTCCACCTTACTAGCACTGAGCACACCACACACACACACACACACACATGGCATTACCACACTACAATATGAATATTTAACTCATAGATATCTATGGTGCAGAGTCCAGTATACTGTAAATACTTAGGGGTGAACATCACAAAAGGGGTAGAAGAAGTATATAATGCAAATTTAGGGGATAAGGATTTATATAGGATGCAGGAACACTTATTAGACTCAATTACTAAATTCATGTTAAATATTTGGTACATGGTAGTAAGGAAATACAAATTAGAGAAAGAAATAAGGATTTTGAGATGGTTAACGCACAATAGTAGATGTCAGCCGTGGAAAGATGACCACAATTTTAAGAGATGGGAGCGTAGGGGCATTATGGCAATACGTACAATGGTAGAAAAAGGGGTGATGCAGAGTTTTCAATGTCTAAAAGATAGATTTGATTTGGAGGGAGGAGACCATTTTAGATACTTGCAGGTAAGGGATTACTATACAAGGGTTATTTCCCTTGTATAGTAATTCCTTACATGCAAGTATTTGGCAGTTGATACCTGTGAGCAAAGTGGGGTAATTGAAATCATGATAAATGCATATAAAGGGAAGAAAGTAAGAGTGATTTCATCTCTCTATCAAGCTCTGCTTGGGGGAAGGGGTAGTCTCGCGGTCCAGACGAGTCGACTTACGGTCCGGACTGTCAACTACGTCTGGTATTCAGGCGCTGAAATTTTGTTGAAGGAAGTTGGGGAATTGGGCGGATATCCCGTCAAAATTCCGTAGAGAGTAGTAGACAGTCCGGACTGGAAGTGATGAGTTTTTTTTAAGAACTTCCTTTTACAAATTCTAAGCGGCTGAAGTCCAGACTCTCTCCTCCATAGAGAGGCTCTGAGACTAGGGAAGGGGTAACTCAACTGTGTATATATAAGAACAATGGGGAAAATAATTTTGGATCGAGATGGCTGAGGGTGAAGGGTACAATATTTGCAGGATACAGCACTCAACCACTGCTTTAAGGTTATGGAGGGAGTTTGGATGGAAAAGTATTATTAGGTACTTTATAACACCGAATAGGAAAGGGAGGTATGCACCAGAACAGAATGTATGTTGGAGGATGTGTGGTCAGGAGGGGGATCACACACACATATTTTGAAGTGCCCAAAGTTACAGGAGTCTTGGGAAGGGGTATGGAGAACATTAAAGGAAATATTGGGTTATAAAGTACCAAAAACGGGCTTGGTGTTATATCTGGGGAACCTCACACAGGAACACATACAAGGAAGGGATAGGTATTTAGCGAAAGTACTGCTGGTAGCCAGTAAGAAAGCAATAACAAGAGTGTGGTATAAGGTGGATCCACCTACACAGCAGCAGTGGTTCGGCATAGTGGAGGAAATATATGGTATGGGAAAATTAACACATATATTAAGGCTACAGGAGGAAAAGTTTGGATCAAAATGGGAGTATAAAAGAAAAGAGAACGACACCGTTCATTAGGAGGAACCAAAACATGATGTTGCATTAAAATAAGGTGGAAGCTGACATTATTTTCTGTTTTGTTTTTCCTTTACTTTTTGTTACATGCTTGTTTGATGCGGTGTAGGTTTTCTGTGGGATTTTGATTGATGTGTTCTCTAGCATGTGTTTTTGCAATTGTGGAACTTTCAATAAAGATTTAAGTTATATAAAAAAAGAGAACACACTGAGGTTTAAGAACAAAGACAACAGGCAAGATCAAACCAAACCAGACTCAGAAGGTAGAGACAACAGCCATTGGTTCCTGAGACAAACAACATTACAACACAACATTTTTCCACCTCTCTCCTCCCTCGCAAGGCCAGCTGTCTATCTAACCTCTCTCTCTCTCATTGTCTCTCTCTCCCCCTCTCTTCCCCTCTCACTCTCTTTCTCACCCCTCCTCACTCCATCTGTCTCTCGCTGTCTGTCTCTCTCTTTCTTTTTCTCTCTCTTACTGGCTCTGTCCCTTTCACTGTCTGTCTCTCTCATCCCTCCTCACTCCATCTCTCTCTCTCTCTCTCTCTCATTGTCTCTGTGTGTCAGTCTCTCGCTCTCTAAAAAATTAATCTTGATTGTATAATGAAGAATATAGTCAGTCCAATCCCACTTGCTGCCTTCTCACACTCTCAAAATCCCGGCATTCACCAGTGAGCTACCATATAATATCCCACAATATGAATTGGGGGGGTCAGAATCCTGAGATTTTTCCAGAGCAAACCCCTGTCCCTATCTTATCATCTCAATCCTCTCACTGTGGTTTAAATCTCTGCCCCCACTCCCTGAGCTCCTGATTCCAGCCCTATTATTCAAATCTCTCCCTTGTCCCGTCCACACATTTCTAATGCTAATTATTTAAACCTCTCCATGCCGTCCACCAGCTAGCTATTCAAATCTCTCCCGAGCCCTCTCGCTCTGCCCACAGCCCAGCGCTGGCTGATAGGTGCTTGACTGAAGCCTTGAGCCTGGCTGTTATTTTTGCGCCGTGGATAGACAGCTTTCGCTATCCGCATTCTCCTTTCTGCTCTCTTTCTCTCTGTCTGGATCTCTCTCTGACTCTCTCTCCATCTCTCTCTCTGACTGGTTCTCTCTCTGACTCTCTCTCTCCATCTCTCTCTCTGCACAAGGTAGTGCAATTGTATGATACAATTAAGTAATAAAATATATAATATTAAAAATAAATAATAATAATAAAAAAACAGAACAGGAATCTTATGTTTACATAACTGATGAACGTTAGAATAATATCAATATAACAACAATAGCAATGGGGGGAGGGGGGGGGGGGGTCACATTCTCAAGATACAAGCAATTGTTGTGTCTTTTGAGTGTGTGTGTGTGAGATAATATGACATATATTCCTGGGGAGATGTGGTGTGGGGTGGGGCATCACATACTCAACATATAAACAATAGATAGCATAACCAATACAACAATAATGATCCTAAATATAACAACAGTGTGTGTGTGCGGTGGGGGGGTCACTCACTGTCCCTCAAAGTGGCAGTTAAAGACATATTCTGCAGCTAGACTGCAGCTCTCTATGTGCTCCACCAACATGATTGGTATAAATAGATTGGTTAACCATCATGTTGGTTATGTGGTCAAAATCAAGATGTTTGTATTTGAATTTGGGGAAATATTTTGTTCGGGCTGCCTGGAGTTTTATCCATTCGGTGAGGAAGTGCAGCTCTTTGTTTGAAAACTTTTTCTTTGTATAGCTGACAGAATTGCTCGTCTTGAGGGAACCATGATTTTTTGTATTGCCTGTTTCGATGGCCAGATTGTGTTCACTGAGTCTGTACTTTGTCAAGGTATTTCTGTTTATTGTCTTTTTAGGGCCAGATAGCATTGCATTTTGCTTTGTGCTTTTGTTTGTGTGTTCCCATTGGTTATGTAGCTTTGTGTCTGGTGTGTTATAATTTTATTATATATATATATCAACTATTTGGTCTCAAACTGGTCGAACAGTGAAAGTGAACTAAGCCTCAGGACCAGCCGAGTGAAGGGACTCTTTTCTTTGCTCATCTCTTGGCATTGCGG
The DNA here is from genome assembly GCF_949987555.1 of Borostomias antarcticus. Lineage (NCBI taxonomy): Eukaryota > Metazoa > Chordata > Actinopteri > Stomiiformes > Stomiidae > Borostomias > Borostomias antarcticus. The sequence continues at coordinate 5,272,315 of NC_140251.1, read as the reverse complement.
GGCTATGTAGTGGTAGGATTGGGGTCACTGTTTTTTAGATGAAAACAGTATTTGATTGCTCTCTTTTGAATTTTGATGTATGATGGGAATTGGCCTAATTCAGCTCTGCATGTGTTGTTCATGTTTTTTCTGTGCACCTGCAAGATGCTTTTGTAGAACTCTAAATGCATAATTTCGACTGGGTGTTTGTCTGATTGGGAATTCTGGTAAGAAAGAGGACCCCACACCTCACTACCATAGAGGAGAATTGGTTCTATGACAGATTCAAATAATTTGAGCCAGATTCGAATTGGAATTTGAATGTGAATTTTACGTTTTATTGCATAGAATGCCCAGCGTGCTTTCTCTCTCAGTTCATTCACTGCTGGGTTAAAACTTCCAGTGGAATTTATTTTTAATCCTAAATAGTTATAATCTGTACAGTTGTCTAATTTGTGTGTTCCTAATGTGAAACTATGTTTCCCTGAGATCTGGATCTTTTTTTAAAAATCATTGTTTTTTGTCTTTTTGGTGTTTACTGCCCGGGCCCAGGTCTGGCAGTACTGCTCTAGCAGGTCTAGGTTCTTCTGTAGCCCCTGTTTAGTGGAGGACGGCAGAACCAGGTCATCTGCGTAGAGCAGAAATGTAATCCTGAGTCGTGTAGAGTGAGACCAGGTGCTGATCTCTCTCTGGCTGGCTCTCTCTCTCTGACTCTCTATCTCTCTCTCTCTCTGTCTCTCTCTATCTCTCTCTGTCTGTCTCCCTCTCTGACTATCTCTCTCTCTGTCTGACTCTCTCGCTGACCATCTCTCTATTTCTCTCTCTGTGTGGCTCTCTGACTCTATCTCTCTCTGTGTGGCTCCCTCTCTGATTATCTCTCTCTCTGGCTCTCTCTTCGACTATCACTCTCTCTGTGTCTGACTCTCTTTCTTTTTTCATCTGTCCATGTATGTTTGTGTATCAGTTTTCCTAATGCCATGTACTTCGTCTCGAATTAACTGGTAGAGAGGTTTCTGACATGAAAATATTAAGCAAATGTCATCAACAAGTGGAACGAAGCCAAGGCAAGCACAACATACACTAATGGGACATGACAGGCTACCACCATGTGTCACAGGAAGGAAAGCATATATATGTACGCTTACATTTGTAAGGGAGAGAACATGACATGTACAGACATGTGTACTGTGTACATTAACAGGAGGCCTAACAGATATACTCGGACGTTATCTAAGAAGAGGGATCAGCATGGTAGGGGGATGTTTGTCAGGCCTCTCTTTCTCTCTCTCTCTTTCCTGGGTCATTGACCTGTGTGTTAAGTGGACTGTGGCCTGTGTGAGTGACTGAGCGATGGTGACACAGCCCAGAGGTCACCGTCTTTTCCTGGACCAGGTGTCGGCGCGGCGGCGTGCGAGCGTGGGAACAGTGACGTCCTGATCAACGGCACTTTTCTCTTTCTGCACCCACTCCCTCTGCTGTCTGCCAATTATTACTGGATCTGATTTCTCTCTCTCACTCCCTCTCCTTCTCACCCTCTCTTTCTCTCTCGCTCTCTCTCTCTCCCTCCCTCCCTCTCCTTCTCCCTCTCACCCTCTCTCTCTCTCTCTCCCTCCCTCTCTCTCCCTCTCACCCTCTCTTTCTCTCTCACTCTCTCTCTCACACCCTCTCTCTCTCTCATTCAGCTGGAGTGATCTTTGTGTTGATGCGGAGGATAAGCCACCTACACAGAGATCATGGGGATCACAGTACAGAACCACACCAGCACAGCCCACTGCTCCGAGCACGGGTCCCACTCCCAATCCATAGATACTGTACTACAGTTACATAAACACCCCGCTATACACACAGCCTCCCCAGAAAGCACACACAAGCACACACACACTCAAACACGCACACACATGCGCGCACACACACACACACAAACACTCAAACAAAGCGCTACACTACATGGTGTCATTGGTGGTGCGAAACACCTGCTAGTAAAAATAACATTTCAGGATAGATAACTGATAGCCATATCTTATCTTATATCTTTTGTTGAAATCTCAAATAAAGTGCAGCAAGAGGCAACCTACAGTATGTTCAACCACAAGTGGACCAATTCAAAGCACAAGCCATGAACAAAAAAGCTGATAAGCTTCTTAAATACATTTCCATATCCCACAGGCTATGTAAGCAGGCTTTAGACAACCACATATCAATCTGAGAATCGCATGTCACCATGTAAGCGGTCAGAAACAACATTTAAGCTCCTGGAGTTGTAAAAAAAAAACACACACAAAAAACAACTAAAAGTAACATACGTTTATAATAAAATATTTACCATGAGCATACAATCACACACCTTCGATTACAGATTTTTTTGACCATCTAAAGAAACCCTAAAAAGCATTGATAGCAGCAACACATCAGTCTCTGAGCATGCAGGGGTGGGGGGGGGGCGGTCACTCACCTTGGTACTCCTGTCCGGGGGTGTAGGCGGTGGGGTTCCCTGCCATCAGGAGGGTCAGCAGCACCTCGCCACCGCCCTCCGCCCCGCCCCCCCCCTCCAGCTCCCCACGGTGGGCGCACAGGAAGAAGAAGGGGTTGAAGCGGGGGTAGAAGCCCGTCGTGGCGGGGCTCCCCGGATCCAGGCCTGCGGCCCCCAGCGCCAGGGCCAGCAGGGCATAGCCGAGGGCGCCCGCGAGAGAGGCCCGCGCCGCCATCGCCCCCGCGTGGAGCGAGGGGGTGTGTGTGGAGGAGGAGGAGGAAGAGTGGGGGAAAGACGGTCACAGACAGGTAGAGGTCCAGAGGATGCCGGGAGTCCACAGGTTAAGCTGGAGAGGAGGGACGGATGGATGTCCGGGCGGGTCGGGGTACTGGCTTAGGGCAAGGTGTGTGTGTGTCTGTCTGGCTGGTAGACCGTAGCGCTCTGTTCGTCTGCTCTACCTCTTCTTCTTCTCTCTCTCCTCCTGTCACTCTCGGGGAGTTCAGAGCTTTGCCTGCGCTGTCCTGCTCTGGCGCTTAAATACCTCACCCCCCCCTCCCCTGCTTCCCTCTCTCCTCCCACCTCTCTCTCTCTCTCTCTAGCGCCAGCTCTACTCGCGCCGTACGCTCTACGAGACGGCCTCCCTCCCTCCGCTTCTCCCCTCCCTATTTTTTCTGTCAGTCTATCACTCTTGCCTTCTCTCTCCAGCTCACCCTCTCTCTCTCTCTACACCCCTGGCATTCTCTCTCTTTCCCAACTCCCCTAGCTTTCTCTCTCTCTCTACACCCCTAGTTTTCTCTCTCTCCCTACTCCCCTAGCTTCCTCTCTCTCTCTTTCCCTACTCCTCTAGCTCTTTCTCTCCTCCCCTAGCTCTCTCTCTCTCTCTTTCCCTACTCCTCTAGCTCTCTCTCTCTCCTCCCCTAGCTTCCTCTCTCTCTTTCCCTACTCCTCTAGCTCTTTCTCTCCTCCCCTAGCTCTCTCTCTCTCTTTCCCTACTCCTCTCTCTCTCTCTCTACTCCCCTAGCTTTCTCTCTCTCTTTCCCTACTCCTCTAGCTTTCTCTCTCTCTCTCCCTCCCTCCTTCTCTATCCCCCAGTCCACATAGCACCGTCCCGTCCCTGTCCTAAGCTCTGGACCAACTGCGTGTTGGTTTATTTCTCCTGATAGATCCTTCCTTGCTCCTTTGTCTCTCTGCCCGTGTCTCCCCCTCTTCCACCCCCTATCACACCTCCCTCCCCCTCCCCCTGTCTCTCTCCGCCCCCCCCACCATTTATCTCTCTCCCCCCTCTCTTCTCTGTCTCTCTTTCTTTCATTTTTTCCAGGTTTGTTTTTCCTCCTTTCCTCCGTTGCTCTTTTTCATGGGTTTTCCGTCAGAATCTCTGTTTTCCAGGAGATTCTCCAACTTTCTCTGACCGTCAGAGCCACGCGCAGTACTCTCTCTCCCTTCACCTCTCTCCCCCTCCACCTCTTTCTACCTCTCTCCTTCCATCTCTCTCTCTCTCTCTCTTTGCTCTAAAGTAACTCACCACCACTCTACAGAGGACACCAGCTCAAAACACTGTTGCTGTCTCTTCCTGTCTGCATCTATCCTGGCACCAAAAAACAAAGCTTAGTCTCTGTTCCCCTCCCTGTATATTCTCTCTCTCTACACCCCCCCCCCCCCCCCCTCTGTTCCCCTCCCTGTATATTCTCTCCCTCTCCACCCCCCCCTCCTCTGGAATAAACACAAACAGCATGGAGCTACACCCCTCCTACCTCTCAGCCACACTCTCTCCATCTCTCTCTCTCTCTATCTCTCCACCCCCATTCTCTCTCTGTTAGCGTGCATGCTTTCTTATTCTCCTTTCTACCAGAACCTTTGCTATTCAACTCTATCCTCCCTCTAATCCTCCCTCCTCTTCAACTCTTTCCATTCTCCCCCAAAAAAGAAAGAACCAGTATTACTTACAGTTGTGGCGGTCGCAGAATGATGAATGCCTGGGGCATCCCACACTGGATCTCCCCGTAAGATCGCTAGAAAAGACTAGAACTCTCTCCCCCTAGACTCGCTAGAACACAACGATCTCCCCCTAAGCTCGCTAGAACAGACTAGAACCATCTCCCCCGAGGCTCGCTAGAAAACACTAGAACCATCTCCCCTAGGCTTGCAATAGTTTTTCCCAATTGCTAAAACACTAAACCCTATTGTCTGAACCAAATGCTCAGTGGCCTGAACCCATCTATTGAATTGATCCCTCTTTTGGCAAAACCATAAACACTTTCACCTAGTTAGACACAGCTTGCAAACACATTCTCACTGACTTAAACACATTTTGCACTGTGATGCACTTGTGATGCATACTGGTAAGCACAAGTAGCAAAAGTTAAATGCAATTAAAGCACAGGTGTCATAGTTTACACACAATGGCCCTCATGTATCTACGGAGCGCAGATCCGAGCGCAGATCCTATCGCACAAATGATCGTACGACAGCGTCCACGTGTGATCTATCAAACATTCGTATGCCGCCAATCCCATCGTAGGAATGATCGGGCGTTGATAAATGCTGCAGACCTTCTCTGGCGTGTACAGCAGAGTTCCTCCCGCGGATCCCAGACAGAGCCATCTCCCCTTCAGCAATGCTCCACGGTGCCCCGTGTGCGTATGTGCGCACCGTTGTACCTGCGCTCCTGCTCTGTGGCAGGGTTGGCCAGTGGGGTCATCAGGTAGTCCGTGAGGGCATAACCTTGGTCACCTAGCACATGAATCACATCGACATGTTATGTCACTTGAATATTTGAAAATGTATTTTAACGCAGTAGTGGGCCTGCTTACCGAGGAGATGACTGCATCCCTGCAGCGCACCCTCCTGTAGCCGTGTCCCCACGCTGCTGTTTTGCAGGATAAAGGAGTCGTGTGTCCCCCCAGGCCACCGGGCTACCACGTTCAGCAGGGATAGGCTGGCATCACAAACCACCTGCACGTTGATGAAGTGAGAGTTTTTACGATTGCTGAATGCGTAATCATTCACGGATGGAGGCCTCAGACGCACATGGGTGCAGTCAATCGCACCAATCACATTTGGAAACCCAGCAACTCTCTTAATCACGGTTTGCTGGGCATCATTGAACGGGAATGTGATGTACCGGCGAGTGAGTCATTGCGGTCCCTGAAAACCCTCTCGCGTCTTAGGGGCGCGTAAAGCTCCTCTGAAAGTGCCAGGTCTGCCATTGCTGCGATTTCATGATTGTCGCTCTTGTTTAAATAGGCGACTGAACGTCATCTAATTGTCACATTGGCTACCCATTACCTTTCATTGGGTGATTTTACTTGCTTATGTCACCAGTAGACTGGCCTGGGCTAACGAGTAGGGTATTTTAAAATGTGAACAAAGCTGATTTTAGGCCCACGGCAACAAATTTCGTTGATTACAAACAATTTGGAAATAGGCTACCTATTTATGTTATGTATATACCGTAGCTGAGGCCTTTACAATATGTAGGCGTAATATTTTGCCATAGTCGACTTATTTGGATTGTTGAATTTGGCTGCAGAGGTTTAGATGCCCGTCAGATTATAGGCTAACTTGACAATTCTCTGATTTGCGTGATCAAGTCCGTTAGGCTAGAGCTAGAGGCTGGCTCCTCTCTCCTCGGACAGTTGTGTGGTCTAACAAGTAGGCTACGCTATAAGGCTATCTTAAAATGAAAGCGAAACTAGGCTACTCTTACACTAAACACATGTTTACCCCGTTACTTGCAAACAATTAGAAAATACCAATTTATTATGTTAGGGATATATGACACATAGACGTGGCCTTTACAAAATATATAATTTTTCCATAAGGTAGGCTACATATTTAAAAGTGATGAATATGCCTAGTGGCTGCGCTGCACTCATGCCAGTCTGAATCGGTCTCATGACGGTTCTCAAATTTGCGTACACGGTCTCAGACTTGATGTGAGATGTGGTCGCAGTCTCCGCTCACGTCCAAATTGATACATGACGATCTTGTCTTGAAAATGACCGTATGCCCAGTTTTCCGTCGTACGATCGCTTAGTACATGAGGGCCAATCACTCGAAAACGGATAATACTCTACAGCACAGGTCTGTCTTTCTGTAGCACTTACAAAACTGTATCTATTTCTATAGAGTGTTTGAACTGGATTCCATGGAAAGATGCCATGAATACATCTTTGTCAAAGAAGTTGGGTTCAATCTGAGCAAGGAGGAGGAGGAGAGGCCGGAATATAATTGGCCAACGGGCCATTGTTGAAGTCCCTGGCCAGGTGGCAACATCACATTATGTGCTGCCATAAGCAATCTCCACCATCATGCCACCTTGGGACCATATTATATGCCCTGAACATTGTGTTTTCCATTCTTTGATGTAGTGTGTAATGAATACTCAGTAGTATTTTTAATTTTGACTGGCTTGGGGTATGATCTGACAACATTTTTTCGGTCTTGAGCACAGATGAACGGGACGATTGCTTTTCCAAGAAGAGTCTGAGGTTTTGTGAATGTAGTTTTAAAATTGGGTTTTGTGCTTTCAGTGTTGAGAAAGAGTGGGGGTGTCAAGAAATCTATCTTAGAAATTGGGAAAAACTGTAACAGACTAGAACCATCTCCCCCTTGGCTTGCTAGGACTCAATAATTAAAAGACAAAATTGAAGAGCTGGTGATGACTGACCCAGAGGGGGTCTTCAGCTCTTGGCCTCCTGGACTTCCCCCTCAGCTGCCTGTTGGGTTTGTGGTTGAGGCCCGCTTCAGGCATAAACACTGGCGAGCCACATCCCAAGACACTCACGCATGCACACACACACATTCCTGTTTATACATCAAAGTAAGTGAGGTCTAATACTATTCACATAGGGAGTGAGGACCACACTTTGCACAAAATAACACATTTCACCACTAGGTGGCCCCCTGTACAATATGACACTATGCACAATATCAGGATCTTGGATATCCTAAATGGAACAGGGCCATCATTTTGTACCTGTGTTTATCCTGCTATGACACCTCCACAAGGCTGCTTGGAAAAGGGTCTGTTTGACCTGTGTGTGGTCGTCATGGTGCTAGTGAGGTTAGTAGGTCTAGTCTGGTACTGTTATAATGTAATTTATGTTACATGTCTTTGATTCAAAAGAGCTAAGCTTTTACTAATATACTGTATATTTTCTCCTTTTGCAGCATACATTTCTAACACTTACTGTAGTAATGACAATGCTCTTTGACGAGGTATTCCAAGTGCCTGAGCCGTACCGAGCCGAGATGATCCAGATGCCTGTACCAGACAACCTGAACGCTCAGTACGACAAACCCATGAAGGCTGATGCTATAGCTGGCTATGTGTCACGCTTCAGTCAGCCTCGCCAGCCCTGCCCTCGTCAGCCCACTCGCTCAGACTCTGATTCAGAGCAACCTGGCACATCACATAGCGTACAGCGTAAGTCAATCAACATGGTCAACCCATCTCTGACAGAATAAGAAGCCGGTCTGCTCAAGTCAATGCTAGATCGTTGACCAACCTAGTGGGCATACATCTCTATCTCTCTCAAATAAGCCTGTCTATATTTTTAACCCTGCCAGCCTTTGTTTTTCCTTCATCCTAGTCTGACCTGCCTGAACCATCGCCTGCCTGGACTACCTCATTCAACTGCTTGACAACTGCTTGTCTCAACACCAGCCTGATCCGCCTGGAAAATTCACCTGAGTCTCACAAACCTGCTTTGTCCTGCCTGACTTGCCTGTTCCTGCTGTGACCCTCATCAGTTTGAGATCCTCACTCCTGCCAAACCTTATCCGTCTGACTGCCCTGTCGTAGCCCGACCATCACCTGCCTCCAATTAAGCCCATACGCAGGCTTTTCCACTAAACCTGCTAGCTGTGGGGATGTCCTCATCTTTATTCCATCTCCTTTCTTGCATGGATGGATGAGCATTGACTGAAACATCATTCTTCCATTTTTTTCCCAAAAGGTTCCAAGATTTTTTTTTTTGCCTTCTTCTCTGCCAGGTCATCATCGTTCATAAGAGTCTGTCCAATTAAGCCTTCCACAGCTGCTTTAAGACAGACATTTTGACTGCAGAGTTGAGTTTTCCATAATTGTTTTTGCCTGGACTGAACTGTGAGCTTCTTAGCTACATCAACAACAAACTGATATTTTGATGGTTCACATAAGTCTTTCAGACCATTCAGTCTTGTCCATTTCTTTAGCAAGTGTTACACACTCCTCCCAGATGGTAGGTCTAGGGATAGAGAGGAGGGGACCACGCAACAAGCAGTGCCCGTGTGTCGGCTACCAAGAGGCAGCAGCACAGACGAAAACAGTATAACTATAAACCAGGGACGACAGACAACATGGTAAAATGCAATAACCAAAAGTGAGGTTTATTGCAGCAAACTAATAATAGTAATAACAGCAATAATAATAAAGAATAGTGACAAACAAACCCAAATATGTGTAGAGGCAAGGTGAACCTCGAGAAAACTAAGGGGAGGACGCCAAAACAGACGGGACCAAAAGAACAAACAAAAGACAATTCCTGCACTAGATCTACGTCCCTGTCACTTCCCTATCACTACAGTACTCTTAGGCTTAGTTCACACGGCAGTGAAATGTGACCCAAATCCGATCTTTTTGCCTACATGCGACTCAGGTCAGATTTTTTCATGACCGTCTGAACAGTGCAAGTCACATGAAATCTGATTTTTTTTAAATCCAACCTGGGGCGCTTTCAGAGGTGGTATTATATCAGATACGTGTCTGATGTTTTGCAACGCGCCCGCCGTCTGAACAGTCACGTCGTGTTTAATGCTACTTTTACGTCTCTAGAGCGGTGACTCTCCCTCCTCGTCTCCTGATTCTGCAAAGATGTCTGCAACAAATTTCCTGCACAAGACAGAGGCATCGAATCATTTCAGTTACTAAAGTAATATTTGTATATAACCATTACACTTTTTAAAACACTGAAATTAATAAAATCATTATTAGACCCTGGCCAACATTTAATTCATCCAATTGAATCAATAGAAAGAAGAGAAGCGCTGCGTGAGTCCTTAATTGTGAAGGTCTGAAACAGGTGCTCTTTGGAAAGGGTTTGCATGAATCAAAATATTTCAAAATCCCTAAAATGTCAAAAGTCCAAGTAACTCGAGGTAAACTTGAAAAAAGGGGGTCCAAGGCACATCAGCCTGTTCAGTTGCAGTGAATTCATTGTAGGCAAAGATTAAAAGACCAACGTTGTTCTTTTAATCTTTGCCTACAATAAATTCACTGCAACTGAACAGATGTGCCTTGGACCCCCTTTTTCAAGTTTACCTCGAGTTACTTGGACTTTCGACATTTAAGGGATTTTGAAATATTTTGAAGTTGAATCAAACTGAATGATCGTAAACCCAGTGTTAAGAGTACTCACTCCTTCTGGTCTTGTCCCAGCATCTTCTTGTCGTTCTGTCCTTGGCTGCCCTAGGCCTGCTCCTAAGGGGACCAGAGTTGGCAAACGGAAGGAGAGAATGCTAGCTATTATTGTTAAAATTTGAGATATTCCTTTCTTGACAACATAACAATAATATGTATGTTATAATAATGAAACAATAATATAGCCCCATTGTGTTGTAGGTTAATCAATTAATACATCTCGGCAGATGCATGCACATTCAACTTTAGGCTACACAGACGATCAATTAACACCAAAATATGACTGGAGTCTTAAATATCCAGCAAGCAATATAAATAGTTCAAATACAAATAAAGTGAAGTTTGTGAAGGAGTAGAGCAGTAGTAGACATTATAAAATGCAGAATTTGAACATATCATTCATCTTGAAATTGATTATTTTTTATGTAGCCTATGTTTATATTAACTATGTGCAGGCTGTATTTAATCCTTACTGTCAGTTCTCTATAGGACTACCATAGCACATCACATTAGATAATACTGTAGGCCACTGTTGCTATGGTGACTTAGGCTGCACACAGCTGAGAAAATAACAATGCATTTTGTAGCTCTGTGCGTGTACATTAACGTGCAAGCAAGACATGTTTGGTACTGCTGCTTTTGTTAGGTACAAGAGCTTTATTCTAGTCCAAACCACATGTCGGTGACCTTCACAAGTCAAGATATGTCCATTTCAATGCCCCCCATTGACAGGAAATGGTCCTGAGCCCAAGTCCAAAAAATTAAATACAAATACTGAGAGATAAATTGTTCAATGTGCAGACATAAAGTGAAAATACCTTTTACTGCTGGGATTGTGGAATGGTTGGACGGGTTAGCATCTGTCTGAGGCTAAATGGGTGGTGGTGGGGGGTCAGTTGGAAGAATACAATTATTTAATTCAAGGCAGCTATTTAAAATGACATTTCCATACAACCTAGCCACAATCTCAAATACAACCAAACAACACACTCGAATTTGTGACACAACACCACACCTCACATGTAGCTTCAAGTTCAGTTGAAAAATATGGCATAGGTCGGCTATGTAACTACAAAGACCAAAACTTCCCAGTACTGACATTTGGATATCCTGGACATGATAGAATGTATGAGCATCTATGTGTAAGAGTATTGTGTCAGTCAATATCTCAAACAATCATGACAGACTCATGACAGGTTATGATGAAATTGAGTGTAAACACTATACTATTGTTGCCAAAAACACCCGCAAGAACAGACAATAACATTTCTTCCCAGGGAAATCAGTGAGGGGAGATGCAAACGGATACCTATGCTGCTTTGCAGCGCACACCACGCCTTCAACCTGTCTTTTCTCACTCTTACTAACAACAGCCTAGGTCAGGGGTCGGCAACCTTTACTACTACTACTAAAAGAGCAATTTCAGGGCAAAAAATATAAATAATCTGACTTTTACAGCCTTTGAGCCTCATAATGAAGGCAGGTGTTTTCCCTAGTTTTTTTTTTCAGGCCTGGTGGTACGCACCCAGGGGGTGACACATCGAGGGAGGGGGGAGTCTGGGGGTCCTCCCCTCAGAAATTTTGAGCATCAAACACTTCATTTCAAGCATTTTGTTGAATTTTTCTGGGAGCCAGGGAGCCACTAGAGAGGGGCTTAAAAGACACATGCAGTTCTGGAGTCGCAGGTTGCAGACCCCTGGCCTAGGTAGCCCCACGTGCTACACATGGTGGCCTACACACACGCATCTCCCAGGGCTATGTTGCGACTCTTATAACTAACTAAGCAGCTAGCTATTGGCTAATATTTTGTTAACTGGAGGCTAAGCTGACTCAAATCAACAAAATCTTAGCTACCTAATGAATGTTAACCTAACATGCGATGCAAACTTGATTGCCTTATTCAACACTCCAATCTTAGCGTTAGCAAATCGGCTAGATCACTTGCTAGGTACACCATGCTACCAAGCAACGGAAGCAGAGTTCGGCTAAACTCAGGATAGACTTATTAACTACAAGACATAAGATCTGTTCTCATGTACATGGTTTACACATACAAGGAATTTGACAAGGGTTGTGGAATATCGTTATTATGCCGTGTGCAGACTAGAGGATTTTAAACCAGATTTTGGCTCCGATTCACCCCTACCGACAATCGGGGGGGCATTCCCGAATCAAGGCTCGTCGAAACCGATTACCTGCCCAAATAATCCTGAAGTGTGAGGTGTTTACCGACCTAATCTTAATGTTCCCAACTGATCGGAGTCTCCCTGATTTTGAATATCAAACATGTTTGATATTTATCCTTGGGACAGCGATGGAATACTGAGCGGAAACCCACAATAGTCAATGAGAGAGCTGACTGGGAAGTGTCACCAAGATTTTTCTTAGCTAGGCGACAGAAACATGGCTGCCAATAACAATACCAAGAGGAGCTTTGTTTCCTGCGCTAGGTGGACAGTCCAAATGGAGGACAAGCTTGTTAAGTTGTGGAGAGAACACGAGTGCTTGTTCAACATATCCTGCAAAACATACCATAACAGCACTGACAGAGAAAAGAGAGCCGAGATATCTATGGTTTTGGATGTACCAGGTGAGCTAGCTAGTGCTAAAGCCAACGTAATGTTAGCTGTAAACATTTAGCGCGGCAACGTTATGTGTGGTAGAGAGAAGTTTGTGTTAACCAAATAATACAAGCTTTCTAAAAGGGAATGTTCTCTTCCCTACTAACATTGTCTCGTCTCTAGTCTCGTATTACTAACACCCCACTCGTGGGCTGTACCTTGACGTGGTGAGTGGGCTTCTCTATACAAAATGTCTACTCCTGGAGTATTTTGAATCCACAACATGCTGTGTTATTCAGTTTTCAGTTTCTATGTGTTTTCAGATGTTGTGTAATGGTGTTACTAATGATGTGATTGGATACTGTGTTTGTAAATATTGGTTTACAATGCAAATGTATGTTTTTTTACAATACAAATTTTCAAAGCCCGTTTTTTCAAAATTAGTTATTTCTCATCTTTGGGACATCAAAACCACCACTTGAGTAGCACCTAAATACACCTAACTTTCCAGTTTTCTTCCAATCCATATTCTGAAGGGTTTGGCCAAGAGGAATTTTTTAAATTTCATTCATAGCCTGATTTATATAACAGTTTATCCCTAAAACATGGCAAAAATTGGTCTTTTTATGACTGTTTTTCTGACACAGTATTTTCTGATTTCTGAAGTGAAGAAAAGAGATATCAAAAATCCCTCTTGGACAAAGTTTTGAATAGGGATATGTGAACAAATGAAACAAGAATTTTGAATCTAGCTTGAACCAATTTAAAAAAAATTGATGTCCCAAAATTATGCAAATTAGCGCATATTTAGCGCATATAATGCCTCATTTGCATACTTATCCATAAGATTTCAGAAAACTTGTAATACAAAAAAGATGCTCCTTAATGTACCTACTGGGGGAGTTTGATGGTGATACCTATTAAGGATTTTTTTTTCCTATTCACCTGGGGTGTCTCCCCTTAAGCCAGGACACACGTGTGAAACAACCGGCGCAAATAAAACCCATTGTCCAAGTTATCACAGCTGAGCAAATAAAGTATACCACTATAAACTAGATTCAAGCGACGTACCAGATTTCAACAAGATCCAAACCGAGCAGGGCCTCGGGGTAAAATCCTACCAGCTACGATAGAATCCCCAAAGTTGAACCCCCGTGACGTCGAAGTCACCACGCGTCCGTGTGCTCGGCCCAAAACATGCAGAAACCAAGAAGTCGCCCCAAACATGCAAATTATGAATGAAAAATCTTACTTGGTTTAGTTTAGATTTCAAGAACACGCTAAGTGGTCGGTCAAGCTGGTTTCAAACAAAGACAATAGGTTTATTCTGATGTTTACGGTTTGCAAAGTGGACTCTGCACAGGAAGTGAACCCAAGCAAGAGTGGGGGACTTTGGATCGAAAGTGATAGCTTATAACGACAAAAAGGAAGTGAGGACAGGGAAGTGATGTGATACAGGAACAATTTGTAGTTTTAACAGACTGATTCTAGGGGAACGAACTACAAAGTTAGAACAACAGTCAGGTAGGAAAACAAAGAAAATAACAAATTGTGGGGTAACACATTGGTGATACTTGAATTTCATTAACAGATATACCTGTGTTCTGTACACACACGCACACACACGTGTGCACATACACACACACACATATCCGTTTATATATGAACAAGCTTATACATGAACAAGTTTATATATGAAAAAGTTCGTACTTGTTCAACAAGTATGAACAAGCATAGCAAACACAACACAACACCTCAAGGTCCAAAATCCCAAAACATCAGCTTCATAACAAAACTCAAATACTTCCAGAAAACACTCTGGGATGGCCGGCCAGGGACCCGAGCAGCTTAGTGGAGACACAGAAGGAGGGGGCCGCCTACAATAGACTGCAGGGAGGGGCCAGGGTTATCTCCTGCTCCGTGGGAGAAGAGAAAGAGATAGAGATGCTCCTCTGCTCCTCGCTGTCTTAATTAAACATTTTTTTTACATTTAATCTCAACACTTAAATAGAAGGAGAGAGCACCAGGGAAGGGGAGGGCTTCATAAGAATGGAATGTGTGTGTGTCGTTGATAGCACAGTGTCCTACAGTAGTCTGTTACAGCCACTGCCACCTCCCTCCAGGTGCCTTCTGGAAATGCTGCCTCAATACAGTACATTATCATACGTAGAGTTGAGTGAACATTACATTAGATTCAAGCTATTACATTAGATGCAATTTCTGCCACTTTCATTAATCTGAGTAAATGTTATAGCTGCCTAAGGTCATAATGAACAGTCTAACAAATAATACTGCTTTTAGCGAACACAGCAAATCGCCTATCTATCGTAACTAATGTTCACGCCGCTAGAAAGCGTAGCCGGCAGTGCTGGTGTCCGTGTGAATGGTTGAGGGACTCTGTGGTAGTGACATATGTGCTGTCCATAGGTTAGCAAAGGGGGGATGTGTGTCATAGTTTATTGTTTTAGGTGCGTGTGTGTGTGTGTGAGAGAGAGAGAGAGAGAGAGCAGGTGTGTTCACCGGGGGAGTGTGTGAAGCAGACGGTGGCTGTGCTGTGACCGCTCAGAGAGGGCTGTGGAGAGTCATCATGAGCTGCTGGGCATGGAAAACACACATGCGCACACACACACACACACACACAAGCCCACAGACACAAACACACACAATTCACAGATACACACAAAGAAATATACAGATACACGCACACCCACACACACACTCACTCACTCACTCCTAAACACACACACACACAAATGCGCCAGGTATAGGTCTTGAGAACATGTTCCAGACACGGCACCTGCATATATTTTTTTCTTGGTTCTTCATCTGAGAGAACAGGGAGAGTGTGTGTGTCAGAGGAGAGCCATCTGTTACCTGTAACTAACACACACACACACACACACCTCCCTGTGCTCTAGGCTATCTCCATATAGGCCCTGTCCTTCATCCAACCCTGTTACATCACAGCCATTCAGCAGCCCCCTCCACACACACACATACACACACAAATGCTCTGGGTATAGGTCTTGAAAACATGTTCCAGACACGGCACCTGCATATCTTTTTCTTGGTTCTTTATCTGAGAGAACAGGGAGAGTGTGTGTCAGACCCTCCTGCGACATCTCCTGGTGTGTTTGTAGGTGTTGTCTTGTGTGTGTTCTTTGTGTCCAGTAGGTGGAGGCCAGGAGTGTCATCAGCAGTGATTGGGTGCACCTGGACCCAGATGTGCCCTGGAGACAAAAGCCCAGTTCCCAGCAGTGGCTCTTTCTCTCCTTCTCCCATTTTGAAGATTCCTTTTGTTTGCTTGGTTAGATTAATTTGTATGAGTTGTATTAGTTATATTCATCCAACATTCTCACCATCCATTACCCACACATCCACTCCCTACACTACTGATATCACTGATACTTCACATCTTTTATTGTTGTTTATTGTGTTATTTTCATTAAATATTCTGTTAATTGTGGTTTAGGCGTGTGACTCCCGTTTTGTTATGACTCGAGCTGGCTCGTAACACCTGTAACTGTGTGTTAGGAGCCACACAGACACACAAATGCGCCTGGTATAGGTCTTGAGAACACTTCTAGCCAGACTGTTTTGTTTTTTCTTGGTTCTTCATCTGAGAGAACAGGGAGAGTGTGTGCGTCAGAGGAGAGCCATCTGTTTTACCTGTAACTGTGGGTTAGGAGCCACACACGCACACACACACAGTTGAATTCTTTATTAAGGTCTGCATTAAAATAAAAAATAAAAAATACATTGCAGGGGCCCAAATATAGTTCCATTGCTAGGTTGTTTAACAAGTTTGAGATTGTGCTGCTACAGTATTTTTTGTTTGTTTGTTTGATAGTTGTCATTTTAGTTTGAATGCTTTAATTCATTTTATTTTCATTCTTCAAAAGGTTTGTGTTTTGAGTGCAAAAGGTCTCCAGCATTTTGAATGCTATTGCTTTTAAATAAATTTATTTATTCTTGGCATTGTTCTAAAGGTTTGTGTTTTAAAATCAAAAACTGATGACATTTGAGAGCGTTTCCGTAATTTTTAGGAAAAGTATCTTAAAGTATCCGAATTAATATCGGTATTGTATCAAAACTAAAATGTTGGTATTGTGACAACATCAGTGTGTATTCTACATTATACAACAGTTAGTTCTGGTTCTTGATTCTGATTGGCTGGAAGCCGTGTTAAAATACACACACCTGGGACCGCATATCTTTCCATTTTCAGTATTAATGCGCCTCCCATTTGATCCAATGCATTGTAGTTGTTGTTGTTGCTTGGCAACCCTTTTGTTAGGGGTACTATTTTGCTCTGCGGAATTGAGGGAATGATGCTTCGTTTTGAATAAATGTTAATATTTTACATTGCTGTGTGTTTATTTTACACTAATAACTGTAGTAACCGTTGTATAAAAGCAAAAAACCACTCGAGGCCGTGTGTTATAGGGATTTTATAACAGCTAGGGGGGTTTTAGGCACTCCGCTTCACATCGTGCCTAACAACGCCCCCTAGCTGTTATAAAATCACTATAACACACGGCCTCGAGTGGTTTATTGCTTAATTTAAGCATGGCTAAAACGTGAAACTGAGTCGTTTCAACAAGTGCCCCTACTTATCTATTCTACGTTTTCCTCGTGATATCTGGCTGCATACACACACACACACACACACACACATCTCTCTGTGCTGTCTCCATGTAGGTCCTGTCCTTCATCCATCCCTGTTACAGCATAGCGATTCAGCAGCCCCCTCCCCTCCACACACACACACACACACACACACACACACATACACACACATGGTGAGAGAGACTGGGGGCTATCGTTCTCTATTATGGAAACTGGGTCATTGAGGGGTGGGCTAGGAGAGTGTGGCGGGGGGGGGGGGTAATTATTTTTATCATTATTAATTTCCACCTCAAGGTTGTGTGCCTGGGCTTTTTGTCCACTTCAATCTTCATTTTAAGCCACATTCACCCCCCCCCCCCCCCACACACACACACACACATGCACCAGCACCACTCTGTTTCAAAGGGCTGCGTGCCAAACCAGGCAGAGCGGTGGGACACACGAAAAAGAAAAGAGCTGAAAGGGACAGAGAGAAAGAGAGAGGAGGGGGGGGGGGGGGAAAGTGTGAGAGATGGAGAGAGGAAGAGGAAAAGGTTGTTGTTGTTTTTTTTAGAGGGGCTGTCGCTTCATCACTCACCAGACCCTAATTTACACTAACAGGTTGTTTACGCGATATAGCAAATGACAATAAAACACTGGCTGTTAGAGGGGGGGTTGGGGAGGCCCTGGGGGAGCACTTCAGCTGTGACGGCCCGCACACACTCCACTAAGACCCATGAAAGACCCGGCCTGTGTCCTGGAGGAGGCTCAGATGTGTAAATAATACCCACCGGGATCACCCAGAATCCTCTGTGCCCTCTCTCTCACACACATATACACACACATACGCATACACACTCACGCACACACATGCAAAAACGCACACACACACATGTATGCGCGCACGCACACACACATACACACAGAGGGCAGTAGCTGCCATGTTTGTAGTAGCACCGTCTGAGTGCCAGCGCACAAGGACAGGAGCTGTTGGCGGACTGGATTAAAACCAAAACACACACAACATTTACACCCATACACACACAGTGCACCACAATCACATCGCGTTTATATACACACACGCGCACACACACTTACGCACGCACACACACACGGCAAACGAGTATCTCTTCTCAGTAAATGGTCCTCGGAAAGGATTTCCACTAATTCAGCGTTCTGTCACAGCGAACCCGATACACCGGCGCCAGGCCCTCTACTATCTGTGCACGTTCCCTGCTGTTCCAGCGCCCTGGGTTCAAACTAGGTCTGCTCTCATTCTCTCATCCTCCCCTATTCCCCCCTCCCCCGCTGGCTTCAAACCAGGTTTCACTGTCACCACAGGCCTATAGGACCAGTATGGGAATGGGCCTGATAAAGCCCAGCTGTGTCTTTGTTCCTTGTTATGGTTCAGTTTACCTTCGCTTCAGCACCTGCCCTATTTGGCAAGGGGACGTGCGTGATTTTCTTTCTGTTTAACAGGCCTGATAAAAAAAAACATGTTTTTTAATCAGTCCAATCCCAGACACTTAACCTTGGAGGGTAGCCATCGCAGCATGGGGGTCTTAGGGCAGGTGTGTGGAGGATACTCAGACATGACGGAATTGTGAGATCTTCCCGAGCCCAGGGCAGGGCAGGGAATAGGGAGTAGTCACATCCAGTTTAAAGCTCTGGCATTAGCCCACAGGGCAATGAAATGAACAGCCCCCTGCTACCTCCAGGCCATGGTCAAACCCTATACCCCCTGGTACCATTTAGAAGAGATGCATTTTTCAGCAGCTGTGAGAGTTATGGTGCTTCTAATTGGGTTTCTGAGCACAGTGTCACATGTCTCTGCTAAGGCGGTCTGCGTCTACAGGAGTGTGACTGTTCTGTTGTGTCGGAGAGTCCAATGATCTGTCTCTCCGCTGCGAGCACGGTTTATGGGACTGTGAGCACGGCTTATGGGAAGACCGTCCGGGACCAAACTAACAACAGATAGAGAGAAAGGGAGAGAAGAGTATTGTGAGTGTCACTCCAGAAAGAGAAAGAGTGAGAGAGAGAGAGGGGAACACAGACTAACTAAACAGAATAAGATGAGACGTTTGAGTTTAGTATATGAGTATTATATATTCTATATTTATACATATTCACTATTTATATTTTCTATTCCAACCTACTGTATGCTGTAGCCCAAATCCCCCCACAGGGATTATTAAAGGAGTAGGGAAAATGCATGTTTAGCCCTGTTGTAAGGTTACTTATGATAATATACAATGGTTCAGATCAAAACGTTGACAAAACTAGCACTTTTGAGAAAGTCTGATAATTGCTCTACCACCGTTTTGGTCATACAATGGATGTGGGTGGGCACCGTGACAAATCATTAAAAAAACATGTTAAACTCTAAATTTCAAAGACAAGAAACTCACCATGGTGTTAGTTGGCGTTCTGACATATAATTCGCCATAAAGTAAGATTCTAGTTCATCTGGAAAGGCTTCTTTAAATATTTATCATAGAACTATTTAGTCGCAGCACATACGTGTGTAAACTTCTGCAAACTAGGTAGCCTAGCAACATAAACAATAACAATAGCTACCGTAAGTAGTTCCGCTTCCTGAATCCCCTCTGCGGATTGATCTACACATCTACAACGGTCGCTTCAATACAAGTCAATGGATTTCATAAAATGATCAATAAAACCCTACAGGATTCATACTTTGCGGCGAATTTGGTGCCAGAACACCAACTGACACCAATTACCCCCTCGGTGAGTTTCTTGTCTTTGAAATCGAGAGTTTAACATGTTTTTGAAAGATTTTTCAAGGTGCCTGCCCCCCAGTAGAACATAAACCCAGATTGGTTGGCAAAACAGTCTAGCAAAGCAACGAGCAGTAACATTAACTTTAGTACAATAAACACAGCCATAAGTGCAGTTATTGTAGAACTGGACTCAATAATGAGGAAAGTCCAACTGGATTTGGCAAAGGTTTTGTTACACTGATTGGCTGAAGCAGCTAGTCTGTTGAGGTAAGTATAATAAAAAAATATTGTTGGAGGGGGAAGGCCAAACTGATCTGCAGAGTGAAACTGAACGTGAGCTTGCTAAATCAGGGTGGTCCTCACGTGGCTGGTTTGATACAGAAGGCCTCCTCCCTGCCCATCCAACCCGTCCGGTCACATGACTGAGCGGTTGGGGTTGTCCGGGGTCATTCGAGGTGCAGGAGGGAAACAACCCGTCCAGGGTCTGGAGAGGATCACTGGGACGCAGTGAGTGGAAACATCCCTTGCAGCCATGTGTTTTCTGTGTTCCCGGGAATATCTGTGACCGTGTGTCTGTGGCCCTGGGAGTATCACTTCTTTGGCAGGGCCAACGCAAGGCCTGTTTCCTGTGTAAATCGACCAATGAACTGGCCTCCTGAGAACCCCATCGCCTGAACCATGGAAGCTGATACTGTTCAGACAAACACACACACACACACTGAAAAAACGGAGAATGGAGAGTTTAACATGTTTTTTGAATGATTTTTCACAGTGCCCACCTACATCCATTGTATGACCAAAACGGTGGTAGAGCATTTATCAGACTTTCTCAAAAGTGCTAGTTTTGTCAACGTTTTGATCTGAACCCTTGTATATTATCATAAGTAACCTTAAAACAGGGCTAAACATGATTTTCCCTTTACTACTCCTTTAATGTTGATATTATATTGTTTTCCATTTTTGTAATGTTAACTGCGATCAACTGCGTTCCTCCACGAAAGGTAAGAGCTGCTCTCGTGAATTGTTTGGTGCGATGATTAACCGACAGGTGGCAGTATAACCGTTGTCACCCATGACGTCTATGATATCGTCACGCATTGCTGCCTTGGAAGGGCGTCTCAATCCACACTCCTTTCCAGGCAACTTCAGGAAAAACGCTGCCTCCAACGGATACTGCCTCACTAGACAGCAGTGGGGGGAATTAAATCGGCCATATCTCGACATGAGAAGGTCATTAACACACGGGTTTGGACTGGCATAAAGCTCTCGACCTAATGAATGCAGCAATACCAAGCAAGTTATGCTCACACATATTGTCTTAATTTTTCTAGAAATTGTATGCAGGAGGAAAGCCGCAGTGATGCCACTCAACACACCCTCAAGATCCTGGTCGTCCATGGTGCTGATGGAGAGGACCTGGTGGAAGTGTCCATCCTTCTTGAAGGCAAGGAGATGTTACCAGGATGTGGCAGTACTGCCAAAGCTTGCACGCTGCTTATGGGGCTGATCTATGCAGTCAACCATGCATACCCCACAACACTGCGCTATACTTTTGAGGTGTTCCAGAAAGTTTTCTTGGAACTAGATGGGATTAAGCTGTCCCCAAAAGTACAAGCTTTGAAGGTGAAGTTGTTGTCTTAAATACTATCGCCATGGCAAGAACTATATAATCTCAGCTGCTGGTACACCCGAACTCACTTCTTCAGTCATTATATGGCCCTTCCACTGTCCAGACAGAGTTGAAACCAAATTCAGTTTTGACACTCCAAAAGACTGTTGTATGTGATCAAATATGGCCAGGACTTGACTACTGTGTTGATGTTCGTACTGTAGTTAGTGCATAGATGTAAAATCAGAGTGGAATGAGTACATGGATGAATTGATGCAAAAATAATTGCAGTGGAATGATTGTATTGTCTGAATATCAATGTATAGTATGTAAGGTATTGGTGAATATCAATGTTTAGTATGTAAGGCACTTGCCAAATAATATAATAATAATAATAATAATAAGTAATGCAGGGCTTTAGTGATTTTGTCCTTGTTGCTGAGAATTAGCACTGTGCATTTGAGTTCAAGTTTGCCCTGCCTAACTAGTTTTGGAAAGTACACAAACGCACACACGCGCACACACGCGCACACACACACACACACACACACACACACACACTACCTCACAACAACTCACACAAACATGCTTGTCTTTAGATAAAGGGTAAAGAAAAGAAAATGCATTCATGTTTTAATAGCATACTTAATGTGCACTAGTGCAGAGTGCCAGTTTGAATGTTGTGATTGCACTGTTTCAGAGTGCTTTAAGGTTTTAATTGAATGTTTGAAAGGCACCATTGCATATCTGTATTGGATGCAAGGATTTGTCTTTATGCCTCTTAACTGCTTTTGAAATGCAGTATTTTTACATTTTTGCTAAGTTCATGTTGGTGAATGGAGATTTTCAATTTGAAATAGAATTTATTTTATTATTTTGTATTATTTTACAGAAGCCTTCTCTCTCTCCCCCTACACTGTAACACACTTCTCATACACTAAGCCCATTTCCGTCAAACATCAGAAGCTGTTTTCACCGTTGCC
This sequence comes from Borostomias antarcticus, assembly GCF_949987555.1. NCBI lineage: Eukaryota > Metazoa > Chordata > Actinopteri > Stomiiformes > Stomiidae > Borostomias > Borostomias antarcticus. Next base: position 5,249,962 of record NC_140251.1, on the reverse strand, counting down.
CAAACATTCTCAAATTCACAAATCAATTTGCACTTAGAGTATCATTACACATAGGGCCTACTGTACATGCATACACACATACACACACAGATTTTGAAATCATTTTTAATAAGTTAATGTTGGTGAGTTCTTAAAGAACAGCAAACTACTTTTTCAATAGCGCAGAAAAACAGCCTGTGTGTTTTTTATTTAGTTTTTGATGAAACATGCCACTGTAATTTCTGGCTGCTGAGATTTCCTGTTGCCCTTGGTGAACTTTTGTGATTTATCAATAAACTGTTCAATTTTATTGTATTTCTGCAATCTGTGATTATTCAATGTATAGAGAAAATGAGTAGGTTAGATTTATTTGGTAACATTTATTTAAAGAATACAGTAAAATCTACTTACTTACTTCATAACAGTATATAATACAGATAGATAAGATTTACTTAATTTTTTAAGTATAAATAACTTAACTTGTATATAATTAAGTACATTTTACTTGTTACTGGGAAGTGAGTTTTACTTGATATTACAGCAGTAAACTTTACTTACAAAGTACTAGTGCAAATTGTTATGAGGATTTTATTAAGTAAATCTTACAAGTTGTTTTTTTTCAGTGCACACACACACACACACACACCTTAGGCAAATAATCCACTGCATGCATATTGTATTCATACTGTCTGTATACTGGCCTCATGGAAGATCTGGTACTGGAAGAGGGAGAGGAAGAGAGAGATGGGGGGTGGTTAAGGCTCCCAGGCACAGTGCTCTGCTCTCTAACAGGGTTAGTGTTCGTGATTGTGCTCTCTCCCCTGGCGGCCCAGAGCTCTGCTCTGCTCTGACAGACAGACGGGGAGTGGTTGCCGTTCCACTGGGTGTTTTGTGTGCAGGTTCAGGCGCAGCATGTCTGCACACATAATAAAACAGATTCGCCCCCAAAAGATGCCATTCATCTCTAGGCTCAAGCTCTCACTGTGCCCTAGCACTGCACACACACATGCCCGCGCACACACTCACTCACTCACTTACACACCATTGAATTACGCATACTCACTCACAGCACATACACCCACTCGTAAACCATGGTCCAATAGGAACTTAGGCGTGGGTGCACAGAAACACGCATACACACACACACACACACACATCCACGCACAACTACCCCCACCCCCCCGCCCAAACACACACATACACAAATCCACACACAACCACCAAGCACACATACGCGCGCACACATACACAAATCCACACACAGCCACCCCCCTCCCCCTTCCCCCGGACACACACAAACACCAGACACATTTAAAACACATATAAGTGGAGGGGAGGGGCCAGGGAACAGAGAACAGAGGAGCAGATAGCCTTGGGCTACCAGTTTAGCTAAATAAATAAATAAGTGAAATCTCATTTTAAACCAGTAGCTTCACACCCTCCCTCCCTCTATCTCCCTCCTCTCCTCTCTCTCTCCCTCTCTCCTTCCATCTACCATACAGTAATATCACTATCCCATCTTTCTCTCTCTCTCTCTCCCTCTCTCTCTGTTTCTCTCCATCCCTCTTTCTTTGGGAGGCAGCGGAGTAGGGAATCTCTCTCCATCCCTCTCTCTCTTTCTCTGTCACTCTCTCTCCATCCCTCTTTCTTAGTGAGGCAGCAGAGTGGGGAATCTCTCTCTATCTTTCTCTCTCTCTCTTTCTCTGTCCCTCTCTCTCCATCCCTCTCTCTGGGAGGCAGGGGAGAGGGGAATATCTCTCTCTTTCTCTCTCTCTCCCTCTGTCTCTGGTTGCATTCTTGCATTCGTACCTCCTCCACACCCGTCTGACCCTGACCTGTCTATCAGGCATGGCAGGGGCGGGGGGCGGAGCGTTAAGTAAGGGGGGGGGGGGGGGCGTATAGTTGTGTACGACTAATTAAATTCAAATTAGTGTCAGGTCTTCAGAGTAGGACTGGGAGGGTTAGGTTGATAGTAGGACTGGTAGGGTTGGGGTTAGGTTGATAATAGGACTGGTAGGGTTAGGTTGATAGTAGGACTGGGGGCTCAGTGGAGATGGAGCAGAGTACACCCTCGCTCATCTGTAGTCTGTCTGTGCTGAGCCAGGTCCAGCACCCCCCTGGCCACAGCCAACTGTGTAACCAAGCAGAGGGGCTGTCGGTCAGCCACTGGGATATCCGAGCGTGCGTGTGTGTGTTTGTGTGTGTGAGAGAGAGAGTGACAGAGAGAGAGGGGGGATAATGGTGGTTTTGGCATGTAAAGCCCACACAGGTGGATAAGCATCCTGCCCTACGTGGGTGTGTGTGTGTGCATGTGTGTGTAAATAACACAAATGGATTTAGCTGGACCCTGTGAAGCTCATCCATCAGACAGACAGAGGCCCCATGGACCATAAGCCAAATCACAAAGACTCACACCACAAACCATCCAAACTGGAGTCAGAGGGAGAGAGAGAGAGAGAGAGAGAGAGAAAGAGAGATGGAGAGAGAGGAAACAATACCGAAACTAGACAAAGCTCTTTCCCCCAAATCACAAAAATATATGAAGAATTCAAGACCAAATGTGATGATGAAAAAATGCCTTACCTATAAGATGAAATGTAAAAATGAGTACAAAAATGTCACAACTTGAGAAATAATAAAACCAACCTAAATAATTAATTCATTGTTTGTATTGCTTTAATTTATACACCTATATTTTGTTAAATTGTGTATTGTTCAAATTCCTGAATATTGAATGTATCGGAAGTACAATATAAAACATGTGCTTCCTATACATTCAATATTCAGAAATTCTGGACACTGTATCTGTATCTATAGGTATGTGAATGATTTCATGTGTAGGTGCAAACTGCAGCTGTACACCTGTGTAAAGTAGTTGCATGTGTGTATATGTTCTTCTTCTTAGTTTGGGTAGGTTGGTTGATTCGGCCTCTCCCCCCAGGCTCAGGGCTATCCTTTTACCACCCTTAGCCTAAAGGGGGTCACCCAGGCTATATATCCGGGCACACCTATATATCAGACAGTCCTGGATGACATGGTCTACGATTTGTTCCTTGGTGACACACTTGCACGCTGCACAGGATGCCAAGCCCCATCTGTGCATTGATGAGCAGAAGCGTCGGCGGACGCCGGTCCAGAGACGGTTAAGCCTCACCCACGCCGGTCTGGGTAAGTCCATCCCGGTAGGGTAAGGACCGGCGGCCAGGATGAAATCACAGAGTCTGGAGGTGTTTGCCTCCCACTCCGCACACTAGGTGTAGTCCGCCCATCCTGGCTCACTGATGTTAAGATCTTTGCATTGCTGCAGGAGATCCCGTGAGGCAGGCGCAAAAGGGTGTCTCGACTTGAGACGCCGGGGAGGCTCCGCTGTTTTAGCGAGCCTGTCGTGGAGCAGGTGGTTAGGCTCCACGGCCCGGCAGGCGAGATGTGCTGTGGTTCCTGTGTGGCGGAGGCCAGTGGGCTGGATGCCTGCAAGGATGGGAAGGTGCGCTGCAGCACCACATCAGTGCGCAATATTCACTGGTCGAGTAGACCAGGGATAGGGCTTCTGTATGCAATGTTTTTGCGCTGGCACCCCAGCCTGATCCGACCAGTCGCCTCACAATGCCACATGAGCTGTTCATTTCTTGTGCAGTGACTCGAGGTGTCAGAAGAACGTGAGCAGGTCCAAAACGCCGAGATAGGTTGGTTCAACGCAGCATGGCAGGAGTGTTCCATCGATGTGTATTCGGAGCTTGTGTGCCTGTCCGGCAGCAGGTGGAGTCATCAAAGTGACTTGATCTATGGTCGATCTCCCACGTCGGAACCCAGCCTGCTCCTGTGGGAGCAGTGGGTCGATGATTGGTTCGATGCACTTGAGAGGCGCTTGAGAATCTTGAAGGGGATACATAGCAGAGAGATGGGGCGGTAACTCTTGGGGTCCCCTTCAGGCTTGTTCAGCTTAGGGATCGCGACAATTAGGGCTCTTCTCCATATTTTGGGGATCTTGAGTTGGCGCAAGCAGAAAAAGATGAACGCTCTTAATCAGGACTTCAGGGCAGGCGCGGCATGGAGTATAAGCTCCAGTCAGATAGAATCAGGCCCCGGGGCTTTCCCTGGCTTTACATGCTGGAGGGCAGCAGCGAACTCCTCTGGTGTGAATTCACCATATATGTTACCGCTGCTAGGAGTTGTGGCCTTCCAGAGGTTAGACACTTCTTTTGCCACGAGACGTGACGGTTTGCGGTCTTTGCCCTCGTATGTCCCACTTTTCACAAATTGTGTCGCAATTTTGTTTGCAGAGATGGGGCAGTTACGAGGAGAGTGTCTGGACCTACCAGTGAGGGTATTAAGGATGCTCCATGCCTTGCGGCTTGAGTGTGAGAATTCTATGGAGTTAATGGCCTCCTCCCAGCGCTCTTGCCTCCTTCGGCTGAGTCTTGACAGCAGGGTTGAGGCAAGCCTCTCTAACTCTGTTCCTGGGGTGGGCCGGAGGAAGGCACAGTAGAGCCTCTCGCACTCCACATCCCAGCACGGTTTGTAGCTATTGCGACATCCATGTGGGATGGATTTTTTGGCGGCTTTCACCAGTATGCCACAGAGTTCCTGGTACACCTCGTCCATGTTGTTGGTTTAGTTTAGTTAGTTTATTACGATCCCCATTAGCTACTACAACTGCAGCAGCTATTCTTTCTGGGGTCATCCAACAACTTCAAATGGCAATGCAACATGACATCTCATAATTTAAACATGACAACAACACATTCAACTTATACAGACAAAACTGAAATAGACACAATAACACAACATAAGACCAAAAACAGACAAGACTAGCAACATTACAAAACAGACGAGACTAAAACAACATTACAAAATTCAGACAGACAAGGACAAAAATGACAGTAAGCTCCTGACAAAATTATAAGTATATCTAACTCACACACCATAAATTTTTAATTCATAGTTCTTAGATGTTTTTGTTTTTTTTTTATAATAATTTAAATCGAGTTTTACTACTTTCCTGAGCAATATGGCTGGGGGGTGAATTCCATTCGAACAGCTCGGTATAACACCGTTCTTTTTTTTTTTGTTCTTAGAATTGGTAGCATAAAATTTCCTCCCACAGCATGTTTAGTTAAATAATCATGTGTACCTGAACTCAAAGATAACGTCTGAAACAAAATAAAATGATTCTTTGTGACTATAATATTTCAAAAAAATATGAATAATGAATATAATACAGCATTCACACTAATAATCTAGTTTTAACGAATAACCAGCCAAGACAGTTATGCATATTGATGACGTTTGTTCTATAGTTGCAGTGTAATACTATGCGTGCTGCTTTATTTTGTACCATTTGCAGTTTTCTTAACTTATCCATCGTAGCATTGGACCATACTACTGGGCAGTAGTCAAGATTGGACAATACTAAAGCCTAAATCATTTGTTTGGTGGATGCTGGTGTTAGAAACTGTGCACATCTCCTCACTACAGATATACCATGTCCCATCTTAGCAACTATCTCATCAATATGTTTTGACCATGTTAATTCCCCATCCAGAATAACTCCTAGTAGTTTAGTCTCTTAGACTGGTACAATATAGACATCATTTACACAGACATTCAACACTGGTTTCGCATACTTTGATCCAAATAAAATGCTGTTTGTCTTAGATACATTCAATGCCAGTTTCTTTCTAGTTATCCATTGAACCACTGAATGTAAATCAGAATTGAGCACTAAATTTAACTCGTTGACTGTAAATGCAGATGTATATATGGTTGAATCATCTGCGTACATAGAGATATTGGACATTTGTATGACAAGCGGTAGGTCATTAGTGAAAATCGTGTATAATAGCGGCCCAAGACAGCTTCCCTGGGGTACACCACATTTTACTGTATGCACCTCAGAGTAGCTCCCATTGAAGGAAACTGCCTGAGTCCTATTTGATAAATAGCTTTCTATCCATGATAGTGCAGACTTGGAGAAGCCATAGCACTCAAGTTTTTTGATTAATAATTTAATCAATCAATGATATCAAATGCCGCTGAAAAGTCTAATGAGACAGCGCCCACCAATTTATTTTCATCTATTTCTCTTAACCAATCATCAGTCATTTGAGTCAAGACAGTGGCTGTTGAGTATCCAGTTCTATATGCATGCTGACAGTCAGTGGTTAAATTATTCCTTGAGAAATAGCAATTAATTTGGTCACATACAATTATTTATATCCCATTACTTAAGACTGGTAGTAAACTTATAGGTCGACAGTTTGCTCCTGAAAATGTTAATTTCCCATTTTTGGGCAATGTAATTATTTTAGCAGTTTTCCATTTTTGTAGGCACACTTTTTCACACAGACTCTGGTTGAAAATATGGCAAACAGGAGGTGCAATTGAATGAGCAGTCAATTTGAGAAGTTTACTGTCAAGGTTGTCAATACTTGGTGGTTTATTTTTACAAGTTGATAACATATTTTTTACCTCATTTATTCCTACTTTATGAAAATCGAAATTACAATTTGTACTGTATCTTGCAATATTTTATGTTTTATCAAGAAATAAGATCTTTCATTATCAACGTTTGGCATACTATTCCTTAAATTTCCCACCTTATCAATAAAATAATTATTAAGGTTGCTGGTTTAGTGAGGAAGTGTCCATTTATTTCTAAATAAGATGGAGTGGTTTTGTATTCTTGCCCATCAAATCATTGAGAGTATTCCATAGTTTCCTGCCATCGTTTTTAATTTCATTAATCCTGTTATCATAATACTGTTTATTTTTCTTCTTATTTAGCTTTGTTACAAAATTCTACTATAGATATACTTGCCAGTCTGAATTGAAACCTGATATATTTGCTGTTAATTTTGCTTGATCACATTCCACCATATACTCCTTTAATTCATCATCTAACCATGGAGTTCTGACGTTTCTGACCGTAAACGTCTTCATGGGAGCATGTTTTTCAACCAATGGCATGAAAAGATCATCAAATTTCGTCAGTGCCTCATTTGGATCTGTTTCCTCTAACACATTAGACCAACTTTATTTAGATCCTCAACAAATTTGTCTTGATCAAACCTCTTATAAGATCTTTTAAAAATTACTTTCGGCCCGTGTCTAGGCACTTTGGTTTTCCTTACAATAGCGATTACGTTATGGTCTCTACACCAATAGGTATAGATACGGCTTCAGAGCATAGCTCTACTGCATTGGTAAACATATGATCTATACATGTGGAAATTTTCGTACCTTCACTTTTCAGAGCTATTCTAGTTGGTTTGTTGATGACCTGCGACAGAACACAAACATCTACTACATCCAGAAGCCTTTCTTTCAATGGACAACTTGATGATTTCCAATCAATGTTGAAAGCACCCATAAAATAAATTTCATTACGAAACTCACATCCGTGGTCTAGTATTTCACAGATTTTATCAAGGTGAGTACTATTCGCATTAGGGGGTCTATAACAACAGCCCATTAGCATTGGCTTCAGATGAGTGTGTTTGCACCCATAATACTTCAATCTCTGTTGTCATTAAATCATCCCTAACCTTCACTGGTATATGATCCTGAATGTAGAAGGCAACCCCGCCCCCAAATGCATTTCTGTCCCTTCTAAAAACACTGTATCCTTGTACCATTAATCCTGCATCTTCGAATGTTGAATCTAGATGCGTTTCTGATACTGCTAGGATGTGTACATTATCGGAATATAATATCTCAGCAATTTACATTCATTTATTCCTCAAGCTACAAATATGTATATGGGCTAATGTTAGTCCCTTTTTAGGTAATTTATTATACTTTAACCTATTAGATTATAATTATTACTTTGCTCTGGCATACCCGATTCACATAGGAGCTTACACTGACACAACATGTACACCACATAATTGAACAAAATATAGGTTCTAAATAACCACACATTCCCACACATACTGTACATACACACACACACAACCACACACACAAGCATCAAGTGCATTGTCGCAGTATTTGTCCATGTTCGCCAGCCTTAAGCTGGGCTCCAATTCTATAGTCTATATTACTTTCAATCAAAATCCAATGAATTCCCCAACACCTACTTATCTGTCAATTTCCTCAAAATAAATGTCTTGATTCATCAAGTTTATGCTTATTCAGTAATTCTCTTTATTTGAAATTCCCCCAAAATGTGGACCTAGCCAATAGCTATAATTTCGTATAAAAGGAACAAAAAGAAATAAATGTAGCTTAAACTGCTTTTCTGCACAGTGGGGGTGAGTTGCATTCAACCATTTCACCTGACCTCTAACAAACAGCTTACAGTTTGAAATAACCTATAGGATAAAGTACTGTAGGCTACACAAATTAGATAGGCTTTTTGAACCATGTCTGTATTCGCACAAATTAATAAATCCCCACTTTACCATTCCTAAGAGTCTTATCTTCAGAAGACTCTGATTCTCATCGCTCACCAGTTCATCACTCCCTCTTTCTTAGCTATTTTCACTATTGCTTCCTTCCAGGGAGCCGGTTATCAACGCAGACACTTATGAATGCCAGGTCAGGATTCGTCCAAGTTTTCCAGCAGCTGGAGACTAAGCTGGCTGCTTCCTTTGGATCATACAACAGGCCCAGGCTGTTGTTAGCTACCCAAGAAGCCAGGTTCTCTCCGTCGGGTGTATTGGTGCTGTACCCCCAATCTTCATGCTGGCAATTGAAGTCGCCATCATAGAGACAGGGGTGGGGGAAGACTGAGAGATACGCTGGTGTGATTCGCAATGGCAGAGCCTTGTATACGTTGACGATTTTAAAGCCAGTAGCGTCCATGCACAACCACTCAATCTCCGAGCCAGTAGGGATTGGTCGACGAGAGTCCAGTTCAACCTTTGGTGGACGAACGTAGTTCGTTAGGATAGCAGGAAGCTAGAGCAAAATTTGGGAGAACTAGCTTATCTGCTGTTACGCAGTGGGTCTCCTGGAGGAGGATCACGAGGGCCTTGGTGGTGCAGGCCAGATGTTCTATGACATCGATATTACTGTGGGTGAGCCGTTCGGTGTTCAGCTGCAGAATTCTGGGTTTGGAGCCGGCAGAGCTTGCTCTGCCTTCCCCGCCTGTGGCAGCCGAACGCAAGCCCGGGTGGTGGCTCTCAGTTGGAAGACTTTGCTTCGCTTGCGGTGGTTAATCGCAGCTACTGACATGTATATGTAATTACCTGTGCATATATTTGTGTATTAGTGTGTGTATGTGTGTATATAATTATTTCTCTAGCTCCACTGCTGCTTAGGCAATACGAACATTTGTTTTTTTTATGACAATAAAGACCATTGAATTGAAATTGAGAGGAAGCGAGAGAGAGAGAGAGAGAGAGAAGTAGGGGAGAGAAAGTTAGGGGTGGAGAGGGAGGGAGGGAAAGCGTGAGAGAGAGAGAGAGAGAGAGAGAGGGCAGGAAAGCAAGAGAGAGGGAGAAAGAGAGAGAGGGAGGGAGAGAGGGAGGAGTAAGAGAGGGAGAAAGGGAGGAGTGGACAGACAGATGATGCGTCTGTCTGCTGCTCTGTGGAGACCACCTTTGGCCTTAATTATATGGGTCAGCGGGTCACATGGGGAGGCCACACACACACACACACAACAGATTTAAATTGCAGTCAATCGGAAACGAGGCCCTGCTTCATTAAAGTGATCCTCTGGGAAATAGATATACTGAAATGCAAATATACACACACACTCTCTGTCGATGGACACTTGCACATGACCTGAATGTATGTATAGGACGCACCGCACTCACATACTGTATCACGCCGCACACACATATACACCTACACACTCAACTACACATTACACTCGGCCTTTTCACTGTATATACACTGACTGCACTACTTTTGGTATATTGTTCTTTTATCTTTTATTTTAACTTTTTGTATCTGCCCTTTGTACTGTCCTGTCTTTGCACTTTCCTGTAAATGCAAATTCCTAGCACGTTGTAAAACTACATGGCAATAAACAGTTTCTGATTCTGATTATTTCTCTCTCTCTCTCTCTCTCTCTCTCTCTCTCTCTCTCTCTCTCTCTATCTCGCTCTCTCTCACACACACACACACACACACACTCAAAAACGCTGCATTCATGTAATTCTTCAACAATTCACAGAAGGTAATGCCCAAAACACAGTGGCTAAACACACACTCACACACAGTAGATGTGTGTTAATGTGCATTCTGTCCACATGTGGGCTCAGCCATGAAGACCGCTGGAGAAAATATATTAAGATGAAGAAGTAAACACACACACACCTTCTCTAGTGTCACTGTGATTGCTGGCGTCTGTAATTAACACAGAGATACAGACGCACGTGTGCACACACACACACACACACACACACACACACACACAGTGTGCCCAACACACTGCCGGTGATTTTACAACTTGTCAAGGGTTCACAAGACGAGGTCCCATCCCACCGTAATCCAGGCCAGGCTTGACCCTCTCATCCCCCAACCATCATCCCCTCCCTCATCCATTCATCCGCCTCTCCTTATACTCCTCCACTCAGCTGTCATCTCTCACTCCATCTCCTCTAAATGCCTATTGACTGTGTCCACACGGACAGCCCTCATTGTCTGTCCTCTCACAAACGTGTCTGTCAATCACCGGGCGCTGTACCATTGTTGTCCGCAACCCTGTTCTATATGTAAAAGAAATCCCCAGATCTAATTATATTTCATTGTTAGGGCGATTGTAGTGACAATGAACATAATCAGACAATCTGTCCATCTGCGCAAGAAATCTTTCTGCTTCAGTCTGTGGCGCTAAGTTTTTGTTGTTGTTGCTGCTGGTTTTTCTCTCTGCTGATGTTCTATTTTCAATCTCTGCCCTTTCTCTCCCCTCTCCTACTCTCTCTCTCTCTCTCTCTCTCACACACAGACACACACACACTCTCTCTCTATAGAGAGAGAAAATTGACTTCTTTCACAGTGTCCCTGCTTTGTGTTTATACAACACAACGCTGGGAGAGCCACTTCCTGTGTGCATGTGTGGCAGTGTGTTACCGTGTCACTGTGTCAGCGTGTTATCTACATTTCATCAGGACACGCTGTGGTCATGTGGTCTGTTATCATAGGTTAATTGTGTTTATTTCCTGACTATGTATGTATGCTGTGTTTGGCTGGAACTGGCTGCTTGACTGCTACAGTAGTAAAGTAGTTTCAGACGGGTGTGTGCAAGTGTGTGTTTACATGTGCTAAAGCCCCACTATCGTAGTTACAAACAACTCATCAGGGTGGAACATTCCAGAGAGCCAGCACAGGCTCCGGGGAGCTGGGAGGAGAGCCACTCAGATCACTGAATACGGAGGAGGTAGGGGTGCTCTGACTGGAAGGATATATATGCCCCCACCACACGGACACACACACACACACACCCCACACACAGAGACAAGGCCATGCCTCATTAATCCATCACTCCAACAAGCGCCACCTCACCCGCCCCCCTCTCCCCTCCTCCCACGTTCACTACTTGTCCTGCACGAGTGCTCTAGATTTACTGCCTCTCCCTCCACCAACAGAAATGAGCTTGTTATACAGGGAGAGAGGGAGGGGGGGAGAAGGGGGAGAGGGAGAAAGATGGGGGGATGGGGGGGGGGGGGAGAAAGAGGGAGAGAAAGAGAGTGCAAGAGAGGGAGGGAGATGTGAGCCTGACACAGTAGATCCTGCTGGCAACAGCCATATCTTTTGGCAGTGTTCTCTACACCTCACCCCCACAACCAGCCACCGACACAATCAAGACCACGTTGTGAACAAGATGGGGAAAGAGCTAGTGCATCTCTGTCGCCCCTTAGGTCTGTATATGCTAAATGGCAGGATGAAAAGGGACTCTCTGGGAAGGGTCACATATTGTTCAGCTCTTGGGACTAGTGTAGTCGACTACGTCATCGTCATGGACTCTTCCCTCATCAGCGCATTTACTGTCACCACAGATCACAGACCCCACTATCAGATCATTTCCAGATAAAGCTAAAAAGCCGCTCTCTAAGTGCTTACATTGGAATTCCCCATTTTAACATTGGGACAGTTTATCCAATCAAAACTTGTCACGACTGTCCCGTCATTCGCATCACCTGTCAATCATGTTACCCACTTTAGCTATCTAGCTACTGGCAGCCTCAATGACGTGGAAAATGGAGATCTTGAGTATTTGTTGAAAGTTGATTCCAAAATGAAGTGGATTAAATGAGTTTGGGTTACGATATAAGGTAGGTCTTTTGTGATTAATTACCAGTTGTTATGGCTGTGCGTTTTGCTTTGCCTAGATTTAATCAGCACTCCTGCCATTCCTCTTCGTGGTGCTTGGCCATGTTGTCATTACAGTAATGGCTCTGTAGTTTATTTAGTGTGTCCCTAAAAGCTTGGTTGTTTCAGCCTAAATATTTCCCTCTTATTCGCTTGCTCTCAAATTATTGGCCTTTGTTGGTGTGTTAAAAAACATCAGTAGCCTAGGCTACTGTAGTTTTTCTGTATGTTTTTTACATATAAAAATGCCACTGCTCAGTGCCAATTCTGGTGCTTTGAAACCTCCCATCAGGGCGTACTTTGAAAGCGCACCCCTAAAAAGGGTCCAAGGAAATAATATTGGTGGCGGGGCATAAATGTAATACCTCTCTGCAATTATCCTGGCACCCCAACTTTAGTGAGAGGCGAAGCTGGAGCCCTATTCTGGCTACGGGATCATCTGTCCAAAAACGCACTCATCAGTCTGACTACAACACTCCCACACCCCCTACCCGCAAAAAGGAGTGCTCTGGAGAACTGTTTTAATAACTGCACCATAGCTGTAAATGTGCAAATTAATGTGAACCACCCGGATTACAGTAGGCCTATATAGAACAAGGCCTACCTAAATAGGCTAGATAGCCTATGTTGCTTGGCAACCATTTAATTAAGAACTATAGCCTATCACGGAAGATTATGTAAATACTAAAATGATAAGAATGATCAGTAAATAAATGATTGAATGTTACTACTGTGTGTGTTTTTGTGAATATATATGTAGTAACCGTTGTAGAAAAGCAATTGACCACTCAAGGCACTGGGTGACACAGGATTTTAAAACAGCTACGGAGCGTTGTTAGGCCTGACGCGATAGCGGAGCCTCTCATGGTCTATTGCTTATATAAATGTCACTAATACACTAACACACATGCACGCACACAAGCACACACATACATCTGTTACTGTGTTAATGATAATTTACTATGCAAATCTTTACTATTAATCACTACAGCTTATTGTTATTTCTATTATTTATTTATCTATCTAATTATTTATTTATTTTCAAGTTCATCTCAAGTTCAAAGTTCATGTATGTATTTATTTATTTTACATGCGACATATGATACATTTGATTTTGTATGAATATATATTTTTGGTTAATTGTCTCTTTATTGACATATTTTATGACCTTTTCTTCTATCTGTTAGTTTACTTAATTAATTGTATACCTAATTTGTTTTCTCATGTAATTATTGAGTTTTATTCTTGACGCTTTGGCAATACTGTTCACCTGACATTCATGCCAATAAAGCATATTGATAGGAGAGAGAAAGAGAGCGGGAGAGACAGAGAGAGAGAGAGGAGATAGAAAAAGGAATGAGATTCCAGCGCTTGTCTCTCTCTCTCTCTCAGCAGCTCCACGGCGCCTGAGGAGGTGTACTCTAGCTGTGCGCTAGCTGTACTCTAGCTATGCGAGTGCTGGGGTTAAGTACCCCTGCCCAAGGGCACAAAGGTAGGCAACGGTTGTCTAGTGGCTCGGCCCGGTCTTGAACCAGCGACCTTTCGGTTGGTCGGACGCTGTAACCACTCGCACGCTCATCCAATCGCTACGAAGCATCGTCTTTTACGGCCAAACAAACATGGCGCCCGGGCAGTGGCATCACCCAGGCGTAGAACCAAGGTCACCTCGACAGATTAGTGCAGCCTGGAAATGAGTTTAATTAGGCTAGCTGCTAACGACCATCTGCTAACGACCCTGAAGTTCCGCGCAGCCTGTACACTGCTAGGTCTCCACGGTACTGGGTGTATAGTGCCGCGCCCAAACGGGGAGCCATGGTAAATGGACTGCATTGATACATGTGTTATCCAAAGTGCTTCACAATGGCCTCTCAATCGCCCATTCACACACACATTCACACACCAATGGTGGTAGCTGCCATGCATGTACATACTGTACATGTGCATGTATCGTGACTTGTGAACCGCGTTGGCGCAAAGTACTTAGATGAGTTGTTTCTGAAGTGCCCCTTCCGGAGATTTAACATCGAGAAGATTCCAAATATGTTTTTATACGCATCATTGACCAAGCTAAAGTAGGAAGGTTACTGTAGACAGGAGGTGGACTTGGAAGGACATAGAAAACTATTGCTATTAATCAACTGAACCCAGAACACATCGTTAAAAACAGCAGAGCGAGGAGAACATTGGAAGGACTTCCGATCTCCGAAAAGAGAGAGGAGCTTTTTGGTCAGCCAGAAATATACCAGCATAATTAGACATGAACGACGAGATCATCAGTAATTAACCCGCTCCACAAGCTGATCCCTCCTCCATCACAGAGAGGGAGAGAGAGAGGGAGAATAAGAGGGGAGAGAGAGAGCGCGCGCGAGAGAGAGAGAGAGAGGGAGGATGGGGTGGGGGGAGGGAGAGAGAGAGATAACTGCATTCATTTTGAGGCAGGGTGGAAACTTTCCATGCAATTAGACAGTAATTCTAATCAGCGGCGTGTGAGAGAATTGGCTCATCATCTGTGCTGCTGATGGAGTAGCAGCAGGTCTATGGGCGATGGTGATGGTGGCCTGCTGACTGAGAGAGCGGCCGCCTGGCTAGCACAGACCCAGGGCAGACCCCCCTCCCCACCCCCATCCCTCTCAATCATTTACACCAGGCTATTTAACAAGCCATTAGGCCGTTTTATCACACCGGACATCAGTGTCTGCCGCTGGGCAGAGCGAGGAGGTAGGCCTGTGGCCGGTTATTAAATATCTCAATATCTCATTTTGTAGCAGTAAACAAACAGAGGACATTAGGGTGTTTTATAGGACGGAGAGCAACAGACAATCCAATCTGTCAACGACCGAAAGCAGATAAACGCCGTTTTTTTGTGGACAAGAACTCTGTTCCTTCCTGCATCAGCCTCCGACGAGGACGCCAGCGCTTCCCAGCAGGGGGGGGGCCCAGTCTCAACCCCACGGATCTGTGTCCCAGCCTCGAACCCGGCGTGTGTGTGTGTGTGTGTGTGTGTTAAGAGATAGAGAAAGCCAAGAGGAGAGAGGAGGGCGACTGGACGTGTTGTACATTTCCAGACGGGGGCTGGCGGAGACGGGCCTGCAGCACAAGCTGGCGTGAGAGAAACACTGAATTATGCATCTGAGGAGGAGGGTGGAGGGGTGGTGGTGGTGGTGGGGTGGGGGGGGGGGGGGGGGGGTTAGCTGGCTCCTCCTCCCCCTCCATCTCCTCCCCCTCCCCTCCTGTTCGCTGTCAGATAGATCACCGCCACCGCCGCTTCAGAGGAGGTCACCGCCGCCGCCTCAGGAGTGATCGACGGCCTACCGCCCCACCCCGTTTTTTTACGCACCATTTCACAGAATAGGGGAAATGTCACTCCGGTGTGGGGGGGGGTGCGGCTGGGTGGGCTGTGAGGCGGAAGGGAGGTGGGCTAGGGGGGGGCGTCCTGTCTCCTCTGGCGGAGTCGTGCGGTCGTTGACACATTCACGACACCACCCCTCCCCCCCCCGTAATCTGCCAAGGGAGGAGGTTGCGAGGAGCCCCCCCCCCGGCAAATCAATACCCCGGCGACCCGCCACACCTGGAATGAGCTCCGGGGTCAAAGGTCATGCTCCTATCGCCCCCACACCCTCCGGGAAAATCAATTCCTTATTAGGAGACTTCATCCCGGGTCCGAGACGCCGGGGCCAAATAGCATTTGAATGAAGACGGAGGTGGGTAACCTTTTGTCTGCTATGGTTACGGATGGCCCCTCCTGTGGCTGTGGAGGTATCTCTCAGGCTTTCATTAGCCTGGCTAGTACCGTTCCTCCTCCTCCTCCTCCTCCTCCTCCCTCTGTCTCTCCACTGCCAGGCTGCTCGTCCTATTTCTGGACACCGCCGTGGGCTTGGCGCTCTGCATATCTCGGCAGCTGCGCTAGCCGAGGCCCACGTACGAAGCACCTGCTCGCCACGGCCTCCAGGCGTGTACCACGGCGCGCGCCCACCATTTTAGCTCCCTCCCCCTGAGAGGTCCCCCGCTGGTGGAACAGAGGAGAGCCTATATGGAAACGTTACAGTGAGTCTTTCATAATGCTCTCCGCCTCAGTGGTTCCTTCATTTATGTTGATGTGGTATTTCCAGGGGCTGGTGTGTTTGCTTACCGTCTGGGGTCCTCCGTACTGACGGAACACTGTTTGTCCTCCAACGGCGGACAGCGTTTACATTGTAAAGCACCTTCGGTTCTGTTCTATGTAGCTCTGTTCTATCCTGTTCTGTCCTGTTCTATCCTTTCCTGTTCTGTTCTAACCTGTTCTACTCTAACCTGTCTTGTTCTATCTTGTCTTGTTTCTGTCCTGTCCTGTCCTGTCCTGTTCTATCCAGTCCAGTCCTGTTCTGTTCCGTCCTGTCCTGTTCTATCCTGTCCTGTCCTGTCCTGTCCTGTTCTATCCTGTCCTGTCCTGTCCTGTCCTGTCCTGTCCTGTCCTGTCCTGTCCTGTCCTGTCCTGTCCTGTCCTGTCCTGTCCTGTCCTGTCCTGTCCTGTCCTGTCCTGTCCTGTCCTGTCCTGTCCTGTCCTGCTGGGTTCACAGAGAGGTGGTGTTGGAGATGGATGCGGAGTGAAGTGTGATTCACCTTCATGGATCCTCCTGACTGACATAGCAGCCAAGGTCTGAGACATAACCCCCCCCCCCACACACACACAGACACACACACACACACACCTTCCATCTGATGTCTGCAAACTGGAGCTGTGGACCTCTCTTTCTCTCCCCCCCCTCTCTCTCCCTCCCTCCCTCCCTCCCTCTCTCTCTGACTGATGTGTAGCTGGGCCAAGGCTAACTGTGGCGGCCTGTCATAAACTCTAACATTGAGGCAGCATGGGAGTCCAGAGCCTGATGATCACTGTATATAAAACCTGCCGTAAAACTTACCGTGTTAGAAGGCCACATCACGCCTGTTCACAGAGGACACACAGACCATGAAAACCCTCCACCCAACCGGCGGCTCCTACAGACCCTATGCACTGTGCTACACCAGAGTTAGTCTGAATAGATTCAGATTTGCATTTGTCACATTTATATACTGTAATAAAGTGTACAATGTACAGTGAAATGTTAATGCAGGCTCCATGGTGTACTGTACTTTAGAAAATTACAAATGACACAAAAACTATACATGGATGTATTATGTACATGCGGTAAATATAAATAATCCCAGGGGGATATACTGTACTGTCATTTGTCATATACTATACACATAGTGACACTATATACACTAGATATACTGACATTATATACATTAGATATTGCAACACTATACACTGGCATTGAGGTGCCGGATGGCTTGGGGAAAGAAGCTCTTCCTGAGTATCTCCATGTCCGCCTTGCGGGTGCAGTACCTGTTCCCCCGACCGCCCGAATATATCACCCTCGGCCGAGCCGGTCCCCGCACATCGCCGACGTCACAAACGAGAGACACATTACAACCCGCCACCGCAATCCCAGACATACCGCGCAGGACGGCCGGGCCGACATACAGCGGCAGTACAGCATGGCGCCGTGAAAAGAGGTGACCCGAACATACATGAGACACAATCATACATTCATTTATGTGTTCGCTCATAAATACATGCATGCGCACGGGCGTTAACCTCCCATTTGAGGTATTGCGAGGGCGTTAGGGGGGAGGGGCCCCGGCACTTTACATTAAATCAATTTGCTGGTGGGTAGAATTTATGAGGTAGCAGCAGCCGGGGCCATTCTGCAGAGACAAACAGCTAAATGAGTGTATAAATATAGATGACATGCTCCAGGCTTTGGCCAGGGATATACGACCCCCCCTCCCGGCTCTGCTGGGGACACACATCTGTACGGAGCATGGCTGAATGTGTTGCGGCGAATGTGAGCCCCAGGGAGCTGGATTTATGGAGGGAATAATCAGATCATGGTAGATCTGCCCCTCCGCGCTAAACTAAGCCGGGTTATATTCTTACAATGGAGGCCTTTCAACGCCATTTCACGTTATATACAACCGTAAAAAAAAAAAAAAAAGAAGCCTCGCCCGGCCTCGTCAGACACGGGACGGGACTCACTGGTGCGTGATGTGCGGTTTGATGTGCGTTATCATGAAAATATACTGCATGTTCTACTACTCAGCGTCCCACCAGGACCTACATCCCATTCCTGATCAGTGTAAATCATGATACACATGCACTAAACACACACACACACACACTTGCTCTCTCCCTCACTTGCCCATACCAACACACACACACACACACCTGTTTCTCCCTTTCAACCAATGTGAGTAGCTAGGGTCCTCATTACCCTGCTCGTACACAGAGCTCAGAGAGAATCAAACAGTGTGTGTGTGTGTGTGTGTGTGTGTGTGTGTGTGTGTGTGTGTGTGTGTGCGTGTGCATGTGTGTAGCTGCTGCGGCAGTTAGTGGCTTGTTACCGTTTCATAGGATTGACCTTGACCTGACAGCTGTTTGAAGTGCTGACAGGTTGCGGAACACACTCTGTCCAGTCGGCCCAGGTGAGGGGGGGGGGGGGGGGGGGGGGTAGTTAGAGGAGAGGGGGGCTCTGGGGCCCAGCTCTAACAGGTTCCCCTGATGCATAACGAATGCACCCCGGCCAGGAGAGACAATGTACGCCAGAAACCTTTGGAATTCAAATCATTCTAGGTATTCAGTGAATAATGATTATCTCTCCTCGGCTGAGACTGTGCCCTCCCCATACACACCCTTATACCACTCTCTCTCCCTCCCTCCCTCCATTCTTCTCTCTCTGTTCCTCACTATCTCTCTCTCCCTCCCTCCATTCCTCTATCTCTCTCTCTCCCTCCATTCCTCTCTCTCTCTGTTCCTCACTATCTCTCTTTGTTCCTCACTCTCTCTCTCCCTCCATTCCTCTCCCTCTCTCTCTCTTCATTCCTCACTCTCTCTCTGTTCCTCTCTGTCTCTCTCTCCCACCACCTTATACTGTATCTCTCCTTTGTTCTCCCTTTGTACTTTAGCTATAGGGCACTGCTTCTCTCTCTCCTACTGCTCCAGCCATCCTTTCTCTTTCTCTCTCTCCTTCTCTCTCTCTCTCTCTCACACATACACACACACCCCTCACCAGCTCAGCCCCGTCCATCTCCACTGACCGCTCCTCTTTTGTGTTTCACCCCCATCCCCCTCTCTCCATCACCCAGGCCATTCCCCTTCACTCTCTCTCTCCCTTTCCCTCTCTCTCTCTTTCTCTCTCCCTCTCAATCTCCCTCCCTCTCTTTTACTCTCTCTCCCTCTCTCTCTCTCTCTTACTCTCTCTCCCTCTCATTTACTCCCTCTCTTTTACTCTCTCTCCCTCTCTCTACCACTCTCTCCCTCTCCCCCCCCTCTCTCTCTCTCTTCTAGTGTTGTGTCCTGCTAAAAGTTTACCAGTTCGTACAGTCAAGAATGACTGATGATGCATATTTCATGCGAGATATTAAAAATTCAAACGATCCGTTCTCCTTCTTTATTCTGAGACTCTAGGAGAAAAAACAAGCCTCAATAATGGATGAGGGAAAGGTTTGCAAGGAAAAGAGAACCAGCGTGGGGAGATTGAGCTGAGAGAGAGAGAGAGGGGGGGGGGGATTGATGAATGGATGGATGGATGGATTTGGAGAGGGGGAGAATGACATGGACGGCAGAAGAGAGGGATGGAGAGAGAGAAAGAGAGAGAAATAAAAGGATGGAGAGAGATACAGAGAAGAGGAGGTAGAGACAGAAAGAGATAAAAAGACAGAGAGGGAGAGAGAGAATGACGGAGAGAGAAAGAACGTGAGAGAGATAATAAGAGCGTCCGTGTCAGCAAGGTTCAGTGCGGCGGAGGTGGATTTGACCCAGACGGGGGCTTTGTCCGTGGCGTGTACACAGCTGGCTGCTCCCGGGGGCCTCCGCTCCCCTCTGGTCACGCACAGCAAACGGAGCCAGGGCCCAGCTCAGCCCAGCCCAGCCCAGCCCAGCCCAGCCCAGCCCAGCCCAGCCCAGCCCAGCCAGCCCAGCCCAGCCCAGCTCAGCCCAGCCCAGCCCAGCCCAGCCCAGCCCAGCCCAGCTCAGCCCAGCCCAGCCCAGCCCAGTCCAGGCTGCTCAGCATATATTTGCTTCCCATAAAAGAACCTGTGGAGCATTCCCAGCATTCCCTGTCCTCTGCCTTTCCTCAGAACTTTATTTGGGAAAATGTCAAGGACTGCAGTGAGGCACGGGGAGGGGGGGCAGGCACTAGCTTGCTATACTGGATTAACAGACTGACCACTCCTTCAAGCTGTTTTATAGGATTTCATCACTGAAACGGAACAGCCTGGCTGAGGATTCGCACACACCCATGTGGAGCCCCCCCACACACATACATCATGTCCAGTCTCAGCCTCCACACACACACCATGTTCGGTCTCCTTCCTGCACTGCCGAGGACAAAATCTTGTGGTGCTCTTCATTTAATCCCACTTGAAAAAAAGAGACACTATAGCCGATATGACTGAATAAACAGCATAACCGATCATCTGGTACCACATTTGATAGAGGTTTCATCCAACTGGAAATACGCATCTTCAAAGACAAGCTCGGATTTAATAGCTCTGCTATGGAAGGCGCACAAGAAATCCAGAATCATGTATTCATGACATGAACGTGATCACAATGTGTACATGATCACCAACAGAGTGCCATGTTTATACAGGTTCAGTTCTCCACAAGACAGCATCGGGTATCACTTCATACTGGTTGTGAATGTTGCCATTGGTACTAACAGATCAATGCAGTCATAGCGACCAAGACCACACTGCCATCTAGTGGTACATAAATAGACAAGCAGTCTCCTCTTGTCCACATGACAAAGTGTCCTTGAGCAAGACGCTGAACCCCAAATTGGTCCCAATAAGCAGGCAAGCTTGCATGGCAACTTGCCGCAATTAATGTGTGAATGGTTGAATGAGAGGCAGTAGCGTAATTTGCATAGGGTGCTCTGCGAACCCACGGGCCCCCTAGAGGATATATTGTGGCGGGAAAAAAAAACGGGCGGGTTGAGTTGAAGCACATAAAACATTGAAGTCTGCCAGTCAATGACTTTTCCTAAAATGGTGTTCTGTTGCACCCCCTATTGTTAAATATATTCAAGATCATTCAAATAAAAAAATATGCGCAGTTTCGCGCTATGTATAGCCTATTTTATGCACAGTTTCGCGCTACGTAGGCTATTATAAATAAGTATTATTCATTGGGGGAGCTTGGACTCGCTTAGCCCTTCAAAGAGACTGCCACCACCACAGAAGAAGAAAATAAATTTACTCGGACAAAACCGACCCGACCCGACCGACCTAAATAAGTTATTTAATGGTAGCGCCGAGTCTTCAAAACCCAGCGTTTGTTTAAATAGACCCCTTTGCTTAGGTAAGTGAAGTTTCATGTTTATCTGACACTTGTAAATATGAGCGCCTCTCCTAAATAGGCCGACACCGATTTATTTTGACGGCGAAGTGAACGGAGGGTGAAAGGACTGTAGTCTGGCATGAGCGAGCATAGCTATCTTTTTAAAGTGCGAAAATAACATTTTGTTATGTTATTTTATTGCCATATAGTCATTTCGTGAGTAGTATGAAAGGACAACATAAAGCCTTGAGTTGTACAGTACAATCATAAGACCGTATACCGTAAAAAAAAAACGATGCGTTCTTATGCTACGTCCATTGAACGGCTACTGGCCGATATAGTGAGCCGCGGCGGTTCGAGTGTTAAGGAACACGTCTTTTGTGGAAAATCGTCTTATGTAGAACTAGAAATACGTGTATATAGCTCCAGTATACCACAGCTATATGTTTCAGTTGGTACAAATTAAGATAAATTCAATAGGCTATTTTAATGAATATATTATTAGAAACATATTTTTGATTGACAGACAGGCTAGGGGCCCCTTTGAGGTGAAAAATAAAATAAAAGTTACAATAAAAGTGAATCTACGCCCCTGATGGGAGGCCATTGTAAAGTGCTTTGTCCGTTATGTTCGATAGGCGCTATGTAAGTGCAATCCATTATACTAACCCGTCCATGAAATGTATCAATAGCTGTTTAAAATGTATCATTTAAATATTCTAAAACAGTCAAGCTGGCCTAACTCAATCAAGCTAGTGATGTGGTTAGTCTGGTAATGCTAACATACCGAAAAGATAGGACTTGGGAAAATATTTGAAAGAAAATAAATCCTTTAGAGAAGTTATGTCACATAAGATTAATATAGCTGATATTTTCAGTGCCATTTGAAATCTCTGGCACTGCCAAAGTAGACCAAATGAGTCTCTCATAAACCTCTGTTTTAGCCAAGGCTTCAGGGTGGCGGACACTGGTGATCACGTGTGTCGGACATGTCATTGATCCAGAGAGCACTGACAAACTGGGACAAGAGAGAAAGAGGTAGTTATAGGGCCTACAGCCCAACTCTAAATGAGAAAAAAAGACCACCGATACAGTATACAAGATTGCAGCTAAAGACATGGGTTTGCTCGAAGACAGAACATACCCTAAAACAGACAGGCAGAATCACACACACACACACACACATGCACACACACACACACACACACACACACACACACACACACACACACACACACACACACACACACACACACACATCTAATTAGTCCATTATCTGTCTAATGAGAGCAATGTAAACATGAGCATCAGGAGGAGATAGAGAGGCTAGAACCAGTGAAACAAGGAGAGGCTTCTTATCTTGCGGTACCAACACTTCTTGGTACACAACATCGTATCTGAGCCTCTGGGTACACTGCCTCCCCTCCAGAAAACACAGCCACTTCACAGAATAATTGGTATAATCTACATCTGTCAGGGTCTACTGGCCGCTTATAACATTAATACGAACTAGCTGACCAAAATGTATCCTACTGTATCTTTGGATAGACAACACGGACTATCTTGACAATTCCCCGGCCTCTCCAACAAGAAAAAACAAACGTGCACACTACAGTGCCCAAATCACCATAGCATGTTCTCTCTCTCTCTCTCTCTCTCTCTCGCTCTCTCTCTCTGTCTCCTAACCCAAGAGACATATTCACACGCTCCCTCATTCTAAAAGATCATCTGCACGTACTGCAGCAGAGCAGACAGACAGCTTCCAGCAGCCCCGTCTCACTGGGCTGGTTATGCCCCCCATCCCATCCCACCCCACCCCACCCCCATCCCCATCTCTGTCTCCCCGGCTTTCATTTTGTGGCATTTTATCTTTTGTTTACAGGCGGATTTCATCCTCTGCGTCTCGGCCGAGCAGCGCTCCATCACACTGTTGGCAGCCGACTGGTTTGATCTGCAGTCGTGGTTGACGGGCCAAGTGCAGGGGAAGGGGGGTGGGATACGAAAAAGCACAGCTAATTACAATGAAAATACATAAATATGAGTCCCGACAGCGAAGCAGAAAGCCTGCGTCAGCATTGTGATGGTAAACAGTGGCTGTGTGGCAGCGGGGGGGTCACCTCCACAATAGAGTCGGTCAGAGTTTCTTACACGGCAATCGTGAATCCTCACTCAAACCCAACAAGTGAGATCTTCTGACTGAGAGCCCAGCCGGCAGGCTTGGACCATTTTAGCATCGACGACACCAGACAACACCCTCACGACCCGTGCCGAGGAGCTCGGAATGATATTTGGCAAACATGTAGGCTACAATTCTAATATGGCTCTGATTCACTCATCATCATTCACTATATGATCCTTTCATGTGAAATGGGAATCATTCAGGCCTCAATAAATAAAAGGCCTATTCACAGGAAATAAACACAACAAACCAGAGCTTGCTGTGCAGCGTATTTGGTGGCAGAAAGGGAGCTGTCATGTCAGGAGCTGCCTGTCGGGGGAGAAATGCTAATCAACAAACGGCCAAGTCCACCATCACTGAGCGCAAAGACGCAGAGGCGTTTCAGAAGAACGGCGTTTGGAGCTCTGGAGTGAACGTCTCTGAGGACTGATTACGGCCTGTCAGAGACAGATCACAAACAGGCATCGTTCCCAGCAAGGGGGGAGATAAAAACCACAAGGACAAAAAAAAGTGCTTAAGTATTTGAAAGTTTGTGTGAAAAACTTTCACACAAACGCTCAACAGAAAAAAGACACCAACTACAGTAGGCCTAGAAGGGAGGGAGGGAGGGAGGGAGGGAGGGAGAGAGAGAGAGAGGGAGGAGAAGAGGGAGAGAATCGAAGAGAGTGGCAAGAGGGTGAGATGGGGAGAGAGAGAAAGAGAGAGACCCTTATCGAGAGTGGCGCCATTGAGCGCTGACATTTGAAAGACGACTGTACAGCCCCAAATCACCAATCAACAAACCAGCCCCCCCCTTCATATACACACATAAACACAATAATGCACAAAGTAACACACACACACATCGGCAGGCGTACACACACACGCACACACACTAAAC
Source organism: Borostomias antarcticus (assembly GCF_949987555.1). Classification (NCBI taxonomy): domain Eukaryota; kingdom Metazoa; phylum Chordata; class Actinopteri; order Stomiiformes; family Stomiidae; genus Borostomias; species Borostomias antarcticus. The sequence goes on along the minus strand of NC_140251.1, from coordinate 5,225,302 downwards.
CAAACAATCTCCCCATGACCTAGTCTTATCTCTACACACCCAGGCACTCTCTCTTTGGCACTGTCTTGCTTAGACACACACACATGCACAAACACACTGGGCTCACACACACAAATGCGTACACACACTCAGCTATGCACTGTTTCCCCAGCCAAGCAGTGTCTGGATGTTAACTGGCTATCTTTTATCCCCGAACTCTTTGAAGCAGCCCCCACATCATCTCTTATCCTCTCCCAGTCATTCTTTCTCTCCAGCCACCCCCCCACCCCCCGTCCCTGTGGTCCTCTCATTCCCTTTTAATCCCCCCCCTCTTCCCTGCTGGCACATGCTGTCCAGCCTGCTGCTCCCCCCCCCCCATCACGTCCTCTCTGGTCAGTCTGCTTAACCCCCCCCTCCACCACCACCTCTCTGGTCAGTCTGCTCTACCCCCCCCCCCCCCCCCCCCCCACCACCTCTCTGGTCAGTCTGCTCTACCCCCCCCACACCGCCACCACGTCCTCTCTGGTCAGTCTGCTCTACCCCCCCCCCCCCACCACCACCACCTCTCTGGTCAGTCTGCTCTACCCCCCCACACCGCCACCACGTCCTCTCTGGTCAGTCTGCTCTACCCCCCCCACACCGCCACCACGTCCTCTCTGGTCAGTCTGCTCTACCCCCCCCCCCCCCCACCACCACCACCTCTCTGGTCAGTCTGCTCTACCCCCCCCACACCGCCACCACGTCCTCTCTGGTCAGTCTGCTCTACCCCCCAGCTGGACACGATGGTAGAGGTATTGCAATGGAACTGAGTCGCACACGCACATGCACGCGCACACAGACACACACTCGCACCCTGCCTGCTCTCCTCGTCAAATGAGAAAACAACCTTAAACAAATGTCAAGTTAAACAGTAAGAGCAAGACTTGAACAGTTTGGTCTCCCACGTACAATGGAACAGTTGGTCGTGCTGCCACTTTTCAAACCAAACTGTTCTTTGTGTCATCACATTATTCTGTTATCTGTCTCTCACAGCAGGCTTGGATGAGGTCTGGAGACCAGGGGGCACAGAGGGCCTGGCCTTCGTACTGTACGAAGCTTACAAGAGATTAGCGGCATCATACATCGTCTTTCATCCCGTTTTTGGCCATGAAATTATAGAACATCAGAATAATATCCGTTAAGACCAAAGTATGACAATAATCTAAAGTTGGCCGCTGACTGCCACTGCTACTGTAAGATATTCTCGCGTCAGGATAGGATTTGTGGTAGGCTAACGCTACTTTTTTTTTTTCCCCAGTGGAATATCAGATGGGTGAACTTGTCTCTGCAGAGTATGCATGTATTTGTTGTGGAATTACATTACGTTTCATAAAGTCTTCAATGAGTAACTGGCCTTTAGTAAGCCATATAGACCACATGTTCTCCATGTTGTTGTAGAGGCCGACACTTCTGCCTAATCCAAGCTTATTCTGACCCCTGCTGGATTTCTACATAACTGTATCTTTGTGCCTTTTCATAATGTAGACTCAATTGGCTCACAATAATCACGTTTCATGAATTTAGCCTACTTAAAATCAGCATAGATGTATCCTCATAATTGATTGTATTCTACTGACGACGTGCTCCTACTAGCCTACTCGTGTCTACGGTGCATGCATTTCAAAGTAGACCTACTTGGTCAAATTCCATGCCTTTATTTCATCACGTTTGGATTCCCTGTATTCGGGGCTCAGCCAAAAGTCCACCTCCCGTCTCCAGCTTGTACAAAACTTGTCTGCCTGATTGATACTGTATGTATCTGTGTGTGTGTGTGCCCCGGCTTAACTATACTGAGTCGGGACTTGGACCTGGTTACACACCAATAACGTGGGGACGGAAATTATTGTGGGGACCCAAAAGTGGGTCCCCACAAGATTGACCTTACCAATAGCTGTAAAACATTGTTTTAGGGGGCCTGGTATCAAAATCTAAAATGTCCCCACATTATCATTTTCATCAGAAAAAAGTGTGTGTGTTTGTTTGGTATATAAATGCAAGTTTATTTTAATATAAATGCAAGTTTATTTTGTTGCCTACACATCAGCAAGTCAAAGTGCTTTACATAAAGAAAAGACAGACAAATATTTATATGATGTATGTGACAATATTCACATCACTTGCTGATTGGCACACTCACAGACACACGTAAACACTAATTGAAAACCTTCCAGTCTGAGCTAGCCCCACAAACAGACCTCAGGTTTGCTCACCTCTTTTGTGAGAACTTTGCAAACATGGAGTCAGTGAGAGTGAGAGAAAGAAGAGGAGGTGGAGGAAGAGGTAGATGGTTTGTTGTCATGTGGGATATAGCTTCCACCAGGCTGCTCTGGTTCACCAACTGTAAAAACACTTATTTTCTGTTTTTAAATTTACAAGAGTATTTAAAGGTATCTGTTCTGTTTGTGTGTACAGTGTCTCTATATACAGAGATGGGTCCGGATAGTGCAGAGGTACACAGATGATTTACAGTGGTGGTTGTATTCCATTATCCTGTGACAGTCTTCCAGTCCTGTCATAACAGCTCACAAATCTTGCTGTCGTGTTTGCATATTGCTGTTCTTTCCCCAGCAGATATGGACGTTTTTTGGTTATTAGTCATGTTTTTAAAATATTGTGGGGTGTTAGATCTGTGGTGTCGCAGAAGTCTTGGTCTGTTCATGTGTTGCTGCTTTGATGTAGGCAAATTTCCCCAAGTTGCAAATTAATTTTGATTATTTATTGTTGTCATTTATTTTTACTTGAACATTTACAGAGTGATAAGAGTGACAACATGTGTTATAGAGGCCATCTATCCATCCAATTAATTCAACACCTGCAGACCAGCGAAAAGGAATGGAGCAAAGTCACGGCCGACAGCCCGGAAATTTGAAATGGAATAGAGCCCAGTCATGGCCAATAGCCCCAAAAACTTGAAATTGAATTGAGCCAAGAATGAAAAGCAATCAAAACTCGTTAGAGTGTCACCTGACTTAGAGTCTGCCAATTATATTCCTTCAAATAGAAGACTAGGAAGTAAACCCATACATCCATGAAGTAAACACACTTTTGAAACACGACGCTCAGTTGTTGGATAATTTGCCTACTGTCAAGTTTATATTCATATTCGTAATTCCTTTGTAATATTAACTAATCTTTGATGTAGTCAATATTGACAACCTATTAAATGCATTGTCATCACACTCACGTCATACACCAACCGAGGCATATTCTTCGTAGGTATAAGCCCACTTGGCTAAATAGCCTAGGTCTCATATTCCTGTCTGGTGTACTGTAGCATATCGCAGTTAGTGGAAACCAGTACATTATGGACATACCTTATGTGAAGATTAAAATTTTGACATGTTTAGATAAACAAGACAAAACCCAAGACTGTATATTCACTTGCCTTACCTATTGACCAGACTACACAGAGATTGAAGTGGAAGAGAACTCAGGAAGTCAGAAAGCACTTGATCACTTCAACCTTTTTATCCCTGTCAGATTATGGAGATCTACTTTTTATGAATGCTCCTGCCCAGTATTTGAAAAAATTGGATACTGTGTATCACTGTTCTTTGTGTTTTATTACTGATTGCAGCTATCGTGTACATCACTGTACTTTGTATGCTGTCGCGAAATGTCCATCTCTATCTGTCCGTAGACTCTCTCATTGGCTCACTTTTATTTATAAATCCATTCTTGGGCTTCTTCCTACTGTACATATTTGCGTTCACATATGTGTAGGAACCTTAGTCATTATGGCCTGCGCTCTCAGGATATCATTCTGATGCAGGTCCCAAGAGTCAGAACTGAACTAGGTAAAAAGGCCTTTACATGTTTTGCCCCCGCTACCTGGAACGATATCTCTGCCTCTGTGACATAGGTGACCTTTTGAGTTCTCACAAAATCGGCAACACTACACAGACAGGCTTCAACTGAGAACATATACTGTAGTTACATTTGTGACACGTGGCATCATCGAGGGACTTAGACCTGTAACAATTATTATATAATCGCCAAACCGCAATTATGTGACATAATCGCAATCTTTTTCTTTTTTTTACCGTGATTATGCTTCTTTTTTTTTTTTTATTGCTAATCTTTAAACCGAGCACTAGCAGTGTACAATTTCATAATGGTTGCACTTCATGACAGTGGCTGTTGTGTATGATAGGTTCTAGAAGCAAGATAGTTAAGTTATGAAGCTAAACCAAACCAGAGGCTCTGGTCTGGGAGCTGGAACTCAACCCTCCTCTCTGCTCAGGTTATAGCTCTCTCTCACTCACTCCTCATTCTTTCTCTCACTCACTCTCTCACAGTCCTCACTCACTATATACTTGATGTCTAAACATGTCTGATTGTGTCTTTTTGTATCTATCATACAGTACACAGTGTAACAAAATTAGCAATGACAATTCAATAGCACACCATGGCTCCTCAAAACATCCCATATATTTTAGGGTTAGGAAGGTTTCACAAATGGTTAATGTTACAAAACGGTCATACACACATTCAAAACGTAAAAAGCACAAGAGCTACAGTATGCTCCTAGACAAGCAGCACTCAGGAAAAATAAACAGTGTTAATATTGTTCAGAGGGAGAGATTTCACATTAGTTTTCCTCATTGAGGAAACAATTGATTTACAATACAAATATGAATCAACATTATCATTCAGTATGAATCTTAATAGCAAGGTATTAGAGTAATGCTAACAACCGGATTACAGACAAGACAGTACACAATCATAATCACTTGTACTTATGTCCCATGTATCCTGTTTGTCCTATTCAAAACAATGACATGTTATTGACATACAGAAAATGCAATGCAAAGAAGTAATGTGTGACGCGTCACAGTAAAGTGCTTTGATGGAAGATGATCTTATTGCTTATTGATCATATACACACACAAAAAGCAGTGCAATTCTAGTAATTATGCTCAGGTGATGCAAGTCCGCCCTTTTAATCCTAGATCCTAGTAGTCTCTGGTGATGTCCCCTCGAGCGCAGTGTGTTCCAGGGCTGTCCCCAATACCATTTTACAAGCTTTGAATATTCTTTGGTGTGAATGAATGAGTGCCTAAGCCAAAGCAGGGAGAGCCATCCCATGGGACCTTAATTCGGGAAAAATATGTACAGTAGTCAATGGCGATAAACAAATAATTTATTGATCCCGTTTGAATTGTGCCATGACCATACACATACAGTATGATGTTTGCCAATTTAAAACATAATTATGCACGTCAAGAAAGTCACAGTTTGTCGTAATACTGCAAAGCAGTTATTCAAGAACGGGTAAAAAATTATTTAAAGAGGTGAAAATCACTATTAGTCTGGCCATGTTGAGAGCTGCAGGAATGCAAAAGGACAGTTAGTCAGTACTGTAAGAGCTGGCATGCAAGATTGGCTTCACAAGGTTTTGGTGAGTGTTAAACGAGTGTAATGTTGGCTAGATAATATTAGATAACTTGCCACTTAACCGAGATTAAAATGTATGTTTTAAATCGACAAACATCATATGTGATGGTCATGGCACAATTCAATCGGGATCATGAAATTATTTTTCTCACGCTGTTCACTACCATTCATATTTTTCGGATTGGTCCCACAGCGGTTCTCTTCCTGCTTCCGCTTAGGCACTCTTATGTGCCAGAGAGTCATTCCCGTTGTCCAACTTTTGCCTCCTGCTACTTGTAGATTGTAAGCTTTCTGGATTGTTTAGCTTGCTAGCTGAGTATTTGTGCATGATTTAATCATGTGTGGGTTTATTTTATTATGGCTTGTGACTGTGTCAGTTTGCCCAAGTTTAGGTTTCATTTTCACGTTCTGGCTACATCCATAAACTTTTGAAAACCACTTCCAATTGGGTTTTATCAAAATCTATTTTGTACCATGATAAACTAGAGGCTGATAGCAGCCTACCAAAATCAATCAAAACTCTTTTCAACTCTTTCAAAACTTTTGGCTGTTTGCAAACGTATGCATGTGATCCTAGTCCGCGCATTGCTTGTTCCAACTCTCGCCCCACCAGCGTGCTTGTGTCACGTTTACAAAGGAAACATAATATAGCTAAATAGTAGCAGAGCAATTTGAGAAGCATTTTAGCCTCTGGCTCTCCTCTGCTCCAGTGCTGCCACACACGCGTGCGCGCGCGCGTGTGTGTAGCAGTACTGGAGCAGAGGAGAAACAGAGGTGACAGCCTTAACCAGAGAGTGTTTTGAGGGACAAAACACAAGCATGAAATCTGCTTCTGTTCAGTTGCACTTTCGCAAGTGTCTCAGTGTAACATTATGACAACATTGGTATCGGTTTGAGTATCAAACCGACAAAAAAAAAAGAAGCTTCAAATACTGAAATGAGCTCTGAATACCAACGTACCAAACGAATAGTGGGATACTCTAATTACTCGGGCCAGCCGTCGTGTGTTCCCCTCTACAGGTGTTTGGACTGGAGGATGTACAGGGTCTCAACCACACTGGCAGCAGCTGGGTTTGGGGCTGCAGTGAGGGGTGCAGCAGGGCTCTAACTCCGGGTCGCTGCCTTTCTCTATCTGACTCTCTCCAAACACCATGGAGGCTTCAAACTGGGCCTTGACGCTCTGGATCCTCTCCAGCACCGCCTGGAGCTCGGGGTGCTCCTGAGGGGAGAGGGGGTAGTTCTCCGAGGGGTCAGCCTCCAGGTCGAAGAGCAGCGGGGGGTCGTGGGGCTTCAGGAAGGAGATGATGTGGCAGTCCTTATCTGGAGTGGTCTCACTGTGGGCAGCCCCTGGGAGGGAGACACAGCAGGAAGAACAACCTCTCGATTTCTCTGGCTCTAGATTACTATTTGACATTGTCAGTTACATTAAATTATATACCTCTATATATACCTAATGTTCTGACCCTCTCTTCAGACTGGGACGTACCTCGTGTATAGAAGTGGGCCTTGTACTTCCCCAGCCTAAGAGCGAACAGGCCGTACTTCTCACTGGGGTCTGTGGGGTAAAACATCATGGCCTCCCTCTTACTCTGGATAGGAGGAAGGAGGAGACACAGGTCAAGGTAATATCGTCCACAGGGAGGAATCGGAGGATATTTATCCTACGATTATTATAAATGCTGTCCGATAGAGATCCGTGACATTTCTTGAGAGTTGTCTTGGCAGAAGTGGGTAGTAAGTTAGTTAATAAAATGTTCGCTGTGACCTTTCACATTCGCAAAAGCAAGCCTGATTGCATACGGCAAAATAAGAGTCCACCAGACAGGGTTGCTGGACCTGTTTAATATGTGCTATTGGAGAACATCAGAACGTCTCTCATACCTTTCCATGGTTGACCAAGATGTCTGTCATATCAACACCATCCAACTGCACGCTGGGTAATTTGGCACCTGCAAATCCAGCTATGGTGGGCAGGATGTCCAGGGTGCTGGCCAGCTCATGGGTGACACCTTTTAAATTAAAGTTCAAGTTATATTGCATTCCCCCAGTCAGATAGTTTCACTTCTCCTCACAGATCAGACCTAAAATATGCCAATTAAAAATGCAGTTGCGAAATTGAACAAGATCATCATGACCATCTATCTTGAGAACCCTCAGACCATCTTCAAGATCACCCAGTAAGGTTGGGCAATAGTGTGTTAAGTATATGTACTGTACCAGGTGTGATGGTCCCAGGCCAGTAGGCTATGGCAGGCTCCCTCATGCCCCCTTCGTAGGTGGTGCCTTTCCCACACTTCAGAGAGCCAGAGTTCCCTCCCCGGGACATACGCATCAGCTCAGGCCTGGAGGGAAAGGACAAAGTGCAGCAAGGCTTAACGCACGCACGCACGCACGCACACACACACACACACACACACACACACGCACACACAGGTAGCCTACGTGAGGGAGAACTAAGTACAAACCTCCCTCTCTCACACACACTTACCCGTTATCGGCAGTGAAAAGTATGAGTGTGTTGGTGAGCACCCCATTCTGTTCCAGGGTATACAGAAGGTTCCCCACAGTGGAGTCAAACTCCAGCAGAGCATCTCCGAACGGGCCTCTCCGAGACTGCCCTGCCGCCCGTAGACCTGCGTACTGGGGATAGTGGGTGTGCTGGCGGGGAGAGAGGGAGGGTAATAGACAGGAAGAAGAGAGGGGAGAGGGTGGAAGGAGACACACGGAGAGAGAGAAGATCTAGATCAGAAGATCTATATTACTTGAAATGAAAATCACCAAAGCTTCAGTAAGTTGATGAAAGCTCCTCCTCAAGATCTTTGAGTGGGGTACCAGTGGACTGGCTGGCTGCTTACATGGGAGGGGTAGTAGAGGAAGAAGGGTTGGTTTTTCCTGACTGATGCAGTGATGAAATCGGTGGCAAAATCACTGTAAGCTCTCTCCAGATCCAGGAAGTCGACTGGCTGCTGCTTGATGACATCATTGTGCATCAAAGGGACAGTTACTACGCCACTGTCACAGAGTCCATAGCATTTAATGTCCGGAGGGAAACAGGTAAGGTTTTGACAGGGTCCCTATGTGAGGCAGAGAGGAGCAGAAAATGAGAGAGAGAGATACAGTGTTTCCGCTGGGAAGGTTTTGCCTTGGTATGGCGCCACGGCAAAATCCTTGCCGCCACACCATACATTTCATACAAAAAATAATATACAAATTAGGCTATATACAAGTCGTGATTTAAAAATCGTAAACTTTCTAATTATTTCTGCCTAAATGCACTAAAACCATTAAAATGTCGTGCCCACATTTTTATTTTCAACAAGAGCCTAGACAGTGTGCTCTGGGAAAGCTGCTTTCTGTGGTCAACTCAAAAGACATCCAGCGCGTCTAGGGATGTTTTCTTCAGCAGCGAGCTATTACAAAATAACGTAGGATAGTGTTTAACCAGTGTTTGAATCGAACCAAAATGTGCCGGTACCTACTCCTCCATAGACATAGCCGTTTAAAGGAAATCAATGTTGGTAATAAATAGGTGGACTCATATAGAGCTAGATGAAGTGCCGACAGCTCCTGCCTATTTGTTTTTTTCATTCGCTGAGGACAACTGGTGGATCCTATAGCCTAAAGCCTACATTTTCCAGATGGACATCCAACAATATTTGAAGAGGAACAGAAAGTGGACTGATGCTGAGAGCAGTCAGGTAGGCTATTGCTTCCCGTGGACCAGTAAACTCTGTTCGGGCAAGTACCTCATGCAGTTGTCTGATCAGACAAGTAAAGAAATGTGTTTAAAGTCGCACAGAAATAAAAAAGCATTCTGTCCCATTTTGGTTCACATAATTGGTCAGTGTTCACCTATTCAACGATGTATGGCAAAAAAATTACAAAATTCTACTTTTGTTGTAATTTTATATCAAAGTATATAATTTCTTACTTCCTGGAAAACGGTAGGTCACGTGCAATTACGACAACAGGTACCTTAGATTTTAGGCCAATAATCTCACGACATCCACCCGTCAATCAACGCTATCCTTCTATCGAATCTGTCTGAAGTTCTTAAAACCCGTCCACTTGTCAATGTTCCAATCAAATTCCTCTAAACCTTATGTCCCACCCTCATAGCTTGTTTGCGTCAGAAATACGTCAAACTACAGAAGTTAGATGATCTCAAACGTCCGTTTCTGTGTGACTTTAAATGTGATAAATATGTAAAGTTATCTAAAAATAGAGTTTAGAAACACAATGTGGAGCTACACATGCACCAAGTAGCCTACTCTATGTTTGAGTCAAAGCAGAGCCTCCATTTGAGCTACATAGCCTACATGCTGCTGTCCGTCAGTCAGCAGCCCTGGTCAAGGAGATGGCCCACACCACAAGCGCAAGTACAACATGAGAGTCAGAGGCGCTGCCTTGACTGATTGAGCGACTGTGTTTTTGGCTGGCTGAACCAAAAGTTGCGTTAATGTTCTCCAGCCACCTAAAAGGTGCCAGTCAAAACAACAAAATGTCAGTTAAGCATAGCCTAATCTATTATTTAGGCATGTAAAAAGGCAGTGATTGGGAGAGGGCAGGACTGTGGCACAGAGCGGAGGGATGTGCGAGAGGAGAGAGGTTGTTGAGAAGAGAGCAGGAGAAGAGAGAGGAGAAGGAAGGGGACAGTCTGATTATTTAAACCATCTGAGCATGCACCAATGGGTATCAAGCATCAATTTTAATTAAAAAACATTCTATTTATTGTTCTCACCCATCACTTACAAAAGGTGTTTAACATAAAAATTATGTTGCAGTATACTTATTATTTTGTTATTTCCATTCTTTAAAAGTCACCAAAATGCAGGAAACAACGTCTCAAACTCTTTTTTTCTGGGGCAGGACCACCAGAAAACCCCCTCTCTATTTTGTCAGTCTCCAGGTTGCCACCACACCAAAAGATCAGTTCCACAGGAAACACTGGAGATGGAAATTGATCAGTTTATTATCTAAATTGGCACTGACAAAAATGCCACAGTAAACAGTAAAAACACTGACCATGTCGTGGGAGTAAGGGACCCCAAGGTAGTGGTCAAACCCCTGTTTGGTGGGCAGGTACGTGCCGTTGGGGCCAACCCCCAGGTGCCACTTCCCTATAGCAGCGGTGGCATAGCCCAGCGGTCTCAGCACCTCGGCGATGGTGGTCTCGTTCAGCGGCAGACCCCCACGGGAGCCAGGGTAGAGAACTCCAGGGTATACCCCCGACCTGGTCTGGTAGCGCCCGGTCAGCAAAGATGCCCTGAGTGTGAGCACATTATTTATGATTTAATAAGTGAGAATGTGACACTTTAAGAGTTGTTAGGGAAGGGAGGAGCATGGCATAGATGCTATGGTAAACATTACACTAACTGTACAGTAACTGTAGCGGTAGCTAATTAAATAATCTACTGCAGCCTTGTGAAACCATCCTGATCTCACGAGATCACATAGGTTTCGCTCTCAGAACATGCAGCTCCAGCTCTAGTCTATGGCCCAGTCCCAATGTCCACCCTTGCAGACTCACAGACTTAAGGGCGCGCTCCCGCGAAGTCCGCGAGGGCTTAGGGGTGTCCCAATGTCAAATCGGCAAGTGCATGAGGGCTCTCTGGCAGACATTTTGAGCCCTTTATGCCCCCTTACCGTAAGTCTGCACTTCTGCAGACTTCGCCTAAGGGAATTACCCACAGTTCATATCGTTGTGACGTGAAACACGGGGTTACCTGAAGAACAGCCAATAAACAAGCACGGACAGATCAACCATCCCTAATGTTCACGTTACAAAACAAAATATGTTTTCATGTTTTCAGCTGGACTTGCTTATCTGCACAAGTAGCCTTATAATTATTTTGGTTTCATTATTTTTAAGTATGGGTTATTAACCCCATGGGTTTGTATAATGTGATTGTGTGTAAAAATATGTAGGCTAAGGTTATAAATTACATTGATTTCTGTTGCTCTAAATCATATGATTTCCCAGTTAAAAGCGGTATGACATTAATCACCCATTTCGGTGCAATGTTCTTTGAATTGAGATTTCCAACATGAATATGGAAAGAGTTGTGAGGTGCAGGAATGTGTATATATCATATATTATCATTCTTAAAGTCCCAGTTAACCAAAATCAGAGATTTGCTTGAAAACACATTCTATGTGTTAGTGATGCATTGCTGATAACATGTAAAAATGGGATGAACCATGTGTAGTACTGAATTGTGAAGTTAGACCAGTTTTGTGTTTTTGACCAGTTTTGATTTCTGGATTTTCTGGGCGGGCTTAAAACGGTACCGGATGACGTAGAGCGGTGTTCTTAGCATATCCCCGCCCTAACACTATATAAAGCTAGAACGGATTTGAATCTTCGGTTCTCCTGCTCAATCTTGAGTCTAGAATTAGCTAGTTTTAACCAACAGTCTAGAATTAGCTAGTTTTTCTTAGTTAGCAATGCCTATGCATAAAACTAAACGAATATGCATCCTTCCTGGATGCCAGCAGGAATGGGATGATAAGGTCTCCTTCTTTCACTCCCGAGTAAAGCTGAAATGAGAAGCAAATGGTTAGCATTTTTGAAGAGCCATGGTGTTACAGAGTCTGTCACCGCTAGCGCCCGCCTCTGCAGCAAACATTTCACTCCCGAAAGCTTCTGCAATTATAATATGAGGCTTTTGGGTTTCACGGACTCACGACTGGTCCTGGTGAATTCTCCTCCTCGCATCAACCTTTGGTGCCGACACCGCTGCCTTGTGTGCTTATAGCTAATTAACGTTATAACGTTAGCTAGGTAACGTAAGCAATAGGAAAATACACTGCTACGTTAATATACAAAATATGTGTCTTGACATTTATGTGGTAATATCAGCTATGATGAATTATATGTAATCTTAGGAGGAATTATAGCTAACATTAGCTATGTAGTTTGTTGCAGATGGGAGTGTGTATATAACCTTAGTCTAGCTAACATAGCTAGCAGCACCGACCAGGCGACCACCCACCAAATAACGTTACGGATGATATATTATGACTATAAGCGTTAACTATACAGAAACTGCCTGCCATATTTGTGGCACCTGATGTGCGTATGGGTTCACCGGTAATGGTTACAGTATATTTCTCCAGCGGGAGACCGGGAGGCGGGAGCGAGGGGGATGGTTAGGTAGGTAGACCAGGTAGACCAGCTGCAGCTGGAGAAAGACGCACCCTCTCCCAGGGAAGCGGTGCTCGGCGGCTAATGGCTGAACATTCCAGTTCTGTTGGATATGAGAGGGAAAGTTGAAGCCGAGTGCTCGTTATTCTCACACATAACATTGCCAACGAGAGTGGATGAGTCTGTCCCGATTATCAACTCCGGTAGTGTACGCTTCTTCGCGCTATCAGCGCTGTTCAAGCCAGTGACTAAAAGGTACATTTTAAACAACTTTTTCCATTGATCCCAAGGGACGACAGGATCGCCTGGGAGGGATAGGAATGGGTCCGGAGGTGGCAGGGAGAAAATAGGGACAGACTCATACATTCCTCGTTGCCTGTTTTTGTATTTTGCATCTAAGGGCAGTAACACTGGCGCGTTGGTATAGAGTAGCTACAGTTTTACCTGTGTTGTTTGTCAGGAGGTAGGTTAGGAGGAAGCATCTGTGCGTTTGACTCATTAGACAAGTGTAATTTCAACTCCTCTCTGTTTTCACAAAGCTGTGCCTTCCTACCACAAAAGAGACGGCGTGCCAGTGTGACAATATGCAGACCAGAGAACGGTACTATTTGACAGGTTCTTCCCCCCACACCCCCTCCCCACGCAATTGGGTGTGGCTTCGGTGCCTTCAGCAGACACGCCCCCACAGTCTCAGACCAGAGAATGCTGCTGATTTTTAACCGATTTTTAAGCCTTATTTTATATACTTAGCGACATTTTTAATCACTCAGATTTGGCTGGGTGGTTAATGACATGTTTTCCTGTGGTGTGTGAAGCTCATAAAAAAAATTTGAACTGGGTTAACCTGGACTTTAAGTAAATACTTTTGGATTCATCACAAACAAGAATCACAGGCAGTAATGTAGTTCGCATATCACCACAAAATGAAATTATTTCAACAAGTTGAACAGACATGTTTTGAGGGTAACACAGAGTTCGGATAATGTAAAGGGGATTTGACTCAGCCCAAAATTAATTTACATGAAGGCCTACAAGAAAAACATGTAAAATTGAAAATTTGATTTAAAAAAAGCCCCACACCCACAATAGTAAGAAATATGTTTTCACGTCAATGTCATGTGATGTTGCAAGTGCTGTCCCATTCCTTTTTATACCAATTCGAGCCCTTGCAGCCTCTCGCACTCAACCACTTCACCAGGTGACGTCAATAAGTGTGTGAGGGCTCAGGGCTTGAGGGTTTAGGGGGACATTGGGACTGGGCCTATCTCTGTATGACATGGTACCGGTACCTCGAGGGGCTGCAGACTGGACTGGTGCTGTAAAAGTCTGTGAATCGGAGTCCGGCGGACGCCAGTCGGTCCAGGTTGGGAGTGAGTGAACTGGGATGCCCATAACAACCCAAATCACCGAAACCCAAATCGTCCGCGAAAAGGAGGATGAAATTTGGAGACGTGTCACAACTCACAGCGAGAAAGAGAACAAAAGTAACACGAACGAAAGCAGAGGCCATTCTAGCAATGCTAGTCAGCTAGAATGACACTCGGCTAGGCTACAGCTAGCTAACTACAGCTAACGTTAGCTAGGTAAGTTAACTTGCCTGGCTGTGAGGGAAAGGCACGGGAAGAGCCTATACAAGAAGCCCCTTTGCATACCATGCATGCACTTTTTATACTCTGTTGAACTATTACATAGTGATTTTGTTAGCAACCAAATTGAAGGCAAGAACCTGTCGACATCTGACAAAACAGCTACAAGTCATGTGATCATCCACCGCATCGGCGCTTACCCATGACGTCATGCGAATAAGTCACGTTTTAGGCTTTAAAGGAGTAGTAAATGGTAAATGCATGTTTAGCCCCAAGCCCCCAGGAATCGAAATCTAAAGTGAAGGCCTATTGAACCGCGCCATCTTGGCTAGATTTGTAGTCACTTGGCTATTTCCGGTTACTTTTGACTTGCGCAGTTGAGCTTCTCTGGCCGACGCGCGTCCACGCACGTTCCCGGCTCTCCCCGCTTTGATTTAGCAATGAAAACCGGCTTGCATATTAACCTGTTTTTGTCAAATATATCAATTGGAGAAATTATTTTTTGATCCTGGCATCTTAGTTTTAACAGGTTAAATATAATTGAACATGTTTTGTTTGCTAGTAGATGGTATTCATTCCGTTCGCGATAACGTTATTGCAGCCAGGCTAAATTCCTCCAGGGAGCCAGTGACCGGCGAGTTGAAGAGCTTCACTCCCCGCCAGCAGGAGCTCTGGCCGCGGCTACCGCATCTCGGAAAACCCGCTGAGTTCATGGCTGCTATTTCACACTCGCCCTTGATCAATCCCAATACCGATCTATGGTAATAATGAATCAATCGTTCAGATCAGATCGGCAGTGCTGCATGCATGTTACAACATCATTGTTAGCTTTATTAACATAACCATAGCCTACATTTATCTCTCTAACGTTAGGCTATCCATCTTACACCAGTCGGCCATTCGATAGCTGGAAGCGGTCAACGCCAACGTTGACTGAAAACACCCAAACTCAGTGTATCGTTTCATCTTCATGCTACACATCAACTCCTTTACATTGTATGTGAATAAATTCCTGTTATTCTAAAAATATCCCATTTCTGTCCATTCCTGGAAAAGGCTAATAATTGCTGTCAAATGATCACTCCAGTTTATCACCGTATCCCACTACCATTTCAACTATGCACAGGAGGTTGTCTTGTGGTCATTTTCATTAAAAAATGATTAGCCTGATCAGTTTGTTGTATGTATTAAGCCCTTTTTGAGCGGTATGCTTGTATTAATAGCTTATAGCTTGCCATACTCACCAACCTTGGGACCTCAGAAATAGGGAGCATTTCCAAACCAAATTGCCAAATAACCAAATTTATTCACATACAATGTAAAGGAGTTGATGTGTAGCATGAAGATGAAAGGATACACTGAGTTTGGGTGTTTTCAGTCAACGTTGGCGTTCACCGCTTCCATTTATCGAATGGCCGACTGGTGTAAGATGGATAGCCTAACGTTAGAGAGATAAATGTAGGCTATGGTTATGTTAATAAAGCTAACAATGATGTTGTAACATGCATGCAGCACTTCCGATCTGATCTGAACGATTGATTCATTATTACCATGGATCGGTATTGGGATTGATCAAGGGCGAATGTGAAATAGCAGCCAGGAACTCAGCGGGTTATCCAAGATGCGGTAGCCGCGGCCAGAGCTCCTGCTGGCGGGGAGTGAAGCTCTTCAACTCGCCTGTCACTGACTCCCTGGAGGAATTTAGCCTGGCTGCAATAACGTTATCGCGAACGGAATGAATACCATCTACTAGCAAACAAAACATGTTCAATTATATTTAACCTGTTAAAACTAAGATGCCAGGATCAAAAAATAATTTCTCCAATTGATATATTTGACAAAAACAGGTTAATATGCAAGCAGGTTTTCATTGCTAAATCAAAGCGGGGAGAGCCGGGAACGCGCGTCTACATTTCAGAGAAATGTGAACTTTTTCGTGGACGCGCGTCGGCCAGAGAAGCTCAACTGCGCAAGTCAAAAGTAACCGGAAGGCCAGAAAAGCACAACTGCGCAAGTCAAAAGTAACCGGAAATAGTCAAATGACTACAAATTTTGCCAAGATGGCGCGGTTCAATAGGGCTTCATTGTTGATAGCGGCCAGTGAATGGAGTGGCTGTATCCAGTTTATATAATACATCCATGTTTAGCCCTCACTGAAAATCTAATCTAACTTCCGTACTTTGAGGGTGGGACATATGTTTAGAGGAATTTGATCGGAACATTGACAAGTGGACGGGTTCTATTAATACATCCATGGGTTTTAAGAACTTTAGACAGATTCGATAGAAGGATGGTGGATGTCGTGAGATTATTGGCCTAAAATCTAAGGTACCTGTTGTCGTCATTGCAGGTGACCTACCGTTTTCCAGGAAGTAAGAAATTATATACTTTGATATAAGATTACAACAAAAGTAGAATTTTGAAAATTTTTAGGCATACATCGTTGAATAGGTGAACACTATGACCAATTATGTGAACCAAAATGGGACAGAATGCTTTTTTCATTTCAGTGCGACTTTAACGCAGACTCCCAGAATATGTTTTGTTCTAAAAGTTAAAACACATAATTGAAGGTGGGTTTTGTGAATTGTGAAACCTTTAGTTGGTTCTGAGGACGATGTGCTAAACATTTTGATATCACCTCACCTCATCTCACTCTATTGAATGGATCAGAACCGTGCAATCCGTGATCGTGTTAGTCCACACTCTTCCACTGAGAGTCACTATTACACCACATATGTCCGAATCCCATTCTCTCCATTTGCCTTGATTTGAACATTGATAAATCAAATCTTTAAATTCCAGATAAATGCATGTGTGAAGCCTCCTGACTGCCACCTGCTCACCATTAGCCATTTGACCCACTGACAGATGTTTGGTAGGGCTGTAGCTGAGCTGTTGTCCTCTGTACCCTTGCATGTGCTGTGCCGGTGTTTTGATCTGACACCTAGTGATTTAACTTAACAAAAAGAGAAATTGATGACTGATGTAGTGCCACTTGAACCACCGGTTCAGAGAGAAAAGAAAATCAGGGTTGATTTTCTAAAATAAAGACGAGCTCAGCCTAGCCCAGTATTATTTATTGTAAGGGCCATGGTTCGATGATGCAGTGAGGAAGGGAGTGTGTCGGCTGAATTTGAATGAACTGGCAGTGTGAGCGTGCGTGCAGAAGGGAGAAGGTGGAGACAGTTTAATGGATGGCACTCTATTCTATTTTTGTGCGTGGCTGTAAGCCAGCGCACCAATGATAGCAAATGTCCGGTTGTCACTCCCTCCCTGGCTTCCTCCGTCCCGTTGTTGACCTGCAGTTCTATGTTGCTACCACAAGAGGCAGATAGACTGCATTTACCGTTTTCGGCCACAGGAGGGCAGCAACAGGCATAGACAGACTGTGTTCCTTGTTCAGTTTCAGCAATTCAATGAGTATTTAGTAAGGCTATTTAGTTTATTATAGTATAGATCCAATATGACGCGAGGTGGAGGAGTGTTGCCACCACCCCACTGTCCACGCCACAGACCCCACAACTCAGCCCCTGAAAGGGCTAGAGAAACACGGTCGTCACCGGTGGGGGCAGGTGGGTAGCCCGGAGAGGGCTCCACTGCCCCCGACCCAATATGACGTGAGGGGGCGGAGTCTCGCCAGCACGCCATTGACCCCACAACCTAGCCCTTGAGTGGGCTAGAGGCACTGGGTCTTCACTGGTGGGGGCAGGTGGGTTGCCCGGAGAGAGGTACATTGTCCACGACCAGCTCTAACCCGAGGGGGGGGAGTCTCACCATCACGCCACTATCCACAACACGAGTCCCACAACTCAGCCCCTGAGTGGGCTAGAGACACACTTGTCTTCACCGGTGGGGGCAGGTGAGTAGCCCAGAGAGGGGTCCACAGCTGCAGATCCAATATGACGCGAGGGGGCGGAGTCTTGCCACCACACCACTGTTCACGCCACGGACCCCACAAATCAGCCCCTGAGAGGGCTAGAGAAACACGGTCTTCACCGGTGGGGGCAGGTGGGTAGCCCGGAGAGGGCTCCACTGCCTCCGACCCAATATGATGCGAGGGGGCGGAGTCTCGCCACCATGCCACAGACCCCACAACTCAGGCCTTGAGTGG
This sequence comes from Borostomias antarcticus, assembly GCF_949987555.1. Lineage (NCBI taxonomy): Eukaryota > Metazoa > Chordata > Actinopteri > Stomiiformes > Stomiidae > Borostomias > Borostomias antarcticus. Next base: position 5,207,040 of record NC_140251.1, on the reverse strand, counting down.
GCTAGAGACACAGGGTCTTCACTGGTGGGGGCAGGTGGGTGGCCCGGAGAGAGGTACACTGTCCACGACCAGCTCTAACCCGAGGGGGCGGAGTCTCGCCATCACGCCACGGATCCCACAACTCAGCCCGAGTGGACTAGAGACACACTTGTCTTCACCGGTGGGGGCAGGTGGGTAGCCCAGAGAGGGGTCCACAGCCCCCGACCCAATATGATGCGAGGGGGTGGAGTCTTGCCATCACACCACTGTCCACACTATGGACCCCACAAATGAGCCCCTAAAGGGGCTAGAGAAACACGGTCTTCACCGGTGGGGGCAGGTGGGTAGGCCGGAGAGGGCTCCACTGCCCCCGACGCAATATGACGCGAGGGGGCGGAGTCTCGCCACGGATCCCATGGCCAATGGGCCTAGGATATAGACAATAAACTACCGGTGGAATGGTGGTGGAGCATCCATCGGGGACCCGCTGTAGGTCCGCTAGCCTTGTGTTATATTCCGCCGGAGGTCCGCCAACTCGTCCATCAGGGACTCGCTGTAGGTCCGCTAGCCTTGTCCAGGTTTATCCCTTACCTTTGTATCTCTTGGGTTTATCCCTTACCTTTGTCCAGGAACAGAAATTGAACAAATTGCAGCAAAATTGCTAACGTTACAGGAATCATCAGTGTAACTGCTTTAGCCACTGACCGCTACCATTAAAGTTATGGAAGCTGCTGCTAGTTGTTGTGAGCTCATGAGCTAACTTGCTATCTCGCTCTTATTGTGCTGGATTAGCATTGGAAGCATTGGAACTGATGTGCCCAGGCGACAAGACCTATCTTAATTTATCAGACATTATTTCATGTCATTTCAATTCACAGCTATTTCAGTGGCATGACTAGCTTCCGTCCTACCAGTCCTGAACAGAAACAAGCCAGCCACGCACATAAGCCAGGCTGGACTTGGCCTGGTTACCCATATGCTTTACTGAATGCATATACATTCATGATTCTGAACTGTTTCATAGCAAATGGCCAAGGCTAGTTGTTATTGTGAATCTCCTGTTGAATTATGCAGGAGATCCACCTTTCTTTTCACCATCCCTTAATTGGACGACGTGTGTGTGTGTGCGTATGCGTAAGCGCGTGCATGTGTAAGCCATGAGACCCGTTGGTGTGGCGCCGGCTGATATTGTTTTGATTTACCATTCACTTTCACATCTCTCTGCAGGGTTGACCTACATTCAGCTAACTTCTAGGCCTACTTGTGTGTTGTTTTTTTTTGGGGGGGGGGGCAGGGGGTTCTGCAGAGAGTCAGATGGCAGAGGAGGCCAGATGAAGGAAGAGCGGTATAAGGAGATGGGAAAAACCTGATGCTTTATGAGAGCTCCTCCATGTTCCATCGAGTCATCTTACTGTTGCTGTCTCCTCCCTTTTCTACCCCCTCACATGAACCCATCTATCCTCGTCCAACCAGTCCTGTGGGGCGGCTGTGGCTCAGGAGGTAGAGCACGTCGTCTCAATGATCGTAGGGTCGGCGGTTCGAATCCCGACTCCTCCTGTCCACATGGCGAAGTGTCCTTGGGCAAGCAAGACACTGAACCCCAAATTGCTCCCAATGAACAGGCCATGCCTTGCATGGCAGCTGCCGCCTATCCATGTGTGAATGAGAGGTCATTGTTAAGCGCTTTGGATAAAAGCATTATATCAGTGTAGTCGTTTCACCATTGTGTAGGTCATTATGCCCAGTTACAGAGGACAACCAACAGTATTGGTATTGGTATTGGATGGTTTGTGGTTTGTATTGACAGGCAAGGACTGCCAGCAAATTAGCATTCTGAAAATTCTGTGGATTTGATCTTGCCACACAAGGACATGTACATGTGAGCCACGTTTGCTTGACATTCTAATGTGGCGGTTTCAAATACTGTGTGGTTTGTGAACTGGCTTGTGGTAGCTCAGTACGCTGCAGTCCATCTAGAATGTTCCACCTGTGGCTTTTTGAGAGGAGTGTGTAGTGCAGTCGGACACTTCTGAGGTGTGACCTGACAGCTCTGACATCAGCAGGTCAATGAAAATTGCAGTGGAAGAAGCAGACAGACGCTGAGGACCCCTGTGCCACAGGTTCCTAACCCTGTGTATGTGTGTGTGTGCGTATGTGTGCGTGTGCTTGTTTGTGACAGAGAGTGTGTGGGAATTGTAAGTGGGAAGGGTTTTTTGGACAGCATATTTTCTTGTTACCAAGAAAAGGCTCTCTCAGTGTGTGTGTGTGTGTGTATTTGATTTTGCCCTCCAGAGCCAGTGGAGAAATGAAGCAGCATCTACTCTGGTCCCTCCGGACAGAAGAGAAGATGACAGGACAGACAGATGAGTCTTTATCTCCCAACACCTGCTTATGGCCGCAGGATAGCATCTCTCTGTGTCCTTCTTTTCATCTGCTTCCCTTCATCTCCTTCTCTGGCTAAATTGATAGGTGTTGATATGGCTGCATACTGTACTTGTTAGCCCTTCACTCTACGGACCCATGTTTTCCTGTGGCCCTAGTGTATTCAGTATACAACTGTGTAGCATTGTACATGACCTAATAGTGTAGCTGGTTACAGTCTTTTGGGGATCTTTTCGGGTATTTAATGCACAGTCTCATTGGACATAATGCATGTATACCATTGGACATATATGTATTTTGGACCAGACTAGGATGAATTCTGAATGTTGAATTCCAAATGTTGTCGGGGCACTAGAGGGCGCCATTTGATCAGGTCATCTCTGATGCTTAGAATATAGCTGAGAATGAGGAGCTTCCTGAATGGGTCTTGATCTGAATGAGGTCTGACTGAGAGGCTAGCATGGGAATCCTTCCTTTCTTTCCTCTGGGTCTTGAGATAAAACATGGATTTATCATGGACTTATCCCAGCTAAATTTGCAATCCATACTGATGTAGATAGAGAGAGATAATGTTGTTGTGTGTCTGAATGTGAGTGATTTTTCTAGGATATTGAAGGTGTCTCAAGTTTATTCCATCTCCCTTCCTCTCTCTTTCTCTCTCTCTCTCTCTCTCTCTCTTCAACTCACCTTTTCTCTACTTTGATGAGACTTCACACCTCAGGCTCTCACCTTTGTGAGCCTATGGCATCGTGCAGTAGATTGCCTCTGAGGGACACACTATAGTCTCAGACTGCAGACTGTGAGAATGAAAAAGAAAGAGAGAAACAGGGGGTGAGGGGGTTGGGAGAGAGAGGAGAGAGAGAGAGACGCCCAGCTGTCTGTTCAGCACCACCAGTCTGGGTCTGTCTGGAGCCGTCAGAACCATGGACAGCACCCGCCACTCTCCGTTAGTTCAGATAGAAACACTATTGGCCAGATCTCTGAAGAGAAGCCTGGGGGAGAGGAATGGGGATTTCTGTCCCCTCTATGGCCATATGGTCCCTAGTCACTCTAGGACCCTACAGCCTCACTAGTCACTCTAGACCCCTATGTCCTCCCTAGTCACCCTAGGCCCTATAGCCTCCCTAGTCACTCTAGGCCCCTATAGTCCCTAGTCACTCTAGACCCCTATACTGTAGCCTCCCTAGTCACTCTAGGCCCCTATAGCCTCCCTAGTCACTCTAGGCCCCTATAGTCCCTAGTCACTCTAGGCCCCTATAGTCCCTAGTCACTCTAGGCCCCTATAGTCCCTAGTCACTCTAGACCCCTATACTGTAGACTCCCTAGTCACTCTAGGCCCCTATAGTCCCTAGTCACTCTAGACTCCTATACTGTAGCCTCCCTAGTCACTCTAGGCCCCTATAGCCTCCCTAATCACTCTACTGCCAGCATAATTGACACAATGTGACGGCTCCGCCTCCGCCTGGGCGCTCTCCAGCTCCCACCACCGTTCCCGCAGCGCGCGCGCCACGGCCTTCCACTTCAGCGCGCGCTCTGCGCGCCCTCCGACGTGATCACCCCCGCACACCTGAACACAGTTCCGCTAACCAGCTCCAAGGGCGCGGCTCACCTGCTGCCACTACTCATCTAATCACCTCCCCTATAAGAACCCGGTCTTCCCAACCTTCGTCGCCAGTTCTTCCCTAAGATTCGTTGTGGCAAGTAGTGGCTTCTGTAGTTTCCGTGCTAGCAGTTGTTATTTTCCCTTTGACTCATTCTACTCTCCACTCCTCCAGATTCCGGTTTGTTTGCTGCTCTTTTCCTGGACTGACACACGGCTTCCCCGACCCATTCTCCCCGGACCTCGACCACGGCTTGGATTACGTTTTCTGGACATTGTTTGTTGATCGATTGACCCCTGCCTGAACTTGACTACCCTTTGCCTTGCCCTCTGTACCTCCGCTTTTGTATTAAACCGCCCTCTGGGCTTGGAACTGTCCGTCTGTGTCCGTGGTCCTGCGTTTGGGTCAGCTAGCCAACCAGCCCCCTTACACACAATTGACCAATTACTAGAAGGTAAATACGATTACGAGTGATTTGTAGTGACAGGAGGGCTGACAACAAATCAACATTCAGAAACACTATCAATGCAGTTGATATCAGCGGCAGTATGTGTTATTGAAACAATATGGCTCAGCATCAGTGGCGGCTGGTGACTCAAAAAACTGAGGAGGACAGGAGTAGGGATGGGTATCGTTAGAATTGTATCGATACCGAATACCGATACTGCTTATCGGCACCGATACTTAATGATACTCTTATCGATACTAAGATGGGATATTGGCTGGGTCGATGTTTCTGTCTCTGTTGACCTTCATTTACATAGTGGACTATCACTGTAATATAATGATCCTGTGTGATCCTTGCCCAGCCATTGCTGGTTATGGCTACTTTTGACACATTGGCAAGCTCAGCTATGGGTGCGTTCAGAAATACACTCTGACGCTCTACACTGAAATCAGAGTGCGTGCGTTCTAAGAACCAGAGTGCGCTCTGAATGTTTGAATAAACAAACTTTCCGGACAAAGAAAATGTTCGGTTTGAGTCGTATCCAGGAATTTGTGTTGCATTATTTCATTCAGTTCATAACACGTTGTGCTAGGCTAGTACTAGAAATGATAGTTAGTTGCTATAGCTAGCGAGTTATTAGAGTTATCCAGCTAACGTTAGCTAACTTTGGTTAACGTAGCTGAAGAAACAGTAATGGTAACATTAGCAGATAAGCATGTTAACAACGACCAATAACCTCAGATAACTTTAGAAATAAATTACCCGACCAATAACCTCAGATGACTTCAGAAATTACCTGACCAATAACCTCAGATAGCTTTAGAACTTACCAATTTCTGTGCATCTTTGAAGAGCTGCCATTTCTGCGGTGACGTTAGTTTTGGTGCTCTCACGCTCTGTCTCCCCAACCAGAATGGTCAGAGTGCGCTCTGACACTCCGAGAGTGTGGCGCTCTGAATAACCCAACGAGACATCCTAGCAACGCTCCGAATTTACGAACACTCCATTTCATGTCAAAGTACGCCGGCACTCCGAGTGCCTATTTCCGAATGATTTCCTATGATGTTTCTGTTTTCAACTGCGTGCCAAGCAGTTACGAGGGTGTCTGATAATGTGCCTCTGGTAACTGGGGTTAAGGGCTGTGGTCATCTCCCTACAGTAACAGTTAACAGTAACTGTTGACAGTAACAGTTAACACCAGAAGACATACACATTTAACCGTGGCTACATTACCTCCTCTGCTCAGCATTAACTGTAGCCTAATAGTGCATTGTGCCCATGCAGCTTCTCTGCAAAGCTTTTGTAAATCAGTTTGCCTAACTAGCGTTAGCTACGTGAGGCACTCGTCTACTATGTACTCAAATATTTAAAAAAGTCCCCCATGGAAAATATTAGCTGCTCACAGTATACTATATAATATATTGTACTAATGTATAGCTAGTGCCTAGCTAGCTAGTAGTAGTGGGAGCTAGCTACTGGAGCTAGCTACTGTAGCAACAGCTTCTCTATTGCTAGCAAACATTAATCACGGCCCAACATTGTCATTGTTAATCCCGGTTCACTCGTGTGTGATGTGGTGGCCTGGTTTGCCTCTGTTTCCGTTGAGATCTGTCTCCCCCTTGTTTGACAGGCATTGTTTCAGCCAAACCAACCGTCCGTCCTTTCTTTCTTTCTTTCTTTCTTTCTTTCTTTCTTTCTTTCTTTCTTTCTTTCTTTCTTTCTTTCTTTCTTTCTTTCCCCACTATTCTGCCTTCTGAATTGAATCATTTGGCTGAAACTGGCTCTGGCTGCACATGTTCCACGTGCCCGCATCGCCCTCTGGTGGTGGATCACACCCACCGTTTGGTCGCCCGCCCATCACCAGTCGGTCCATTTCTTTCATTTGAGGTACAGTAGATATGCAATATAGGCTATATAAAACACTACCTGCATGTATAATATTTGTCATGTGTTTGAGCAGATCTCCCCTACCCATACACTGCACAAAAATCTAATGGGCCTCTTTGTGGAAACATGAGCAGGATAACTCGTAAATGTTTGAAGACACATTTGGGTAACCTGCACTGTTATCTACTCAGCTTCCATACTCTAGCTCTTACTGTGGCAATGCTGTTGTCGTAGAGAGTAGACACTGTGGGACACTATGTGAAATCCTGAATAGAAAATAAACAGATAAATAACTCCTGCATACAGTAGTGGCATCCCCGAGGGCACCCCACCTCCAGTCCTATGAGCTATGATCTGTTAGTGACCATGACCATGACCTGCCCTTGTGGCCGACTGTCCAGACCTACTCAGTAATCTTATAAGGCATCCTGAGTGCCCCTCCGGCTCCCTCCCCTCCTCTCAGCAGACTGACCAGCTTATCTCTTACTGCAGAACAAAGCTGCTCTCCACAAGTGATTTGTCCTTTTATAGGGTTGACCCCTGCCTTACCCCAGCCAACCGCCTGGAGACAGACAGAGCCGGGAGACACAACCCTGCTTGATGAAATAATGCCCTTTCAAGGGCTTCAACAAGATTGATGATATCATAGTTTGAGCAGATGTGTTGATAATGTGTAACTCTTGTTCAACTTCATTTCACTTATCATTCAAAAAATAAAAACACAACTCTAACAAGGCTTGTGAACCTGTTACCAGGTACAAACGTCGTAATACTATTGGCTCATGATCCTTGCTAGAGGTGTGAACCAAACATCAGACGTCACAGATAGAGGTAAACAAAACACTTCAGACCCACCAAAATCATAAATTCCTAATCAATCATTTATTTTGAGGAAAAGCAATACTTGTATTCTTCACCTTTCTAAAAGCTCTGTGGATGTATATAAAAAAAGTCAACATCGAATTCTTGACTATTGCCCCTTCAAAGTGTAGGTACGTTATTCCTAATATACCATAAACTACATTCATGGTACATTAGCGTCAACTCATTATTTACTATCATATAAATTAAAACTCACTACATTGGCCACACTAACAATTTGCATTAGCCTGGAAGTGTGTATAAGCATTAATGGAAGTGGAATCATTAATAATGCATTTCATCGGCGTTAAGGATGCAAACAATTAATCGAAAATCGATTTATTGATCGTTAAGGATTTGTTCGAGCACGTGAAATTTACTCGATCTACTATCAAACAACTTAGTAGCGAAGCAGCCATCTCAGGAGAAATGCAGAGAAATCCACAGCAGCATATTTTGAAAAATGAAGTGGGCCAAGCAAAGCATTGTGTGGGACCACTTCATAAAGCCTACACGTACAACACGATGACAACAGCAATGCTCTATCGCTTGAAGAACGTTCACTCGGACGTAGAAGTGGTCTCTCCTCCTCGTCACACAGCAGCAAACCCACCATCGACTCAGTGTTTGGGAAGAGGAGCTGTGACGCGAAGCAGGCAGAGAAAAATAACCCAGTCCATCCGTAATAAAGCGTTGATTAAGAAAATAAAAAAACTTCTGGTATTGTTTGGAAATGTTTGTATTTTAATTAGGCTACAATTAATCGATGGATTGATCATTAACATTACCAATGATCGATTCAGGGAAGTGCCTACAATTTGCAACCCTAATCGGCGTGCTTCATTGGCATGCTACTGCTCTTGCATGTTAGCATTTCAACATATCAATGTTCAAGGGTGCTACAGTTCTGATGTGATGTGAGCTAAACCAGTGCATGGCTGGATGGGAAGTTGTTGTTATGGATATGTTTGCTCTGGGAAGACTAGATATTTTAAATAATGCCAAGGAAAATAAGATTAATGATCACTATGCTTCATCTCATTCAAGCACCTCGAGAGTTCCAGCTCCCCTTGGGGAGAACAAAACCAGTGTTTTGATCGCAAATAACTGTCTGAATTGATTATTATCTGGGTATCTGATATGCCACACTGAGAATATCCTCAATGTATTTCCATATTTATGCAAATGCTGCAGGCAGAGTTAATGGGTTTTCCCTTCATTTTCAGATTTTAATACTGCCCTGTCATCCTTTTTAATGGGAACAGTCAGAGAGGAAATAATATGCCCCCCTTTCAATTTCGTAAATACCTTGTACCCCTGCCTGAGGGTAGAACTCACAAACTGCATCGGATGCCCTTTACCAATATACTTACCTACCACCATACTCCCCTGTCCTGCCTGTCTTAGCTGGGAGTGGACTACTGTATGTGTGTCAGCCATGGAGACAGATGAGAGATACTGTAGGCTTCAAACTCGTGGGTTCATCTGGTCTTCATTGATGCCACCAGTGCAGGCCTCATAAGTAAAGCATAGACATGCCAAGGGTGGTTCATTAGCTCTCTAGCAGTGAATGATCTAGCCAATTTATTACCCTGGCCAGATCTGCCTCTTTTAAAGGACTGACTCTGCATATACAGTATAGGGCAGCTGGATCCAACACTCTGTCGTCAGATGTATTTAAGCTATCAGGCTGCGTATCAGCTTCCATGCACCAATGTTCCCCGAGTTAGTCTCCCAGAAGGACTGGATCCTGGAATCAATTACTGCTCCAATACCGACAAACCCAGATCCCATTTCTCAGTGATACGCTCGATAAAAGCTATTCCCTCTCTCTCTCCTCTGTGTCTCAGTGCTGTCTGTGCTGCTCCCCGTTTGTCCCATAGACCTGACCGGGGCTTCCTTTTTCACATAGTGTACTGCACAGACCCCCTGATCCAATCAGATATTCTCCCAGCAGCACACCTCACTTCGACATGATGTCACTGACGCGCTGCTCTTGCATCACCCATATCTGTTTGGTCCACATCCTGGTGAACATTGCCCTCCTCCTCAAGCTTCTATCAGTCCTCATCTGCAGTGGTACAGCATGTCTGTGTGTGACTGCCTTTCTCCCTCCACAGCTCTGTCTGAGTGTTTCAGTGCAGGCTGACTCTCTCTGTGAAGTGTGGAATAGTCTTTTTAGACATTGTCTTTAAAGCCCTCCAGTGTAAGATGTCAAGCTTAAAATAATGTCTCCAAGATCATTTTGATGCTACATCAACTTAGTAGTAGGCAGTGTAGTAACTTTTTAGACGGATTGCTAGCAAGTTAGCGAGTTGATGAAGTGTAATGAAAGGCTACGCAGCTGACACCGACCTGGCCTGTTTTGTAGCATAGCTAGCCTAATGTTAGCTGGCTAGCTATTTCTTATGTTAGAATTACTTGGTGTTTGGTTGTGTTAGCTGTGAATGTATAAGGATGCTATCTATATATATTTGTATGCTCAGCAACACTGAAATGAGGTCCCCCTGATAACATGCAAAAATCTGGTTGTATGTTATTTATTTGTTGATACTTTCTCGATGATTCACGGTTGCGGCATGTCCAGCTGGCTTTCCACAGTTTGCAAGTAGCCTACGCTATTATATCGATGGTTCCTCCCTGTTTGGGGATACTCGATTTAAATGCAGACTGGCCATTGGAGTTGATTCAAGACCATATCAACAGTTCTATTGTTTGTCTTTACGAAAAGGGTAATAGAAGGGTTTGGTTGTTGATTTAAACAGTCACATCAGTGCTCACTGTTATGAAATTAAGGTAGAATCTATATAATATAGAATACATTAATGCCATAGAATAACCCCCTTCAAAAATGTTTTGTTCCAATAACCACTGGCCTAGTGAATCTGTTGGTTTGCTCTTTGCTCCGCAATTGACATCTCTCGTCTTGCACATTCGGTAAACAGATAAATTCACATTAGCCCATTTGTGTCAAAATACAATAGCCTACATCAGCATGGTTGCTTGTCGAGTCTCCTATGGATACACTTGGACCTACCTCAGCTCATTCATTCAATTTATCATTCAACGAGTCCCTCTTTTTGTGCTCTCTTCTGCATTCCACAAATCACCATAGACTACTTTCTCAAGCTCACATCACCATATGCTACGTTCTCAAATGTTATACATGTACATACATTGTACATCTCAAATGTTATGTAATTATAGTTTATATATAGGCTAGTTTTAGTTTAGATTTGATTTCACTGAATAGGCTAAATTCCAGCCTACAGTTCCTAGTCCCTCGATAGCCTAATCTACAGTATTGTCTGTACGCTCCGCTGCCACTAGTTGCTTCTTGATCAACGATGCCTCCTGGTGGTAAGTGTGCAACACTGCACGAAAACATGTTCGTGCTTCCCGCCAACGCACTGACACCACAACGCCGCTACTAGCATGCCACGCCACTGCTTTTTGCACCTTCCAAAATTAGAGGCTCAGGCACTGTACTGATGTGTCTAGGCGACAAGACCTTTCTATATCAAGTAAACAATATAACTTGTGTTACATGGGTGTACATGCACATTAACTTTGCAACTTACCTGGCGCCCCCAGCTTTGTATCAGATGGGAGGCTCCATTGTAGATTTGATCGGAATCACTGTCTGTCAAGCCTCATGTCACCAGGCTCTCACTTCACCCAGCTGACCAATCCGGGTTTAGATTGAAGTAGGGCCGCCTAATATTAACAAATTATTTATTTCTGTATTTCAGTGTCCAACAGACACAGAAATAAATAAATGTATAAATAAATAAATCTGTAAAAAAAAAAATTGATAAATAAATAAGTAAATAAATACATGTAGAAAGAAATGCATAAATAAATAAATTACATGTAAAAATACATACATAGCCTTTTACATTACCACAACATTTTTTTTTATTATTTAAAAAATATATATATTTATGTATTTTTCATTTATTAAAAAAAAAAGAAAATAATTTTATACTTATGTCATGTTCTGTCCCCCATAGGATTTGAGCACCAGATTTTTGAATGAAGTGTCTCAGACCCATAGAGAGATCTGCAGCATGCAGTAACGTAGTTGGCGTAGTTTACGTAGTGTATCAGTGAAATAACTCATGGGTCTGCCCTTGAGACTAGGTTTCATCTTGTAAACAAATGCAGCTGTGCAGTTGTACTGAACGAGCATAGTATTTGCCATTTTACGAAAGTTCTGCAAAAGTAAACCTGTAGGCGGCGCCAAATCGCAAAAGTGCTGCTTAAAAAATAAAACTAGTTGAGGCTCAGTGGTGTGTAAACAGTCCACCAGTTTTCAGACAGGAATGATCAAAAGCTGCTGTCACCAGACCTTCGTCAACAAAACACAAACTGCATGTATGGGGGATACAATGGGGGATACAATGTACTGTGACCGCCGCTGGTAATTTGGTCCTCAACTAGGCATTTTCATTTTTCAGTTTTTTACAGATTATGAAAGTGCAGATTGTAAGATTTCAAATGAGGTCTCATACATTGAAATCTGAACATATTTGAAGAAGATATGCTTATTTGAATGCTAGTACTGCCAAATCAACTTAGCTGAGAAATCTCCCTCCAAAGTTCTCCAACATTTTCACACCTCTGACTGCCAGGTAATGGGCGTGAACAATAGCCTGGTAACCGCACCCCCAGCCACTCCCCCACTGGACGATCTGTCATTATCTGTCAGAGTGGCTGTCAACTTGGGGTATTACCTGAGAGTGGCTGCCAAGTGAGGTGCTCTCTCACTGATGACCCCACACTCTGAGTCAGTATTAATCTTGTGTTGTGAATGCAGTTAAGAACAATATAAGATGAAGTTCAAATTGAACGTTCTTTATTGTCACATACATGATATAAAGTACAAGCATAAGTAGTTAAGTGTACAAAAAAAGGCAACAGTCTAAGTGTTAAAGTGTACAGTCAGTTGTCTGTTTTATAGACAAGGTGCATAGTGTTCATTGTGATCAAGTGTACAACAAAGTAATAACAGTCCCCAGCTCAATACTCAAGGTAATAACAACAGTACTCAGCTCAGTATTCAATATTCTAACAATGCAGTCTGTGCAAGTGTGGGCAAGTCTGTGCAAGAGAACAAGCAACGCTTCAGTATACAAACAGGAAAACAGGAAAGGCTGTGGCCTTTCTCCTGCAGTGCTGTCCGTCCTGATGATCTGCAGTGAATCTACAAGCGGACAGTCTTGTTCTGAGCTGCTGTGGAGTTTGGCGGGGGACATGTGACGTCTCGTCCCTCATCAGAACAGAACTCTCTGATCTTGTCAAAGAGATACGTCTGTCTGGCCATGTCCAGTCCGGGTGGGGCTTGCACAGGAAGACCTTCTCTGGGGGGCAGAACATCATGCTTGCGCAGCAGCTGAAACTCGACTGCCGGTGCATCACGGTGTTCTCTGGCCACAACCATGCCAGGTCTCTCAGCATCAAAACTGCAATAGAATAGAAGGAAGAAAGTACATTAAACTATTGCCCACAGTACTGGCACTCCATATAGATAAAATAGTACCAGAATGTGTTGATTAAATAGACTAGCTAATGCATGATAGGATGAACGTATTCTCACCTGTTGTGCAAAATCAAAGCTGTAGTGCATAGTGATCTTCTTGCTGGCTGGTATGGAGGGGTAAAGGGAGAGCTGCAAATCCTCACCTTTTTGCTCATCCTGTAACCAAAACAAAAAACAAAGGTGTCAGACTACCATACCTCTCATGCTCTCTCATTCTGTTTCTCTCTATAATATAGCTACCTAGCTCGATATTAGCTGCCTCGCTGGCTAGTTTAGGAACAAGGGGCTAGCTCAGCTAACTAGCATGTTAGCTAACGTTAGCTAGCTAGCCTTTGTTAGTTAGTGCTAGTGCCTTTGTTATGCTAGCTAGACTTAGTCACTTGTTTAGAAAGGAGCTACTGCTAAACGACTAACGTTAATGTAATGTAAACAGCACAGATAGTATAAAGATCAGCTTACCCCAAAGCAAAGCAGAATGCTTGGCGGTGGTGTGAATCTGGTACGTCGTTCGTCGCTTGGTAGCAACTTGCTTTGCTGATACAGTCATCTCTGTATCACAGGTCATCAAGAATACAACTCCGTGTACGAACGAGTCCTGCTCTGCTGGAGTTTTAGCTGCTCTTAAAACTCTTTCCATGTCCTGGATGCCATCCCCGTCTTCTCTTTAGCAAAAGTTGTAGCATCCATGGTTAACTTGGGACTGAATGTAAACAAAGCCGGCGTGTTGGGGAAGGGTGGGGGCGGAGAACCCGGAAGCAATAGCCAATGAAACCAAATCATGCTAATCGATCTGCCCGCCCCCAAACCCGGCTCGAAATCAGCTAAAAACTAGCTTAGTTTGCAGACTAATTAAACGTATTTCGTGAACTTAAACTGTTGTCTGTTATAGTTAGTAGGTTCTTCACAACTTCAACTTTGGTAATACACAAAAAAACAAAAAACAAAAAAAAAAGTTTTTTTAGTTATTTTGCCCCCTAGCGCATTTCGGGGTTTGCCGAGTTGCGGACCAAATCACCAGCCGCTGTCACCATTGTGAATTGGGAGAACAGCTTGTGGATAAATCTGCTTTTTTAGTACCAGCGGTATTACTAGAGGTCCAAACATGATATACAGTAGCTCAATATGAATGCAAATGGCTTTTTGATCTAAACATAATATGTTAAGGGTCAGACCACAGACCTTGGTCAGAATCTGACAAAAATCCACTTGAACCCATATCTCTCAAAGGTGATTCTTAACAGATTATTCCAGACTTGTCATCAATGATGCATATGTAATGGTGTTATCCATCTGAGGCTGTAGAGGACTGACCTGCTGACTGCTAAATATCCAAGAATCTCATTGACATGATGGCTACTTTCTGTGGAGGGGATGTAAAGAGAATACTTGAATGTGTGCATGTGTGTGTGTTGTCATGCCCTGACTCTGGGACAATGACAAATAAGGGGAGGCCAAGCCGGAGTTGAAGGGAAAAATAAAACAAAGGTTATTTTACTAAAGCCAAAGTCCGTCAGTAAATCAGTGATGTATCTGAGTGGATGAGTGGATAATAAGATGCATGTAGGATGTTGTAAGATGCAAAAACAAAATGCCACCAAAAATAACTAACCAACTAAATCAAAGGAGTGCGTGGAGAGAGGTCTCTGGGAGGAATGGAGCGTGGGGCCAAGTAGCCTGCTGCCAATGGCCAACGTTGGGTGCACTGCATCAGGCGTTGATCAGACCTGATAGTCTGCTGGTCTTTCCTACCTGCAGGAGGAGACAAGAGACAAACAACACCCCCCAGAGGCAGGCCAGCAAACCATCACAGTGTGTGTGTGTGTGTGTGTGCGTGCATGCGTATGTGCGTGTGCGTGCTTGCATGCGTGTGTGTATGTGTGCGTATATGTGTTTGTGTGTGTGTGTGCGCTCACCCATTATATGTGATTGTTTGTGCGTGTATGCTTGTGTGCATGGGTTTATCTCCTCTGAAACAGCCAGTGAGGTTATTGATCCGATCTGAAGGATGTCAGTTCATTCTCGGATGGTTTGGATGCTCTCTGTCAGAAACAGATGAAACTAGGCGGAGCCAATGAAATCTGAGCAAAGACGGGTTGAAGACTATAGCAGCAAGGCACACGCACACACACACACACAAATTCTTCTATTATTAATGCTGGTGTGGATTACCTCCGGAGAAAGAGTTTACACGCGCAGGTGAAGACGCATTTGAAGTTTGAGGTTGAAGATGCATTTCAGTCCACCTGCCCCCATGTCCAGTCTGTCTTTCCATCCCAAGCCCAACCCCCTACACCCTGTCATCCCGTTTCCTCCCAAAACAAAACCTTTGACCCTGCCCCTCTCCCTTCCCCCCCCCCCCCCCCCCCCCCCCCCCCCACACACACACACACACACACACACACACACAAGGTCACACATAACCCCATATTGCTAAAAGGAGGCCTTTGCCCAGCATGGTTACACAAACTTCAGGTATTCTATCCCCCTTGTCAGTCTGTCTGTTTCTGTCTGTCTGTCTCTCCCTGTCTCTGCCTGTCTGTCAGTCTGTCTGTTTCTGTCTGTCTCTCCCTGTCTCTGTCTCTGTCTGTCTCTGCCTGTCTCTGTCTGTCTCTGCTGGTCTCTGCCTGGCTCTGTCTGGCTCAGCTGAGCTCAGTCCTGCCTGGTCCGCTTGAATGAACAGGTATTGTTTACCTAGTCAGGATCACCTTACTGAGTCACCACAGCGAACAAAGAAAGGCCGCCATACCCCCCCCCCCCCCACACAAACACACAAACACGCGCACACACACACACACACCGGGAACAGACAAACCTGTGTGTGTGTGTATGCCTCACCGTCATCCGGCAGGACAGCAGCAGTTCGGTTCATCCGAGGCTCTTTACTAGTCTGATCCACTCTTCGGGTGTCTAGGATCTTGTTTAGACTGCAGTGTTCTACTGTATGCACACGTCAGTGGTGTATCAATGTGATGTATCCCGCTGGAGCCTTATTGTCCTCCCTCCGTGTTATATCCTGGTGGACACGTGACTCGTGTCTCCCTTGTGTCTAGAGACAGACTGGTAAGTCAGTGAGCATGCGTGTGTGAAAGAGAGATAGAGGGAGAGAGAGGTTTGTGCTTAGTTCTCCCTCATGTAGGCTACCTGTGTGTGTGTGTGTGTGTGTGTGTGTGTGTGTTTGTGTTTGTGTGCAGTGAACCTGTGTGCACATGCATGATTCTACCATTTTTGTTTACCTGTGTGTGTGCACATGTGTGTTTTAGTATGTTTGTTCTTCTTCCCTCCTCCCCTTGACCCTCGGTGCCTCTCCTCTCTTTCATCACTGCTCCCCTGAGGCCCTCCGCCGAGCCTGGTCGAACCCTCTCCATCTGCCTCAATTAGTGGGAGTGCAGGGGCGGGCTGGGGAGACGGGTCCCACTGGCACGGCGCTGCAGGTGGGAGCCGTCCCCCTGTGCTCTCACCACACAGCTGACAGGCTCACTCTTTGTGTGTCCTAAAGAGAAGCCGCACAGGTAAGTCTCACAAGCAAGAGAGTGCCAAACTGTAGTTTCTAATCCCTGGTATTATATATATATGTTGTTACCAGGCAAAAATAATATTATGCATGTGCAATTGGAGGCTCAATAACATGCTTACTTTATGAATAATTAACAATAACGAAAGCTGATACAAACAAGTGGACAGACACGACATGATCTGAGGGAAAACAGAGGCAAGCTACAGTAGCAAGGCAGCTTGTAGTAGCCTAGCCTAAGTTAGCTACAGTAAGAGAACTGTCTTGTCTAATTTATCTAGCTACAGTATATGTCCAGCTATCAGGCTAACTTTAGCAAGCTAGCTAACTAACTACAGTAGCCTATTACTGTTGTCTGTAAGCTATCTTACAGCCATCATCATAATGTAGCTAGTATACCTAAGCTAGACAGCTATGACAATTCTAGCCACACACACACACATACACACACATTCCTGTAGCCTAAGCTATGCTGTAGCTAGCTTATTTTAGGATAAAGGTAGGCTACACTGTCAGTCTGACTATGCATCAAATACTGTATGTTGACTGTCTGTTTGCATATCTCAGTTCTGCCTGGATACTGTATCTGCGTCTGTTTCTTTCTCTCACTCACTCTTACCTCAGTTCTCATTCACACCTTCTTACTCTCACCTCCCTCCTTCCCTCCCCTGTCTCTCACAGGCACATGCTTCCTTCCTCCCTGGGTGTTGGCGTGCTGTGGGTTCAGAGGAGGAGGGAGCGTACCCTGTGTTGTACTCCTCTGCCCCAGCTCAACAGAACATACTGATGGGAAAAGTGGAGTAACATTACTCCTCCATACACTGACACACTGCTGGTGAGTCTATCTTTATTGTGCCTCTTTTCCCTCCCAAGTCCAAATGAATTCTATTATATTCTGTTGTAGGGTCACACTGACACACACAGAGCTCACTTTCAACTCTCTGCTGTATTGTTTCTCTTTCCTAGTCACCACTGTGTGGGTATACCATTTGAGAATGTTTATTATATTGCTCTTTATTCTTGGTATGTCTGACAATCTTCACACATGATGATGCCGCAGACCTAATTCTGCAGCCGTCTTGCCGGCTCTGTGGAGATTATGCTATTTGTTCATTATGTGCGTCTTATCATTGGATATTGTTGCTAGAACAGTTGTGGGAAGACTCAACTATGACTACCAGACACTCCTAGACATTGGATTTAAATGGTCTCACCAAACTCCAGAGGTCTCTTCGGGCTCCTTCCCGGCAGAGATCCTCAGGAGAGTGTAGCAGTTTAGGAGTGTATAGCTCTATGGAAATCTGACTATTACTTGGTATAATTTATGATTATACCGCGGCTATCACAACTATGAAGGAAAATTGACTTAAATACATTAAATCAACTCGTATGGGGCACCACCCTTTACAGGGAAACAGATAACCTATCAATAGTCTAATTATCAATCTCAATCTGGAGGAGGAAGTCTTTGACTCAAGTAAGTGACCTAAAAGACCTGTTGATGACGCTACGACAACGTGATCAAAGCATTTAATATTTATTAAAGTACACTAATCAATTATCAAGATAATATGAAAACACACAATTCAATAATAGATAGAAACACAAATGTGGCAGGATGGAAACAAAGCAGAAAGGAAATGGATGATATACGATTGCAGCCTGTTTCTAAGTTTCTAAGCTCAAAACAACATTAGCAACCACAAACCACATCAAACGAGAGCGTTAGGGTATGTATGTATGTATGAAGACCCACGTGACCAGCGTTGTTGGGTTAGTTGCAGGGTGTCGCCCGCCGGCTCGTCGTCGATGCTTCGCGGTTTTGCTGTTGGCGAACGTTGGGAGTCGCAGAGACTCAGAATTCAGACATTTTACAGAGTACAGTACAGAGTCTATTCTGGCGCTGTTTGGTGTACAGCCAACCGGAACGGTTCAAAATTAAGTTGCAAAAGTCGCACTGCTCCACTCCTGCTCTTGCCGAGAGTTAGATCCGAGGAACAGTCGTGGATTGGTTTAATTTCAGTAGATACGCAGCGCGTCGACTCGCAGGTATCTAACGACCTGTTTCTGCCAGTTCCACTGAGACAAAGTTACTTGCTTTTAATGGCACACGGGATCCGTGATGTTTACGGTGGATCACACAACACAGGAGGTTGAGACCAGATGAAAAACTCAAGAGAATGAGAACATGGCGTCCCAGAGATTAAATACCTGTGATTTGCCGGGGGGGTGGGTGCTTGTGACCCGAGCTGATTGATTGGCCCGTTCCGGCCAGGCCATCTTTGACCCCTCCCTTCGTGTCTGGGAGACTGATAGCATTTAGGTTATATTGATTATCTGATCTCATTTACAACAGATTGGGAGGACATTAGGGAAGATGGAATATTCACATTCAGTACATTAGCCGGAGCATAGACAGTCCAGACATGACATCTTTAACGAACCCACACATTGGATTCACAATTTAAATACTACTCTGAGCCCGTTTGATCCCCAGCCCCCGTTTATTCACCGGTATGTTCCACATTATAGAATAAACACTTGTACTGGGAGAATGACTCAGTTTCATGGTTAGAATGTTTTTGTTTTCTATGCATTTTGACTTCCCATGCATTGTTGAGAGAGAGAGAGAGAGAGAAAGAGAGAGAGAGAGAGAGAGAGAGAGAGAGAGAGAGAGATAGTGGGTGACGCGGACCAGGCCTGGTCGTAAATCATCACACTCCAGTCCTTTGTTAGAGGGGGAGACCCAATCTTCTTTGAAGTCCTCAACAGGACGTCAGAGACTATTGACACAAGCACTCTAGAACAAAGGTGGTCATGGCAGTTTCCAGACTTAATGGCCCTGCTCAAAAAGCGGGGGGGGGGGGGGGGGGTAGTTGTGGACTGTATCGGTGTCACAGTCCTCCACCCTGCTGTTTCAGTCCTCCACCCTGCTGGGCGTGCGGCTCCTCCTCCACAAGAGCAAACAGCACCTGCACCGTTTCATCAGTGAGGAAAGGGCGAATCCTCCTGATGTTGTAGAGCATGAATCTGCAGAAGTGTGTGACAGATAGGAAATGTGTGGAGAACAACAGTTGGTCATCCAGGGTCACACCCAGATTCCTCGCAGTCCGAGTCGGCGTCACCACTGTGTCTTCAATGGTGATACCCAGGTCCCGGTGCGAGCAGCCCTTCCCCAGGAGGAACAGCAGCTCAGTCTTGTCCAGATTGAGCTTGAGGTGATGTGTTGTCATCCACTCCAAGATGTCAGCCAAACAGCCAGCTATGCATGTCTCCACTTGTGTATTCAGAAGGGGGAAATGACAGGACCAGTTGGGTGTCATCAGCATAGCAGTGATAGGAGAAGCCATGCAAGCGAATGACAGAGCCCAGAGATGTAGTCTAGAGGGAAAAAAGCAGAGGACCCAGGACAGACCCTTGTGGAACCCCCGTAGTCAGACTATGCGGTTCCGATATCGACCCTCTCCATGTCACCTGGTAGGAGCGGCCCGTCAGATAGGATGTAAACAGGGAGCATGCAGAGCCAGCAACAACTTTCTTCTCGAGGGTGGAGAGGAGGATCTGGTGGTCTACCCTATCAAATGCTGCTAACAGGTCTAGGAGTATCAGGACAAAGGAGAGAGAGTTCGCTCTCGCGGCATTGAGTCACTCCGTCACTGCAAGGAGGGCGGTCTCTGTTGAGTGGCCAGCCTTTAACCCTGACTGGTGGGGGTCTAGGAGGTTGTTCTGGTGGAGGTACGAAGACAGTTGGTTAAAGATAGCATGTTCAGGTGTTTTAGATAGAAAGGATAGAAGGGAAACCGGTCTGTAGTTTCCCAAACATGGGCAGCAACAGTGAGTAGGCTAAACAAAGCGGAGAGCGCCGAATTGCCGGTAGAAGAAGACAGTCAATGTGCTGTGGATATTAGACATTTAAGTGTACAAATTTGCCTTTTATTTGAAAGGTGGGGGATTACAAATGAGGCGGAGGAGAGCGGACCAATTCTCTCTGAAAACGAGCACTAATTTTCTCTGAACACAACGTCAGAAGGGTGATTAAACAGGTGAACACCAGGAAAACTGTGGGACCAGACGGTATCACAGGGTGGGTCCTCAAGGCGTGCGCCGACTAACTGGCTCCTGTGTTCACAGTGATATTTAACCTAACCCTGGCCCTGTCCACCATCCCCACATGCTTCAAGAAGTCCCCCATCATCCCTGATCTCACAAGCTTGCATTTTGTTGTCTCACAAATCAGTCTCCATACTACTCCACACTCTCCATAGAGATCCGTTTGTGCCCGATCAGAAAACGATCTAGCCAATCAACTTTCTCTGAGATTTAGCTGTGATGACCGCAAGGAGCGGTTTAAGTTAGTGCATGATAGACAGTGATAGTATTGTGTAAAAATTATCTAAGTTCTCCATCAGAAGTAAAAATAATTCAGAGTCCAAATAAGAAAGGCACTTGAAGAAAACAGTCCGATGTAGCAGATTTTATTGCTCCTTCAATGAAAACAGCAGTAAAACCGGTGGCCCCTCGAGAGGTCAACAACTCTGTCATCTGTGCAATATCTTATATAGCCTACGGCAATCCCTGCCATCCTATCTTAAACACAACCCATTTTTTAAAACACGCCCCTAAATTGGCACAAATCTAATGGTGTCAGCAGTTTCTACACCGAACCATGCCCAAATATGTCTCCTTCAGACCCGGACGGGGCTTTCCAGTAAAAACAAATTAACTCCAAGCAGGTGCACTAATAATTCAATCTTTGATAGAGATGGTAACTCAATTTTGACAGAACAGGGGAAAAAGAGGTGATCAGGGGAAAAAGGGGTGAACAGAAGCTATTATAACGGTCACTGATTAGAGTGTTGCACGTCCTATAACGGATTTAGCCATACTGTAGATAGGTCTCTCCTACAAAATCGGAACCTCTCTATTAATTCAGTGTCATCATAGACATCAAACGGATTGCTCCGATCCCTAACGACGAACGGTGTGAATGTTTCAACATTTACTCCAATGGTGACTGGCTTGCCACGCATTAACACCTCCTAGTGGTCACCTCTGGTATTTACTCTGAGCAGATTCTTATTGCTACATATCTCAGTGGTCACATCTGGTATTACTCTGAGCAGATTCTTATTGCTACATCTCCCAGTGGTTACATCTGGTATTACTCTGAGCAGATCTCTGTTGCAACATTAGTGTTTTGACTGTCTAAAACAATTTATACCATATGATGATTATGATTACGATATGAGATATAAATGAGATGATTAAAATGCAGGGGAGCTAAATCAAATTAAATCACAACAATAGACTGATGGTTCGTCCAATCAATCTACTGCCAAGTCTTTTTGAAAGTGCCTGCTCCAAACAGTTTCCAACGGAGAGTTTCTCAGATGGTTATGTGAGGCAAACAATCTGGTGCGTCAGGCTAGATAATCTCTAATGTTTCACCAAATAAAAAAATGTAGCCTATCAATATTTTAAAGAGACCCCAACAAATGTTCCTATGCGGTGTTTTGAGGGGAGCTCATAGCTCTTGGCTCCCCTAGCTCCCATTATATTTGTACCCTCTGGAATTCATTTTCTTTGAATATTCTCCCCGCCAGGGAGGTGATCAAAGCTGTAGAGCTGTAGGCCTACATCTATCTTTCTTGCATGCATTACAGCCTCTGCGACCAGGGTCTTGTGACCTCCCTGCTCTGCTGCCGAAATCCAACACTGGCCTTCTCACTCTGTGATTGACCTAATGAGCTAGGTTTGCCAATGGCATGATACCATTGTCGGGCTCTGTAGATGAGTGACACAGGATGTGACACGCTGAACTATGGCAGATGCTCCTTTGAGTTCCTCTGTCTATGCCTCTGAAGTGCTATTGACTTTGTGTTTCTTTGTACTAAAGAGGAATGAGAGAGAGGGGAGAGAGAGAGGGAAAGAGAGACTAAGAGGAAAATGGAGACAGAGGGAGAGAGAGAGACTAATGACTTTGTCTCCATTCACTAGCCTGCCTGCAGACAACTCTCAGCACTGAGGACAATAACTGCATGTTATTGAGGGTGATAAGTGGCAATCCATAATGAAAATGGCAGACCTTAAGTAATGCCTGAGATGATAAATTTTAAACAGTAGAGAATTTATGGACTGCAACATCAACTATGTAGTTAGACAGTTTTCATATTTATGTGAAGAGAGATTTCAAACAGCAATCTGGAGAAAAATAATTTGAACTCAAATACTGTATCAAGACTGGTATGTACTGTAGTGGTTAATTCATGTTTGGTAAGACATGGCTTAAACAGAAATGATGTGTGACACTTTTTATGTCACATTATTTTGAATGTTGTAAGGTCACATGCAGTCATAGATTGTCAGATCGTGTGATTTGCTGGCTATGTGGAACGAACTAGGCATAGGTATAGTTAACCTGGCTTCGACAGGCCCAATTAGCAAAAATGCAAAGGGAGAAAATGAATGTGAGCTCAGGTGATCGGGGTGGCGAAGCCAGGCTAGCGCACCTTTGATTACATTTTTTATACAGACATACGTACGTATGTACGAGATTTCTATCTTATCGACCATGCTGTGAATGAACCTTAACACACTTTGCATAGTAATATACTGTATCTCAGGGGCTGCTGAAGATTACTTGGATGATTATAATCTGCTCCCTCATTATACTCCCAAACAAACACTGGGTCTGCCAAGACTCATGGCGGAGTCTAAATAATTGGCTGAATTACCTTTACTTCCTCTGAGCCTCTAATCACTCCATGATTAAAGAAATGAATGTGCCCCAGCCAGTGTCTGACTCAAATACACACACACACACACGCATGCATGTGCACACACACACACACACACACACACACACACACACACACACACACACACACACACACACCACATCACTCGGAGCACCATTGATATTATCCCCCTTGGTTACTACTGTAGTGTACCATATAAGAGATAAGTTACATCAGACATAACCAGATGCTGTTTGTCCTCCTCGTTGTTTTGTACATGTAGCACATCTTCTAATAGATGTCACAAAACCACATGCTTTACTAATCGTACCGAGGGATATACAGTAAACATTCACTGATAGCCCTAATATGCTCAGTGCTCATGCATGCTCATGCTTTTGATTACATTCTTTGATTCTTTGACTCATTCGATAAAAGAACAAGTCAAATAGAAAACGGCTTTTGACTGTTGCTGCTAAATGTACTGTTCATATTCTAGAGAGCTTGTTTGTTTCTTTCTAATCCAATCACAACCACAGTGTTTATCTTTCACAGTGGATTATTATTTTCCCAGGGTACAGTGCCTTGTAGAACCCTGCGTCTCCATCCCTCGCTGGGTGAGAGGTGCCTGTGAGGATAATGATTGGCTGTCCGTCTTAAACAGCCCATCCAGGATGGGTCCTGCACTTTAGGGTGAATGCTGAACTCATCTGTCAATCTCAGCACCCCTCTCCTTTCTGCATGTCAGTCACTGCTGTTTGGTTTCACATGGGTCTTAAACAGTTGCCAGGACAGGATGCCACGCTTGGAGGGGGTCAGTGAACCTGTAGTTAGTCTCTATGGGAGGGGTCAGTGAACCTGTGGTCAGTCTCTCTGGTCTATACACACCCACCCTGGATTATAGTATATACACCCACTATGGATTATAGTCTATACACACCCACCATGAATCATAGTCTATACACCAACCCTGGATTATAGTCTATACACCCACTCTGGATTATAGTTTATACACCCACCCTGGATTATAGTCTATAAACCCACCCTAAATTATAGTCTATACAGACCCACCCTGGATTATAGTCTATACACCCACCCTGGATTATAGTTAACACCCACCACCGGAGGGATTTATTTCCACTGACCGTAAAAGTGCAATATTTTAACACCTAAACTGCAGTGTAAACTGCCCTCTGGTAAGAAGCTGTTAAGAAGCTGTGTCAAACAGGAGTTTTTGCCTTGCTTCTTTTTGTGCATAGCTGTAAACCAACACCTAGGATAGTGTTTGTCCCGTTGTTTCTCCCTCCCTCCCTCCCTCCCTCCCTCCCTCCCTCCCTCCCTCCCTCCCTCCCTCCCTCCCTCCCTCCCTCCCTCCCTCCCTCCCTCCCTCCCTCACTCACTCCAGTCAATGTTGACCTGCATTTCTCTGTTGGAACCACAAGAGGCAGTGTCATAGAAATTGTAGTTTCACTCTACCTCCCTCATTTCACATGCAAAACCCCTAGCTGTGCTAACCTCATTTATAACAGGATTACATCTCCAGGAGGTCGACACCCCAGACTTTCAGTCTGGCCTACAGTAACCTTTCTTTGTTCCATTGTCCGTGAAACCTATTCAAGATTTACCACCCTTTCTAATATCACGTGTCTCAACTCTTGACCATTGTTGATGATGTCTGCCATTTATTATGACGTGTACAGATGGGTTAGCCAATCACATCCCTGGAAGTGTCATACCTGTGTATTGCTTGAATATAAGGCCGCGCAACACCAGACTACTTCACTTCTGTTGGATGAACGACTCACGTGCGTTATCCTGAAGTCCTTGCGCTCGTATGTTTTCTCAATAAATCAGACATAACCTCTTTGAGCGAACCTTGGCAAATCCTTTACTTTCGATCAGATTTATTTCCACTACAGCAGTAGTCCCAGCACACCAAAATAAAGGACACCAAAATCAACCCGCCGATCTCCATTGCACAAGTAGAATAGCGGTGAAAGTATTGGACTCACACCCGGGAGGCCCGATGGGGATGATTTTATGAGACTATAATACCCCAAACCTCCACACGTTCATCCTTTCACTCCAACCTTTTCCCAGATAGCACACAGATATCGGTCCTCCATCGGAATCAGAGTGACAATCCGCTGGAGTGTTTCTACTGGGGGGTGTTTAGCCTCTGGTATTTGTTGGGGTCATTTCATATAGGCTATTCTCTGCCCTTTTTTGGCATTTAGAGACTAATATCAACCATTAGTACTTGACACGGCCCAGGCTGGAAATCTGCCATCTTCAGCGTGTCACTGATTCTCCAGGGGTTTTTACCACAAATGTCAACAGCCAACCTGATGCCCTTCTTTCCATGATGAATTTGGCTGGCTGCTGTGACACATTCAGACAAGTACACATCCTTTTTCTTGGGGTTTGTGTGTTTTGTTACAGGAATATGTGTGGGTCATTTCATGCCGGTGTAGCATTGTGCCCCAGCTGTTAAGCCATGTGGTGTGTGTGGTCGTCTAGAAGCCCTCAGCTGTGTGGCTGTGAGGCCTTCAGTGTGTGTGCTTCCTTGTTCACCCCTCCTGCTGCTCTAATGGCTGCCGTAATGACAGTGGGGACTGTGCCAACGGCACCTCTCACCTCTGTCACTCCTCACCCTACCCTTTCTTTCCCCTCTCCTCTCTCTCTGCATTTATCTCTATCTCTCTCTTTTCCTGACTTCCCCCCTCTCCTTTCTCTCTGTCCTTCTCTCTCTCTCCCTCTCTCTCTCTCTCTCTCTCTCTCTCTGTCCTCCATACCTCCATCCTCTGGGGGTGATTTAGCACTGAACCAGTGTGAAATCATAAACGTCTCACAATAAACTTCACCGCTCCATATGTTCAACCTGTGTAATGGGCTCACTCTCTTGTTCTCTCTCTCTCTCTCTCTCTCTCTCTCTCTCTCTCTCTCCCTCTCTCTCTCTCTCTCTCTCTCTCTCTCTCTCTCTCATGAGGCATGGTCTCTCTGGCTGATATCAGTAATGTAATGTGAGAGAGCAGATGATAGACTGAACTTTCAGGTGGAAGTACAGTATTCTGCGACTGCATTTTGCCCTGAGAAATTACATGTGTGCCCAGCAAAAATGTTATCTTTCTCCGCACGCACACGTGCACGCGCACACACACACACTCAAACACACACACTCAAACACACACACACACTCAAACACACACACACACACACACACACACACACACACACACACACCTTAAAACCTAGCCTTATTTCTCAATACTCATATTAATGATTGCATCAACCACACACTCAACACCATATGATCCCGGGGGTGGAATGTAATAGCTACAGAAATTGATTCCTTTGTTTACACCTAATGATTATATATGTACAGTAGATCAATGTGGAACAAGCACTTTAATGTGTTTGGTAAGTCATTTTTTAACTTAGTGCAACCCTCCCAACCTGGTCTCCTATTCACTATATATCACAGGGGAGACAAGATGGCTGCCGGGGGTTCTGTAACTTAATTGGCCAACTCTGGCAAAGGCCTGCTCAACGGAGAAGCTGCGCTGTTGTCATTCTGCCAACACTCTGGAGGTCAAAGAACAAAATATTCTCAATCAAAACACAACATGGTTCATGTTGTTACAGCATGCAGTTTATGTAGCCTATTTGGTTGCATGTACAGTACATGTATGTATTTGTGTGTGTGTGTGTTTTCTGTGCCTTTACATCATGACTCTTGGGAAATGTTCTAGAATCTAGGCAGAGGAAAACACTCCTGAGAGGACGTGTTAAACTGCAGGCAACATTGGCATGCCCCTAACAGCATTACACAGGTGTTTCAATAGTGTTTCTTTAAGTGGGCCTTCTTTTTTCCAGACCCTGTATTAGAGCAGCTTGGCGGCTTCCAGCAATCATGGTTCAGAGTGAAAGGCCAGACTTCCATTATGATCAGTGAGAGCGGATGTGGCAGTGTTGGAGCTGTTATCAGAGTGCTGAGGGAGAGCTGAGAGGCCAGTTTGACCTGCAGTTTTCATGCAAAGAGAGCTCAACAGCCTTCGCACTGAAGTGGGGCTCAGAGTGGAAAGGCACAGTCGGACATTGATTGAGCTGCAATTTGCTGAAAAGATGGGAAGAAAGGTTTCTCTCTGAATCTCACGGCTGTATTAACAAAGACATGGTTCAGATATTCAACCAACAAGACAGACAGGTAAACGGCGAGACGTGATACAGTACATACACACAGGGCCTCTGTACACATGCACGGCACGCACACACACACACACACATACATACACACACACACACACACACACACACACACACACACACACACACCAACCCACACACACACACACACACACACACACACATACACGCATTAACAAACACAACCTTTTGTAATGCCATTCATCTCAAGTAATTATAGGACACCACAGGGGGCAGATATTAGAATATGGCTGTTCGAACTTTAATATCAACAATATCAACAATTTAATAGCCATCACAAATGTAATATAATGGCAAAAATAATGTATTTTAGATGATCTCAAATACCAGCTCTAAAATGTAATGAAACTGCTGATTGAATTATTCAGTCATTTTCATAAGAGAAGCCTCCGTCCTAATAACCAAACAGTCTCAGCGAGCATGTGCGGGCTCGCCTTTGAAGTCTTGTAAAATTACTTTTTATCGGGGCACCAGTAATAGTTGGCAGTTCTTTTCTTAGCACCAAGATCACACTGCTGAGGAACCATTGTCTGTATTGTATTCATATTCTAATAGGCTATATTTTGAGGTATAGGTTTAGACTTAGTTTTAGGTTCTTTCTACTGTAGGTTCAGGTTAATATTATATTTTTCAACTGAATTATATTCATATTCATATCTATTTTTAGGTCCTGGTTATATTATTCATTCACATTTATATTATATTTTATGTAGTTAGTAACTTAGGAACTGATAAGCAACTTTAGAGAGGAGCAGGACCAATTCCTATGTATGAACAGACTTTCTTACTGCAGAAAGAACTACAGTGCTGACTGGCCTTTTGCTCAGGTCTTTTAATGAAGAGACAAAACGGAGAAACCAACCATTAGGTAGACATGGCCTGAATGCAGCTCCCCACTGTACAGCTCTGAGGCCGGAGTTACAGCTACAAGACAATCTGAGTAGTAATGAGGGTTCTGCTGGGACGAGGCCAACCCGTTGGACTTTTTGGCCTTATCTCCTCTCTCTGGCTAATACTCTTTGTGCCAGCGTGTGTGTGTGTGTGTGTGTGGGTGAGTGTGAGTGTGTGTGTGTGTGTGTGTGTGTATGTGCATGTGTGTATGTGTCAGGGGACGTGCCTGGTGTGTGTGTGTGTGTGTGTGCATGTGTGTATGTGTCAGGGGACGTGCCTGGTGTGTGTGTTTGCATGTGTGTATGTGTCAGGGGACGTGCCTGGTGTGTGTGTGTGTGTGTGTGTGTGTGCGCGCCTGTCTGGCGAGTGTGTTTGTTTGCATGTCACTGATGTGACAAGTTTGTGTTATGCTGCTCCTGTCCTGTCTCTGTCAGATCACTGTGACGGCCGTCCTATCCCCCTCCTCTCCAGAGATGGAGCGTGAGTCTCTGTGTTCCCCTTCTGTCTGATGACCTCAGTCAGTCCTGGTCGGGGACAGAGGCTCTTCAGGGACAGTTTGGCTGTCACAGTATGTCTCCTGGTGCTTGTGTCTCTGCAGTACTCACTTGTGTACTCACATGTTTTATTCATTATTTTGCCACTAAGTGACAGCTTTGATCAGATAGAACCAAGGAGAGACAACTGCAGATAGGGCAATGACTGGAGCAGTATAATGACTAATCCGCAATATAGTTTTAGTATTCACAGGGAGAGGCAGGAGAAGCCTCAGCAACAAAAACGCTCTCTCTCTCTCTCTCTCTCTCTCTCTCTCTCTCTCTCTCTCTCTCTCTCTCTCTCTCTCTCTCTCTCACACACACACACTAACACGCACACGGACACACACACACACGCACACAGCTGTAACATGCACACACACACACACACACTAAAACCAAAACCAAACCACTCGAACACGCACACAGCTCCAACACGCACACATACACACGCACGCACACACTAACATGCACACAAACATGCACACACACTCTAACACACACACAGATCTAACACACACACACACACTCTAACATGCGCACACACACACACACACACACACACACACACACAGACCTTTTCTCTCTCCTCATAGTTTGGTTTCCTTGTAGTACTGTGGCACAGACCCATGAGGATGGCCTTTGGCCTCCACTCCAGAAAACCACCCGAGGAACACATCCATAATCATTCTGTGACTACAATTGTTGTTTTAGTCCCCAAACAGCAGTTCAATCACACTCATTAACACAGGTAATTAAAGACTAAATGCCATGGATGCGAGTACATAGGGTTATATGTGTGTGTGTGTGTGTGTGTGTGTGTGTGTGTGTGTGTGTGTGTGTGTGTGTGTGTGTGTGTGTGTGTAAGCACCTTGATGAATGATTGATTTGATATAAAGAGGGACCTGGGAAAAATTTTTAACAATAAGAACAATAGACGAGACACTAACCTTCTGGAAAGTCTCAACCTGCTTCATGACTGGTAGCTATATAGCAGGTTACTCCTCTCTAAGTGATACTGACAGATAAGGACTGGGAGAGAAGAGAAAGATTGATAATGCTGTATGGTTATGTGAACTCAGCTACTATCAGTGAACGTAAAAGTATTTCTCTATTTCTCTCTTCTTTTCTGTCTCTCTCTGTCTTTCTGTTTCTGCACACTCTGGGAACGATTACCAGACTAACGTGACCATGAACCTTTTTTCCACAATGGGCCCAATCATGCTTGAGCAAAACTGGTGAAAGCAACGTAGATCTACTGCAATCTACTGGAATTATGATGTTGATCTCCTAAAAGATAATACCATAATTTATCCAAGAGTAGATAATGGGTTTATGTATCAATAAATTAGACCCGCTTATTTTGATATGCTTCACCCCAGTATTCTAGGTATTCCAGGTATGGTTGGAGTGTTTGCTCATTGCTCTGTACTACAATATACTAGCAACATTATGACGGTCAATTTATTGAGGTTTTAAAATAGATCAAGATCAAGGTTCCTTTTATTTGTCACATGTAATGTATGGTGTACAGTCACAGTAAAATGTTCCTGCCGGCTCCTAGATTATGCTACAGATAAACTCTAATACTTAAATAGTAGTCCAAGGTGTACTCCAGTGGATACGGGGAGAAATACTGCGCTTCATAATAAATGCATAAAAAATTCTTAGAAGCATTTTAGAGGAATGCATTCTCGGTGTTGCTGCTGTCAACTTCGGCGCCTTATACAAAATACGTCCAGCAGTGATATTTTCTTTTGGGGAAATATATTTTCTCCAGCATTTACGAGATGGGATAATATGATCAGATTATTTGTCACCCACAATCATCAAGTGTCAGAGTGGTGAGAAATTACTGCTCGGTGCTAAACTTGGGAGTCAGTCTCATCTAATCATCATATGTCATCTAACCAAGTAGTCTGGAGCAGCCCAAAAGGCCTGATTCATAGTCGACGTAAACAACCCAAGCTACGTTGTGAACGCAAGCTCCAACATGACTCGAGAGCTTGCGTTCTGTGTTTTGTTTTGTGGAAAAGGAATTGCACTATTGCTTGCGTCAAGTGACAAATTTCGGCATGACACGCAAGGACGCAACGAGATCTTGCGTGGCCTTGCGAAGCTTGCGTTGCTTGCGCTTATGTAGTTTGCGTCGACTATGAATCCGCCCTAACGGCTCAAATCCTGATTCAGAAAAGATATGAGAGTGGAGATAATGGAGAGAGGAAAAGGAGAGAGAGATAGAGGGAGGGAGGGCTGGTTTCAGACCCAAGGATTGGTTGTTGCTCGCTGCTCTGGATGTGAGCGCAAACCTACGTTGTCATAGCGACCCGGCGAAACTCTGGCAAGGGAGAACAGCCGTAGACAGAGCGCGGGGCGCGATAAAAAAAGAGAAAGAAAAAAAGAGTGAGTTGTGAATGAAATCCCTCTCAAGAAGCCAATCTCTCACTCAAATGTATGCTTGGTGATGTACGTTTGGTTTGCTGCTGTGTGAAATAAACTGCGGTGCAAAGAATGAGCCAGAGTGCACAAGATATCAATAATTAAACTGATAAACGCTGAAATACAGGGCAGCCAAATCACCCTGAAATTAGCAGCTTAGTCTAATGATGATGAAACAGGGGGACGTGCTCGGGCTCTAAGACCCTGTCAGGTTGATCATTCTGTGGGTCTGATTTCACCCTCGCTATGGTGTACAAGATATAAAGAGCCCCCCATAGGCAAGCCCTTTGCTATGTGTCTTGTAATTGGTCATCTTTGAAAGATTGGGCTGCCGGGACCATGGACTTTAATTAGCTTATTCAGGGCTTATAGAGCAACATGAGCAGAGGAGAGATTCAGGATGGCTGTGCTGTCTCACAGGGTACAAACCCGCACGCACGCACGCGCGCACACACACACACACACACACACACACACACACATAGACACACACTTTTTTTTTTTGGCTTTTGGAAAGTTATCAGAGGATGGCCTTATCTACCTCTGCGAGAGCATCCATCTCTCAGAAGAGCAGAGCTGAGAGATGGACATTGAACTAGAGGAGATGTACAGTAGCCTTTACCCCTAGCCTGACACTCACTGAGACTGAACTGCATTTCGTTTCACTTCATTATTCAGTCTGATCAGGCTCCCATTGCAGCTAGCCAATCACAGCATTTGAAATCTCATTGGCCTGGTTGAGATATTGTTCTGGACAAGAGCCTTTCCAGACCTTGAATCTCATTTCGAAAATTCAGATTCTAGGGCTGGAGCAATGCTCCAGTCTAACCAGTCATGTGTAAAATATGAGGTTATGTGTAAAATATGTACACAAATTCCAGCCAATGTTGTTAGCAGATCGTCAGACATCGGTAGACAATGAGGCTAAATGCTTCCGTACAGTACCTTGCCTTGATTGGCTGAGCTTTTACCGCCATTATGGCTCTGCTTCTGTGGACTCTTTACTGCACCGTGTGTGTGTGTGTGTGTGTGTGTGTGTGTGTGTGTGTGTGTGTGTGTGTGTGTGTGTGTGTGTGTGTGTGTGTGAGAGTGTGTGTGTGTGTGTGTGTGTGTGTGAGAGTGTGTGTGTGTGTGTGTGTGTGTGAGAGAGAGAGAGAGAGAGAGAGAGAGAGAGAGAGAGGTTTGTGGGTGGGTGAGGAGGCAGGAACATATATGTTGTCCCCCTGACCTTAGCTTAAATAATATCAGCATAAAGACTTATATTTGTCAATATTTGCCAAAAATGTGTGTATTTGGCAGTATGCCTTCTCTATAGACTATATTTGCACGTCTGTGTGAAAGAGAGGACGAAAGTCAACATTGAATTTAATTGAAACCTTATTTATTCAGGGGAGACAATTAAGAGCAAGCTCTCTTTTTCAATGTCACCCTCATTACAATAAAAACACATACAGAGCAGGGACATGGTACAACAAAACAAAATCAGTCACAAGATCCAAGAATAAAAAGAAGACTATGAGAAACATGTATAGTCGACATGGAGCGCCCCTTCTACCAGAGCCTTGAACCTCTCCAGAGAGACACGTTGGTCCAGCTTTAGGGAGTCCTGTAATCTGTTCCACCTCTCGGTGCATAAATACTAAAAGCAGACTTTCCTGTGTTGGTGTTATACCGATGTACGTTCAGCCTTATATGCAATTGTGACCTAGTGTGGTGTTCCATGTCTCTAAAACTCAAAAGTGAGGACAAGTATAATGGCAGCTTGCCAGACAGTGCTTTGAAAATAAAGAGAATGTTGTTTCCTTCAAATGGGAAGGGACGGCCATCCAACTTTGCTATACAGAACACAGTGATGGGTGAGAAACCAATCACCAGTGATAAAACACGGAGCACTATGATATACTGCATCAAGAGGCTTGAGAGAAGAGGGCGAGGCATGCATACTGTATACAGAACATCACCATAGTCAATGACAGGTAATATTGTTGATTTTTGACTGTCTTGCTGACAGTGGAACAACAGGATTTATTTCTGAAGAGGAATCCCATTCTTCCCCTTAGCTTCTTAGTGAGGTATCTCACATGGGTCTGGAATGACAGCCTGCTATCCAGCCAGATACCCAGGTATTTGAGTCAACAATGTCAATTTGCACCCTCTGAAGAGTGTGGATACTTATACTGGCATCAGGCCCACAGGACCTTGAAAACATATACTGTCTTGTCGGAATTTAGGACAAGCTTATGGCCAATAAGAGACAGCTGGAAAGCATCAAAAGCAGACTTCAGATTTGCAATGGCCGTTCTAAGAGTGGGTCCCGCACTGTATAAGACTGTGTCATCTGCATAATAATGGATAGAACAGTGTGGGAAGGGGATTCAATGTTCTTAATATAGATAGCAAATAAAAGTGGACCCAAGATGGACCCCCTGTAGGACACTGTTACCCAATTACAAGAGAGATTTATTTAAACCCATCGGCTACAACATAGCCAGAGTCCTCCCGGTAAGATAATCTGAGAACCAATTGACCGATAGCTCATCTAGACCTACTGTATGGAGGATAGTTTATTTAATGAAATGCTGTGATCCACCGTATCAAACACCTAAGGTCTAAAAAAAAGCACCGTGCTGGCGATTATCGAGACTGCTGACTACAGTATATGGTTCACCACGAGTGTTGCGGCTGTTACCGTACTATATCCTGATCTGAATCCTGATTGTTGCGGTTGAAGAATGTTCAAGGAAGCCTGTAACTGAGAATTAATTAAGGATTTGAGAATCTTGGCTAGACAACACAGTTTTGAAATTGGGCATTAGCTATCTAGTTTAGTAGGATTACCACCTTTAAGAAGTGGTATAACCTATACAGATTTCCACACAGCAGGGATTTGACCAGAAACAAGCGACAGATTGAATAAGTAGGCGAGTGGGGATGCTACAGCATCACATGAGCACTAAGACGGAGAAGATACGGATCAAGATCATCCTCACCCTTTGATTTCTTAGCGCTTAATTGTGTGAGAGCATTAAAAATGTCAGTGTGGCTTACTGGCCTAACTGTGAAGCTGCTGCAGACGTTGGGCGAGCTCCCAGCCACCAGACAAGGGGCATGGTCAGCTGAAGGCACACTAGCAGGCAATCTATCAAAAAGGTTGCGAGGGAATATAAAATGGGGATTAAAAACATCACACATATCTTGTTTGGAATGAACACTATCACTGTGATGAGAGGGAGGAGGTAGACCTGGGTTTAGGAAATTTCATCATTCTCCAGAAGCTAGCTGCATTTCCTTTTGAGCTTGCGAGAGAAGACAGATAATAATCAGATTTAGTTTTCCTAATCATGTTGATGGATCTATTACGCAGTTGTCTGAAATGCATCCAGTCTGCAACCAGTCTCCATACATACAGTACATAACATACATAACCAGGTGTCCTCAAGCGACAGGTATTTCATTTTCAATATGTAGTGGCTGAGTGTGTGTGTGTGTGTGTGTGTGTGTGTGTGTGTGTGTGTGTGTGTGTGTGTGTGTGTGTGTGTGCATGCGTGCGTGCGTGCGTGCATGTGTGTGAATGCTATACGGATGTGAGTCAAATGGACTAGGAACCTCTCCTGTCTGGAAAGACAGAAACACAGGGGTGGAGAGACAGCATGGAGATTCTAGCCAGTTAAACACCTGCCCCTGCTTTTTCACAGTAAAACTGGAGTCTGGACAGACACCAACATACAGAGAAACCTTGTTATCCTTCCTCACTATATTATCAAGTTAGGAGGGGTAAAATGTATTGTTCTTTTGCAGTCCAGTGTGTCTCTCTGCTCTGTACACTGTAGCGCACACAAATCCAACTGTGTGTGTGTGTTCGTCTGTGAAAGAGATGTAAGGTTTTTCCCTGAAAATCTCTGTCTTCGCTCATTAAGGAGGTTTGCCTCCTATACACACTGGTTTCCATAGCGACCCCTCACTGTTTTAAGAGGCCGCTATCTGTGTGTGTGTGTGGCTTACACTTGGCTGTAAGCTGTGTGTGTGTGTGTGGCTTATATTCGGCTGTACAGTAAGTGGTGTGTGTGTGTGTGTGTGTGTGTGTGTGTGTGTGTGTGTGTGTGTGTGTGTATGTGTGTGTGTGTGTGTTCGGCTGTAAGTGGTGTGAGGATGTGTTTCTTGTCAAGTGCTGAAAGTGATTTGTTTGTAGCCTTTGTACTGTGTAGGCTACTTCTTTTGTGACGTGATGTAGTGTGTGTGTGTAGGCTACTTCTTTTGTGACGTGATGTAGTGTGTGTGTGTGTGCACGTGTGCGCGTGAGTGTGTGTGTTTATGTGTGTGTGTACAGTGTGTGTGTATGTATGTGTGCGTGTGTGTGTGTATGCGCGCGTGTGTGCAATATGTATGCTATTCCCTCTCTTTCTCTTTCCGCCTCAGAAATGCCGCTGGTTCTCCATGGTAACAGCCAGGCTTGTTTTTCTGTCCTGTGCTAAAACACTTGGTCCACTTCTGACAGTGAGTCAACCGCAGCCCCCAACTATATACATCTAACCCTAACCCTAACCCTAACCCTAACCACAGCCACCAACTATATACATCTAACCCTAACCCTAACCACAGCCACCAACTATATACATCTAACCCTAACCCTAACCACAGCCACCAACTATATACATCTAACCCTAACCACAGCCACTAGCTATATACATCTAACCCTAACTCTAACCACAGCCACCAACTATATACATCTAACCCTAACCATAACCACAGCCACCAACTATATACATCGCTCCTAGATGTCTCTCAACCCTCTCGCTACAGAGACACAACGTTCCTACAATGCGCTGGACGATTTTGGTTGATCACAGGGGTTTTTGGTACTATCCATAGTTTGTTCACTGTGTTTTCATTGTGGAAACTCCCTCACATGTGTTTCCCTGTAAAAGTTCAAAGACCATCTTCATTCAATGTATCAATAGCAAAATACATTTGGATCTTTTTGTATTTGTTACCCGTTAAGCCATCGGTAGGACCTGCTTCTTTGCGCAAATTATTAGTCAGGCTCATTTTGTTTGGATTTTGGGGGGATTTGCAAAACTATACATTTTTTAGAGGGTATTGTATAAGGAATCAGAAAATCAATGTTTCCATTTTCCCAGATGTCTATTTGGCAGCCATTTTGGAATTTACAAAATGGCCGCCTTAAAACTTAACTTGTGTAATATCTCAGCTTCTAAATAAGATTGAACATTGGTTTTAACTGCTAAACCTTCACTTTCAGGGTCAAGTAATTCAATCTACCAACAAAATTGTGGTAGAACTGACTAAAATGCATTTTAATATACTTTTTATTGAGGAGTTAACAGATCAGACTTGTGTTATGAGAGATCATACCACATCCACATACCAGACCACATACCACATACCAGAAGAACAGTCAGATTTACACTTGCATTGGACCATCTCAATGATGGCTTTTGGGGTTAGGCAAGACACGCGGGCTACATGGGTACCAAGTGTGTGTGGGCTGGAACTGGCCACATTGTGTGGGTCCCATATGAGTTTAATAGCATGGGTCCCATATGTGACCGCCGCTGGTAATTTGGTCCTCAACTAGGCAAAGGTCAATTTTCAGTTTTTATTCAATATTTAGTCAATATTATGGCAAGCCCATGTAGGCTCACTATGGGGGCCCCGTAAGGGATATATATGTGGGTTAAGTGGGCATGGGCTGAAACTGGGAACACCATGTGGGTCCCATATGGATTTAGAAACATGGGTCCCACATGGGAAGCCCATCTGGGCTCACTTTATGGGCTCCGTACGGGATATATGTGGGTTAAAAGGGCATGGGCTTGAACTGGGAATCCTATGTGGGACCCATATGGGTTCAGTAATAGGGTCCCACGTAGCAAACTCATGTGAGCTGACTATTGTACATGGGCCCCAAAGGGTTTCTTGTGGGCAAGAAGAAAATTGGCCGAGAGAGCTGTTCTGTTTTTGTCATGAATTAACAGTCTGATGCATGTTGGACTAATTGTAATCCTATTTTTTTTTTTTTTTTTTTTTCGTATCGTTTTTCCTTTCCTTTTTTTCAAGATTCAAGATTCAAGATCTGTTTAGCTATATATGCTTCACACATACTAGAAATGACTGAATTATTTCATGAGTTCTTTCAAGAGAATAGCCTATAGAAAACATAACAAATACTGTCGATCTAGCCCAGTGGAAACTCACTTTTAGTGGAAACTCACTCTAGCTCATCCTGCAGTCAGTCCACAAAAATGTCCACAAAAGTGTAACACTGACACCACAGCTGCTACTAATCCACTAATTAGATAAGAGCGGAGGAGATTTTGAAATGCCTCTATAGCTTGCTTTGCAAAGAGAAGAAAACGCCAGGAATATTCAGAGAAGTGCTGGTAACACACTGATATAGAAAACAGAAACCCCACACTGAGCACTAGAACATCCATGTCTGGTGAGAAGGTCATAGTTTTGCTGTGACTAGCACTAGAACGTCCATGTCTGGTGAGAAGGTCATAGTTTGCTGTGACTAGCACTAGAACGTCCATGTCTGGTGAGAAGGTCATAGTTTGCTGCGACTAGCACTAGAACGTCCATGTCTGGTGAGAAGGTCATAGTTTGCTGTGACTAGCACTAGAACATCCATGTCTGGTGAGAAGGTCATAGTTTGCTGTGACTAGCACTAGAACGTCCATGTCTGGTGAGAAGGTCATAGTTTGCTGCGACTAGCACTAGAACGTCCATGTCTGGTGAGAAGGTCATAGTTTGCTGTGACTAGCACTAGAAAGTCCATGTCTGGTGAGAAGGTCATAGTTTGCTGCGACTAGCACTAGAACGTCCATGTCTGGTGAGAAGGTCATAGTTTGCTGTGACTAGCACTAGAACGTCCATGTCTGGTGAGAAGGTCATAGTTTGCTGTGACTAGCACTAGAACGTCTGTTTCTGGCGAGAAGAACCCAACTGTGCATCATGTGGGTTTCGCTGTGATGCCAGCACAGCCTGGTGGATCAGCAGTGTGTCTGCTTCTTTGTGGTTATTCACTTCATCAAAGCAGACGATCAGTTTCTCTGCGGATGCTTTTGGATGAAGCACACATGATGGAAGGAATGCTGTCAACACTGGCTTCCTTTGTATGTGCAGCTTACTCAGGCAAGGGTATCCACATCAAGACAATCCCTCAACTGCAATGGCTTATAATCGACAAAAGAGTGCAGCGCGTTTAAACAAGTAGCCAGTTAGCACCAAGGGAGGGACTAATGCTGTTGTCAAGCTGTGTCCATTCAGACAATGCAACATTGCGGCACAGCGAGAGCTTCTAGGAACTCAGATTACTTTACATTACATTAGTCATTTAGCAGACGCTTTTATCCAAAGCGACTAACAATAATTGCATTTAACGTAGGAAGAGCCAATGTACTACTACTTGCCAGAACTCACAAGTGCATCTTCTTTCTAAATCAAGTGACTAAGAGCATAATCTAGTGCTGAAGGCAAAGTGCAAGAATCACAATCTAAAGTACAGTGCAATATAATATAATACAATAAGTGCTTAGGTGGGAGGATTGTTGTAGTACTTCTTGAAGAGAGGATTTTTGAGCCTGCGACGAAAGATGGGCAGCGACTCTGCTGTCCTGACATCAGTGGGCAGCTCATTCCACCACTGCGGGGCCAGGACAGAGAAGAGCCGTGACCGTGTCGATCGACCGCAGGAGCCTCGGAGTGACGGGGCAACCAGTCGCCCTGAGGTAGCAGAGCGTAGCGGTCGGGAGGGGGTGTAGGGTTTGACCATGGCCTGGAGGTAGGAGGGGGGTGTTCCTTTCATTGCCCTGTAGGTTAGCGCCAGAGTTTTAAACTGGATGCGAGCCGCTACAGGGAGCCAGTGTAGGGAACGGAGGAGGGAAGTTGTGTGGGAGAATTTGGGGTGGTTGAACACCAGGCGAGCAGCAGCTTTCTGGACAACGTCATACTTGAGAGGGGGATGATTGGTAGCCTAGTATTTGGTCGTAGGAACAAAGTAGACTACTCCCCCCGTCACAGTAGCCTACTACGATTACATTACTGTTACACTTCGCTCCTTGTTGTCATTTGTTGTCTATGGTTGTCATGGCTATGCATCAGCAATGACGTTAAAATCAAATCTCCCTCATCCATGGAAATCAGTTAGAGTGGAAGCAATGTCAGACTAAGTGAACAGAGTGTAATGAATTGACAATTCTGTCTGATATCAGGCTAGACTTAGCCTGTATCAGTGTAGCAGCCAGTGGCAGAACAATGACGATTGACAAGCCGTGATGCAGGAAAGCGATGATGATGATGATGTAAAAAGACTGTCTAATGAAAAAGGTTGCTTAATCATGATCATACTGTGGTGTAAAGTTTCGGCCAGTCATCTTTCTCAGTGATAGGGAGCCATGTTTGGAATGATCTACCAACTGAAATGAAAACACAATCTGAACTGAACATGTTTAAAGGAAAGGTGAATGGACCGAAAACCAATGAGGTGGCACCACTGTTTCATTTTACAGAAATACAAGCTTCTAAGTTTTGACAGTTTCATTAAGTTTTCTTTTCTTGAAATTGACTTTTAAATGTGTAAATAATCTTGCCCCCGCTATACTCATAACAAAAATAAACTCCAGGAGAGTGGCCACAAGGGGAGCAGTAGGAGGCAACTGCATAGCAGTTTCGGCCAGTCATCTTTCTCAGTGATAGGGAGCCATTTTTGGAATGATCTACCAACTGAAATGAAAACACAATCTGAACTGAAAATGTTTAAAGGAAAGGTGAAACACTGGCTGAAAGAGATCCAAACATTTAACCACAGATCAATGACCCTATGTACAGGAATGGGTACATACATACATACACACGCACGCATTCACATATGCACACACACGCATACACACACACACACACACACACACACACACACACACACACACACACACACACACACACACACACACACATTTGCATACACGTACACACACACAATTGTATGCTGTTTATGTTATGTGGTCATGGATCTGTGAAATGGTAATGTGATATAATTGGATGATGTAGATTTTAGTTGCTGCATGTTTTGTGTAATGTATGTAATTGTTTCAAATAGTTTTTTTTTTTTTTTACAAAAGCCTAACTAGGGACTGGGGTTGCAAATTAGCCAATTGGCTAGAAACCTTTCATGCAACACATGTATTATGACAACATGTATGTAACAATGTACGCTGCATTGTCCCTAACAAATAAATAAATAACAATAAATAAATAAATAGCACCGCGCTTAAGAAGGTAAGCGCGCTGGAAGCGCTGGAAATACACAGCAGACACGGGGGTATCTATCGGACTCAGGGTGGTCTGCGGGTGACAGTGGGGTGTCCAGGAATTTACATCCAAACACCTTAAGCCTTTGTCTTTGTAATTTATCACCTCCCCCCAAGTCCCCTGCAAAACCCAGTTTCAGTCATGTAAAACACCTCAACTCTCCCTCTTTTGTAATTGTAAACACACTCTGCATAGCTCTTCCTCATCTCTTTGTTTAAGTCAGAAGGGCCCCACCTTAGTCTTCCTCGTCCTGATTCAGACCTTTTGTTTTCTTTGTTTTCTCATGTCACATGTCTTTACTCTTGGCCACGCCTGCCATTCATGTACAATGCAGTAGCCAATCACATCCTGGAAGCACTGTACCTTTGTTTGGACTGTACATAAGCCACAGCTAGAAGAGGCTGACTTCACTTCTCTGACAAACCACCTTTGTTTGCGTTGTTCAGGAAGTCCTTGCGCAAGTATTTGATTTCATTCAATAAACCAGACTCAACCTTTTGAACGTATCTTGGTAAATCTTTGGACTAGACAAGTCTAAAATACTATCACAGGGGCATCCACTGGACCTGGTTAGAAGGTAGGAGGGAGAGAGAGGCACTAGGAAGAGGGGAGACCGAAAAGGGTTAGTAGCACGCAGAGCCATACAAGCAACACAGATATTAAAACAGAACACGCCAGTTGCAGGGCAACCAGCATCTGTATTCACATCTAAATTTACACAGTGCATAACAGGATATGCACCAATGTATACAGAGGATTCACAGGCAGGCTACATGGCCAACCCGTGGTGGCCTGCAACCCAATGCACCAATTCCCCGTTGCTTGTGTGTGTGTGATGACAAACAACAGGTCACAAGTGACAATCACATCTAATCACGCACAGCTATTGGTTGATGCAGACTATGGTGTATGATGATCTGGGGGTAGTTGCACACATTTGATGGGGATGAACTACTGTATCTCATACATGTATGTGTATGCAGATGTGGGATGGTTGCAGAATAATCATGGTCATGATGTTAAACTTAATTAAACTTTATTTATTTCAGACATGGACTGCAGCTCAAATTGCTTTATATATAAAGCCTGGTAAAGTAGGAGGCAGTAGGCCTTCATCAAATAGCGAGAAAAACTACAGAGCAGCATGAAAATTACAATTTAAGTGACCTTGGGTTCTGTGAAAGGTTCTATGAATCCACGTCATTCTTATTAGAAAAGGAATACATTCTGATTAGAGGGAGATATAGCCTACAGTAAAACATTTAAAACATATCTAACCATATTACATAGAGGAGAGCTTTTCAAGTTTTCCCCAATTTTAAACACTAAAGGGTGCATGAAAGAAAGGAAAAAGGGGAAAACACAATAAGACGAACAGTGCACATTCGATTAATATCTCCTTTTGCCTGACACAGCTGGATCTGCGAGCGTTTGGAGTGTTAAGAGGAGTGTTAAAGGACAATGCTCGTTTTTGACAACCTGGACCTTATTTACGACATATTATAAGACGTTTGACTCACCGAGATCACTTTGGTGTAGTTCGGAGGCCTGTAGAAGAAATTTAAAATCCAGCGCGAGCCAGTATATCCATGTAATGGCGGTGGTGGGGGCACTGAGAATGCAGTTTCTAAAAATCTATTTTCTGCCGCGAAACGGTTATTTTCATCAATCTGTCTTGATGAATCGCTATTTGTGCTAACATAGAGCATAACTGTTGTGGTTTTCACATGCCATGATCTTTAGAAACGTCTTTCGAAACGAAATAGCTTCCTCACTTGCTCCAGCACGCATTCGCACAGCGCACAATCGTTGCTCCAGCACGCTGTGCGCATGCGTGCTGGAGCAAGTGAGGAAGCTATTTCGTGTCTAAAGACGTTTCTAAAGATCATATTACAGAGGCATGTGAAATACCACAACAGGCCTATGCTCTCTATGTAAGCACAACTAGCGATCCATCAAGACAGATTGATGAAAACAACCGTTTCACGGCAGAAAATAGATTTTTAGAAACTGCATTCTCAGTGCCCCCACCACCGCCATTACATGGATATACTGGCTCGCGCTGGATTTTAAATTTCTTCTACATGCCTCCGAACTACACCAAAGGGATCTCGGTGAGTCAAACGTCTTATAATATGTCGTAAATCAGGTACAGGTTGTCAAAAACGAGCATTGTCCTGAACGCCCCAGACCCTTCTTACAAATCCTTCTTACGAGAGAATGTCTTTGGCTAAGAAGCATTTCGGGAAACGCGTTTGCTTCTTTCGGGAGCCTTAAGAAGACTCAAAGAGCTTCTTAGCGCTAAGAAGATTTCGGGAAACACGTCCAATAACCTTGGTCCCCACATCTGCATGCCGGTCACCTCTCCTTATCCTCTATCTTTCCCTCTCTTTAATAACCGCTCTCATCCTCCTCTACATCTCTATATCTCTCTCCAGTGGATGGCTGGTGAATACTGAGC
Source organism: Borostomias antarcticus (assembly GCF_949987555.1). NCBI lineage: Eukaryota > Metazoa > Chordata > Actinopteri > Stomiiformes > Stomiidae > Borostomias > Borostomias antarcticus. Next base: position 5,164,211 of record NC_140251.1, on the reverse strand, counting down.
TTAGAGCTAAGGGCTCCTCAGGAATGCAATGTGACATTCTGATTCGATCTCCGGCATACAAATATTATGCTTTGCTACCGACTTTCATTATAGTCCCTCTACGCTCAATCACGTTCCAAGACAACAAACAGTGAGCCTAGCAACCAAAACTAATGCCATACCTGACCAACCTAATGATAGCCTAGTCATGAACAAAGTGTAGCCTTAGCGCTGCAGTATGTTAAGCTACTACATTTTCTATGCAACAGCTGTTAGCTGGCAGCTGTATAGCTCAGGAGGTAGAGTGGGTCGTCCAGTGATTGTAGGGTCGGTGGTTTGAATCCCGGCTCCTCCTGACTACCTGTTGAAGTGTCCTTGGGCAAGACACTGAACCCCAAATTGCTCCCAATGAGTAGGCTAGCACTTTGCATGGAAGCTGCCACCATCGGTAGGTGAATGAGAGGCCTTCAGAACCAATCAGATTGCTTGATTTGACCTAGCTGCTTTATAATAATGAATAGATACCAGATGCATTATGGAAATGTATTTTTTTGTTTTCGTTTAGACGTCTTGGCTTACTTAGTCTCTTTGTAGAGCCCCTTTCACCCTTGGTAAGTCCACTTACCTCCTGAATGGCCCTATTCCTCTCTCTGTCAGACCAGTATTCAAACGTCCTGGGAGATCTAAACCACCCTACTCCTTTCTCTCGCTGTGAGAGGCTGAGCCTAGCTCTCTCCTCTGGGCAGCGCTCCAGCAGAGAGGCTCCCAGCTCCTTTCAGTCTCTGCCAGTGGCTTGCTGAGGAGGGAATAGTCAGCAGGAGAGGTTGCCGTTTGTGTTTGTGAGTGCTCCCATGTGTCCGGGCAGCAGAACACCAGTCTGGTTCTCTGTATGGCCTCTACAGCCTCCCTTGGCTGCTGCCGCCAAAACAGGGGCCCCATCTGCTTGCATACACTCGCTCGGTGGCTAATCTGCCCAGAGCTACCCGCCAGGCAAGCTAACTTCTCAGCTCTTTTAGGCAGGGATCAAACACTGCAGCTGTATGTGAGCAGCATCGGCCTAACAGCCAGCGGCTGTGAGTAAACCATACAGAGTAATACCACAGAGAATACATTGTGATGGAGCCCTTCCTCTGGTGTCCGACCCCTCCACAGCCCTGCACTGTGTGCTCCCTTTGTCTCCCTATGGTCTGCACTGCCCATTGTTTCTGGGCTGGAGACAGAATATAAGGAAATGGAATTACCCACTAGGTGGACAATAGGGTTGACCAGGACACATACAAGGGTTTTTAATAGCACTGAGGCCTGCTCTCATTGTACAGTATAGAAGGCAGACACTGGTGCCGGTGTGTGCATGCATCTGTGGGCGGGATGGATATCAGATTTAGGGGGTAATGAGTGAATAATCTTTCACTACAACAGGTGATAAGGAACATTGTTTAGTTATCAAAGCCAGTAGCCAGCCTAGTCTAATGGTGTCTAAACCTAGCGTATTCTAAGGGTTGATGGTTATTTGTTCTTTCGGTTGTATGCTGTGTTGGTCTATCTGACGTTCTACTGTGCCTATTTTACTTTGAGTGTCTTCTAAAGCACCTTGATAACAAATCCCAACAGCTGACACCATGACTCACAGCTTGTACTTGGGGCCTGTGGTCATCAACTTTAGGTCCAGTTCACACCTAAAGGTTTGTTGATTTGAATGAATGCAAGGATTATACATTGGTTCAATTTTCCAACTGGTCCGGTTTGAGTTCATAAAGGCCAATACTCAAAGGGTCCAGAAATTGTAAACAAAAGCCATGTGGATGGAAATGCCGTTCAAGTATTCGTCATTCAACTGGTGGGTAAAAAGGCAATCAATTACACTTACACATTTCTAAATAAGGCTGATTATTAATTAGTAACTAACTAATAATTCATATTCGGCATATGTTACTGTATTTTATTAGGATATATTAATTTATTATTAATGTAGGCCTGCTTCCCTAAAATAAAGTTTGATTTTATTTTATGCTTCCCAGTAGGCCACTTCCACTCCTGGAGTTTGCGCCAGTCTGGACATGAAGCCTCCCATTTATCCCATCCCTCCCATCTATCCCAATGATTTAATTTAATTAAATGTGTTGGTATTACATAATTTAATCTGATCATAATTGTCTTTATTCTGGGCCTATAGTAATAATCCAAATGATAACATGTAGCCCAGGCCTACGTAATGGCATGACAAATGTGCTCTGCACTCCCAAAATGCAAAATGTAGCCAATGATATGAGTCAAAAGAATTACGACAATATGAAGTCTATTTTCAACTTGTAGACTAGACATTGTGGGACTTAGTTCATAAAACAAACAATGACCTGTCCAGCAATCGAAGTCAGCGCTACACTTCCCGTGCACAAACCTCTCCCGCCAAGCATGTTTTTTTTTTTTGCTGTAGTTGCACTTCCCAGACAATACACACACGCACGCACGCATGCATGGGAGTGAGTGGAGATAGTGGACAGAGAGACAGTGAGTGGAGATAGTGGACAGAGAGACAGTGAGTGGAGGTAGTGGGTAGTGGACAGAGAGAGAGAGACAGAGTGAGTGGAGATAGTGGACAGAGAGAGACAGAGTGATTGGAGATAGTGGACAGAGAGAGAGAGTGATTGGAGATAGTGTAGCAGTACGGGGAAGGAGGCGGCACAGAGGCAGGGGATCTCAATGGCAAAAAGACAGATTTAATTTAGGAGAGAGTGGGGTGTGGAATTATACTAAGCGTATGTAATGCAGACTATGTGGTGCGATTATGTGGTATATGATCTTGATGATATGATGTTGTAAGTGCGTGGGTGTAGGTGCAAGTCCACTCCCAGGCTTAGAGGGGCTCAGAGGGGCTCGGAGGGAGGCAGGCAGGCGGAAGGGGAGGCAAGGGTCCAGGGAGCTAGGGAGCTCGGAGGAAGGTCCGGGGAAGGTCCGTGGGAGGCAAGGGTCCAGGGAGCGCGGAGGAAGGTCCGTGGGAGGCAAGGCTGGGGTCTCGAGGGAGGCAGGGTTCTGGGGAGAAGAACACGGGTGAGCCAAAAATGCTGTGCAAAATACAAACTAGCTGAATCGTAAAGCTTAGCTGTGGTACCTACAGTATACAGGTGACTACGTTCTGGCACTGGAACGTAGGACACGCTGGCCTTTATGCTGGGGAGTGGCTGCGGCAGGTGTATTGATTGCCAATTCCGCTGCACGGCGCTGGGAGGAATGTGAGGAATGTGTGGAATGTGCAGGAGGCCGTGCAGGGGCCATGACAGATAGTGGACAGAGAGAGAAAGAATGGCCCAGTCCCAATGTCCACCCTTGCAGACTCGCAGACTTAAGGGCGCGCTCCCGCGAAGTCCGCGAGGGCTTAGGGGTGTCCCAATGTCAACTCGGCAAGTGCGCGAGGGCTCTCCGGCAGCCATTTTGAGCCCTTTATGGCCCCTTCCCGTAAGTCTGCATTTCTGCAGACTTAGCCCAAGGGAATTACCCACAGTTCATAGCGTCGTGACGTGAAACACGGGGTTACCTGAAGAACAGCCAATAAACAAGCACGGACAGATCAACCAACCCTAACGTTCACGTTACAGAACAAAATATGTTTTCATGTTTTCATGTTTTCAGCTGGACTTGCTTATCTGCACAAGTAGCCTTATAATTATTTTGGTTTCATTATTTTTAAGTAGGCCTATGGGTTATTAACCCCATGGGTTTGTATAATGTGATTTGATTAAAAATATGTAGGCTATGGTTATAATTTACATCGATTTCTGTTGCTCTAAATCATATGATTGCCCAGTTAAAAGCAGTATGACATTAATTACCCATTTCGGTGCAGTGTTCTTTGAATTGAGATTTCCAACATGAATATGGAAAGAGTTGTGAGGTGCAGGAATGTGTATACATAATATATTATCATTCTTAAGTTAATACTTTTGGATTCATCACAAACAAGAATCACAGGCAGTAATGTAGGATCGATGCGATCCTACTAACAAATACTGGGTTGGGTTGATATTTGATCGCAGATGCGATCGCATATGACCACAAAATGAAATGATTTCAAGTTGAACGAATGTTTTGAGGGTAACACAGAGAGTTCTGATAATGTAAAGGGGATTTGACTCAGCCAAAATTAATTTACACGAAGGCCTACAAGAAAAACATGTACAATTTACAAATTGATTTAAAAAAAAGCCCCACGCCCACAATAGTAAGAAATATGTTTTCACGTCAACGTAATGTGATGTCACAAGTGCTGTCCCATTCCTTGTTATACCAATTCGAGCCCTTGCAGCCTCGCGCACTCGATCACTTCACCAGGTGACGTCAATAAGTCTGTGAGGGCTCAGGGCTTGAGGGTTTAGGGGGGACATTGGGATTGGGCCAATGAGTGTAGATAGTGGATAGTGGACTGGTAGCCCTTTTCCACCAAGAAGGAACCGGTTCGGTGCCGGTTTGCGAACCTAATTTTGAACGGTTCCGAGCATTTCGACCAAAAATAAATGAGTTCGGGAACCCCAAAGTTGGTTCTGAACCGGCTCCAAAAAATAGTAGGTTTTTCAGCGCGATCCATGATGATATCGCAGGCGTGGTCTATAGATTTGCGAGATTTGCTGTAAACACGTGCCTTACTCGATGATGCGTGGTAATTGACCGCTTCAGCTATGTGTAAATGTGCGCAGGGATGGCTCCCAGGTGTGAATGATCTCATATTCTCTCTATGCTACGTGCCAACTATCTGAATAACCAGCCATCCAACTGACTTTATACAAATTATATAATTGGCAATCCCTAAAACAAGTGTGATGACGACCTACTACAATTATAATGAAGTAGACTACGCAAGCCACTTTTGTGACATACCACCTAAACAGCTTTACACATGCTCTCCAAGCTAATGACGTACAACAGTTCCGCTCAAAACTGGTCAAAACGCGGTCCCGTTCCCTAGATAGAACCAAGGTTCCAAGAATTCTGAACTGAACCGATTCACGAATCAGAGTTACTTTGGTGGAAAAGGGCTAAGAGAGAGACAAAGTGAGTGGAGATAGTGGACAGAGAGAAACACAGTGAGTGGAGATAGTGGACAGAGAGAGACAGTCTTATTGCTCTGCGCGTGGTGAGGAGCACACATGTTTAATGAAGCTCTGCTAGTTCGACTGTAGTAGAATGGCAGGCCTCTCTCTTTCCATCTGAACTAATGTGAAAAAGATGAGCTGATGAAAGCTCGGCTACTTGGTGGACGGACGGATGCTCACTGGCTCCTCGTCAGCTCCTGTCCTGTATTCAGGTCTCTAGAAGATGAATGGGAAAATGGGAGTAGATAAGGAGGGATGTGAGCCTGTATATTATTTAGATACCACCTGAGTCCCTTTCTGGTCCTCGTAAATGGGTCTGTGCTTATGTTCAGTGCTGCGTTTGCTCTCTCTTTCTCTTTCTCTCTCTCCGTCTCTCTCGATCTCTGGTGATTGATGTCTCATTTTGTATTCCCTGTGAGTATGGGCTCGTTACCATATTCTTCAGGGAGTGTGCTGCCGCTTGACATGCAGACACAAAAGACTCCAATGGCGTTGTACATCAGCTATCACACACACACACACACACACACACACACACACACACACAGAGACACAGACACACGCAGCAACAGCCGAACACCAGCACATCATAGGTAGATAAGCTAGTGTATCTCTGTCTCAATATCTCTCTCTCTGTCTCTGTGTCTTTGCCTCTCTCTCTCTCTTATGTAAGGTTTAGACAGTGATGGGCTGGAGTGTTCACGGCGGCTATCACTGTGATCAACTTCATTTGATTTGAATGTGATTACTGTCTGCGTGATAGCGGAGGAGAAGGGTCTGGAAGGGTGTTTGTTTTGGTTCGGAGAGCTAGAGTGATTGTGTATAACAGTAATCTAAGAGCTACGTTTGACCTTTGTTCTCATTAATACCATTACGAACCACTTCCTGGTTCACCTGTCTATAATCCTACCCACTTCCATGTTTACATGGAGCAGCAGACTGAGGCTTGGCTGTAGCATTAGCCAGCGCTAGGCCTTACCTGTAACCCTAAGATGTTAACATTAGCGTTAGCATTAGCTAGCTATGTGTCAGATATATATATAGCCTGAGGCATGTGTTGAGGCTGGGACAGATGGATGACCGTGATCCTATTACCCCTGGCTCCGCTCCCCAACAATAGGTGCATCCAGAATCAGTAGGCTACACACCACACACTACAGGACACTTGGGCAGGTCTCACTCTACAAACACCAAACTCCACACAGGCTAGGATACAGTGGTATAATACACTGAATTCTGAAAGGGGGGACAGAGGAAGACTAGAGCCTGTTTGAGGTATGTCTTTCAGTTCGGTCTCTCTTCCCCTGTGATGTCACAGTAAGGCTGCGCCGGTGTGTGTTGTAGTCTGCTACCTGAAGCCTTCCTGCCAACTAGCCAACATTCAATAGCCTACTAGCCTAATCTTGCAACAGGTGATGTACATGTGTGTGTGTATGTGTGTGTGTGTATGTGTGCCTGCATCTGTGTGTGTGCGCGCGCACGTGTCTGTGTGTGTGTGTGAAAATTCTGACTGGCTTTATCTTCGCTGATAGAATAGCCTTTACAATTTCAAAGCTAACATTATATTGAGATTATTTTAAAATTCTAAAGGACACAACCCACGAATAGCAATGTAACAGGCTATTTCCTGTCTCTGTCTCACTGTCTACATAATTCCTCTCCACATCACCTCAGTTCACCTAGCTGATTGAGTCAAAGTTTACGGGGCCAATACTGCACATTACACTAATTGTGATTGGTGGTTGACAGGCATTGTAGCTGACGCATGCACTTGATCTGTTCCACCTGATCATGTTTATTCTTTGTCTAATCATCCTCCTAGTTGTATCAGGTGTGAAATGGAAACTCTGGAGGTTTTGGATACACTGTCAGGGGTTCTGTGGTTTTGGCACAACAACCTGGAGTGACAGGATGGTGATTTTTCTTTGTAGGTGTGAAGCACAGAGTAATTGTTACAATTTCAGAACCCTCTCCACCGCAGATCATTGGCAGAACATTAAGGCAAATGTTATTCAGGGCGAATATCATCCAGGGTGTGCTGCTCTCTCTGTCTCCTTAGTGGGAACCGAGATGCATTCTCCTCACACTGGGCCCTTCATGTGCACTAATCTGCTGAGTCAGGGTGAATTAAGACTCATACACTGAGTCACTGAATGGTCAGAGGAGAGGGAGAGAGAGAGAGAGCAGTGTCTCTCTGAATGTGTGTGTGCGCGTGCATGTATCGATATGACCCCCCCCCCCCCACACACAAACACACACACAACCAAGGCAGGCCCTAAGCCCCTTGATTAAAAGCTTGTGTCATTATAAGACAAGGACTAATACTGCACCTCTGCTCCTAAAAACAGCATGGCATTTAAAATCAATAATTATCCTAAAAGTCACTGTGTGGAAGGAGAGAGATAGTCGGTAAGAGACTGAGAGTGGGGGAGTGAGAGACAATAGGATGTTAAGGGAAAAATAAAAAGAGTGACAGAAAAAGAGAGAGAGATAGGTGAAAAGTTAAAGTGAAGATTGTTTTAATGGACTGGAGGTCAATGCTCTATACTAAAGTTAAGTATTTGCCCTTAGAAGTAAATAGGGGGCCAAGCAGCTCAGCTGCTGCAGCACCCATTGTGTTTGTACGTTTTCTCCTTTCTTTCTTTCTTTCTTTCTTTCTTTCTTTCTTTCTTTCTTTCTTTCTTTCTTTCTTTCTTTCTTTCTTTCTTCTTCTTTCTTTCTTTCTTCTATGGCAGCCTATAGCACCGTATGGAATTGGCATATTCATTCAGGACAGTGCCCTGACCCTCCTCACCAAGTCTCATGTCCACACCTCGCCCTCTCTAGCGCCACCAATGTGTTAAAGTTGGAGGTGCATCTATGCTTGCAGCTTTTCTTCAGCAAGTCCAATTTTCAAACTTCAGGTTGGCTCAAGCCGGATTCAACGCACTCTATAACATCATTGTGGCCATCTTGGATTCTCCGCCATTTTGAATGATGTGCAAAACCTTGAAAATGTATCTCCTCCTATGAACTTTCATCAATCTGCACGAAACTCGGTATACACATTCTCTAGACCAATGTCCACAAAATTTGTACAGGGATTTTCGATTCTCGAAAGCGTTCGCCCGCTACAGCCAATCAAATCAAATTTGGCATCCAAGCCACCAAATAGGATACGGGGTCATATCTCAGCAAATTGTTAATGTATCAAAACCACATTTGGCACACTCATCCAGGACACCTTCTCAACAAGTAGCATGTTGACACCTCGTGCACTCTAGCGCCACCAATGTGTCAAAGTTGGAGTCACGCTTATGGTTATAACTTTTGAACCGTATGTTCGATTTTCAAGATTCAGGGATCATTGGATTCCTTGCGTCAAGCCGAGTTCAGAGCATTTTGTTATTTGTTCATTTTTTGGATTGAAAAATGCAAGTTACACTTTTGGTCTCCTGCACAATTTCACCAATTTTAGTGTGGAGAGAGTAGGATTTTGGAAAAATGTCAAGTTTTCTAAACTGCCATCCCTCTTCCAATTTTCACAGCTTATACACATATTATATATTAAAACGTTCACACGACTCTTGGGATTCGTAAAATTAAAAAAAGCTATCCGATGTATATTTTTCACCTAGTGACAGTTCGAACGACGACTCCCCCCCCTCCATTGAGACCAATGGAGCCAACTTGAAGCAGGAAATGACTGAATCAATTTCATGTTTCTAACTCGTCACCTCTCCTACTCTGTTAAAGAGAGAAGGGCATTTTACACTTTAATGTTCGCGCGATTGTCTGAATTCTGAAAAAGTAAATAGTGTGTGATGTATACTTTTTGCCGTGTGCCAGTTTAAATGACGACACCCCCCCTTCTCACTCTACCGAGAGGAAGCGAAGGCTGACATGGCTTGTGCACTAGGGCGATTCCCCTTTGCGAGATCAGGCATAGCACAGTGGATAGCGAATCGGCCTTGCAAGCAGCAGGTACAGAGTTCGAATCTCGTTCAACAACACGTCGGATTTTCCTCCAATCTGCATGAAACGTGGTAGGCCTGCACATAATCTGCAGCCATTTTAACTTGAAGCAGTGCACATCGTTTGCCAGATTAACATGTGTAATTAATAATCAATCTGGTTTCAGTCACAGGATGAACATAACTCTGCTTTTTAAAGATGGCTGCTGTGAAAAAACCCTAAATAGTTGAGCTATGTTATGTATACTTTTCACCGTGAGCCAATTTAAATGACAACACCCCCCTCTCACTCAACCGAGAGGAAGCTAAGGCTGACATGCCTTCTGGACTAGGGGGATTCACCTTTGCAACATCCGGCGTAGCACAGTGGATAGCGCGTCAGCCTTGCAAGCAGCAGGTACAGAGATCGAATCCCGTTCAACCATATGTTGGACTTTCGAAATTCTCCGGACCATCCTTGACCCTTGTCAAACACATCTCATGTCGCCATGTCAGTCTAGCTGATTCCTTGGCTGCTTGCAGCTAAACTGCTTGGCCCCCACATCCCTGCTTGCAGGTATATTTGTAATTAAAATGGTTCTTAGCTAAGTAATGGTTCTTAGCTACTTTCCAAGTTACTTAGACCTGAAAGCCCAATTGTAATAATTGAACAATTCTAAACATAGTACTGAACAGAATAGGTAATACTCAAGTCTTGATTGAAACTTTTCCTAAATGCATTATTAAACATACAGACATACACATTAAAAGTAGCCATAAGTTGTTATTTTGCATGTGCTCTCAGGACATGTGGTTGTGACCATCTTTGTAAAGAGGAGAGGCATGTAATGCACATGTAAATGTGCATAGAAGTAAAAAAAACAAATCAACAAAAAACATAAAAAAAACAGGTATATACATGAAGACAGTGTTGTTTTGAAGACTACATCTGGAAAAAAGATCTTCAGGATTCGTTTGTAGTATTGATAGTCTTCATTGTCCTAGGAATCAAGCCACCACAAGAATGGTGTCCCATTTACTGGCAAACTAGCATTCTATCAGTATCACACTCATCTACTTATCCCATCTGATCATGGATTGCTGTGACTGTGTCCATGATACAGGCAGTGCAATTACATAACATGTCAAGTATTATGTACAGTAGTATACCGTAGTGCAGAGTCAGTAGTCTATTGTATAGACAAGGTGTTCAATTGCTCAAGTGGTGTCAGGTGTTTGTTCGAGTGTACAGTGGTGCAGAGTCAGTTGTTATCTATTGTATAGACAAGGTGCAAGGTATCACGTGTTCACTTGTTGGTCCAGGGGGTGGCATGTGTGCCATTGTTATAATGAGAGTGAGAGCCTATGTATAGTACAACCAGAGTCCAGTCCCAATGCTACATGGCTTGTAGCCACAGGCGACTCCGGTTTCCTCTTGAAACGAATAAAGTTTGAATCCACTAGAGCGCCAATTTGTACACCCGTAGACACAACACCCAGACATCTTAATGGTATATAAAATACTAGTCTTTGCACTAAAATACGGCTCTTTACTGCTCCTTGCTCTGAATTCGTCTGTCTCCCCCAGCTACTGTTTCAAGAATGCGCGCGCATGCTTGTGCTGACGTAGGCTGTAAAAGGGTCTATAATAAACAAATATGAACCACGCTCGTTTATTTATGGGCGATGGCTCTACCATATAAATTCAATAACTGACATACCACCACCAGGTAACCACAACCACATTTTTACACAGCTTCTATAACATCCAGTGACAAAATACTGTCCTGTCAGGGTTTGAACCCGCAATGTTCAGTTTGAGAGTCGAACTCCCTAACCATCATGCCATTGAATATCTGGGAAACCTGAGGTGTCATAGATCTTTCGATGTTTTGGGACCACTGCCTCTTGTGGTAGCAATATAGAACTGCAGGTCAACAACCCAACGGAGGCATGGACAAACCGGCATTCGCTCTCGTTGGTGCGACGCCTCGCACAAAAAATAAACACCTAATATGCTGAATGATGATATAGTAGTTGTAGAAGTAGTTGCACTTTATTGATCCCTGGGGGGAAATTGCACAATCAGTAGATAATATATCACCAGACTCCTGCATTACAGTAAAGTGGTTAGCCATTGCTGAACACATCATGCACACACAAATCTCAATATCAGACTCCAGACATTTAGCTCTATGGATGTTGGAGCAGCAGACTCCCTGACAGAAATAATTAACATATTTAGCATTAGCATAGTGTTAAAATAGACAAAAAGCTGCCTTACTTTGACAGCTAATTGACTCACTGGAATTCCCTCTATATCCTCTCTTTTTTCTCTCTCTCTCCCTGTATTACTCTCTCTTTTTCTTTTTTCTCTTTTTCTGTCTCTGTCTCTTTTTCTCTCTCTCTCTCTCTCTCTCTCTCTCTCTCTCTCTCTCTGTGTCTCATTTATGTTCTCATTGTTGCTCTACCAGCTGTCCTGTGGGCTAAACTAATGAGAGATGAGTGAAATAATGTTTACATGTTGAACTAAATGACTTTACACTTGTCTTGAATGTCAGCGGGGGGTGGGCGTGCGTGGAAGTGTTGGAGAGAATTTGTTGATTTGCTAAGTTTCCCAAGAGGCTGGATGGGTTTTGCCAACAGCCAACACAACATAACACACTATCCCAGCAGCAATAAGATAAATATTACTACTGATCTGAATCAGATCATTTCTATCTAACTAATCAGTAACTCCACATTTCTCAGCATGATGCACAGACAACAGAGACTAACTGATTCCAGGAATCCAATTGTAGTCATTTATATAAGGCCTTGTTTGAAAACACTGTAATAAAGGCCAAATAACTGGGTCGGAGGCCGAAAGCACTTTTTCGCATTTGTGGCTTTATGAACAGAATGAACGATAAAGACATATAAAGATAAAGGACAGACTCCCACGCTTGTGGGCTACTTTCTAGCATCTGCCTACATGGTTTGCACACCGGAAGGGAGAGGTGACTTATTGCACTATAACATTTCTGTTTAGAAGTTACAGCAGAGGGCACACATGATTTCTTGTATCCGTTTTTGCTGGCTAGTGGGAACTTGAGTTTCCTGCCAGATGGCAACAGCTGGTATGATGGGTGAAGGAAGTGGGTGGTTTCAGTATAGATCTGGGCTGCTTCTTCTGTTATGGACCGATTGTACAGGTTCTGGAGTTGCAACTGTTTGTCTCTGGTGATCTTGCTGTCCTGGTTGACCACCTGAGTCAGCGTGTTCCCGTGTCTAACTGAGAGGTTCCCATACCAGGAGACGAAGGTGAAGGTGAAAACACTCAGTGAGTGACCTGTAGACAATGGTTAGGGTGTGTTTGCAGGCGATGAAGCTCCCCAGTTTCCTGAGGAGAGAAAGACGATGCCGTGCCTTTTTATAGATGTAGTCTGCGTTGGTCTGAAAGGTGAGTTTATTGTCAGTGACTGTTCCCAGGTATTTAAAATGAGTGGCCTGTTCTACTTCTTGCCCCTTTATGATAGCAGACTGACCTGGCTCGATTAACATCGTTTAAATATCTTGCTCTTGAGCTCAAAGCAGAATTATCAGTGCTCATCATTATATTATATCGGCCACCCAGATATTCATCAGTATTTCTACAGGAATTCTCAGAGCTGATTTCAATTGGTATCACTAGATATGATAGATTAATCTTGAATGGAGACCTGAACATTAATATTAATAATAAGGATGACTCCAAAGCCATGGAGCTTTTGAGTCTATTGGACAACTTTAACCTTACCCAACATGTAAATGAAACCACTAATCAGCATGGTAACACTCTGGACCTTGATACTGTAGGTAACATTGATCATGTATCAGTGCTTGAATGACCGATTTCTGACCATCACTGTGTGTTTTTTGATACCAACCTAATCTTCGAAAAACCAAAAGAGAAACCTTAGTTTAAAAGAGATTCCTAGACGGCAAGGCTGAAACACAGTTCGCCAATATTATGAGATCATTTGAGCCATGCAGCTATGAATGCTCTTGAAATGAGATGATCCAAAACATCCACAGTACCTTGTCAACTGCTTTAGATACCGTTGCTCCACTAAAGGTTAAAAAAAAATCAATTGACAGAATCTCCCCATGATTTAATAATACAATAGCAGTGTTAATAAAATTAAGAGGCAGTATAAGAGGCAGCTGAAAGAAAATGGAGGAACACTGGGCTTACAGTTCACTGTAATATACAAAGAAGCCATAACTGCCAACAACAAAGCAACATACCTACAGAATTCTTTAAGCAGGTGTTCAACAGTGTTTCAAGTCATGTCCTGAAGATTATAAACATGTCTCTTCCAACAGGTGTCTTCCCAGATGCTTTGAAAACAGCTGTTGTAAAACCACTGCTAAAGAATCCCAACCTAGATGTAAATGCACTGAACCTCTACAGGCCGATATCCAACCTCCCATTCATTAATAAGATACTTGAAAAGATAGTCTCAGTACAAATAAACTCCTTTCCTCACATAAAATAATATCCTGGATGAACTTTAATCAGGCTTTAGGACACACCACATCAACAAAACCTTTCTTACTAAAATAATCAGCGATCTCAGACTAAACTCTGATGCAAATAATGTCCCAATTCTTGTCCTATTAGACCTAAGTGCAGCACTGGATACGATTGACCATGACATCCTAATCAATCGCCTTAAAAGGCTGGTTGGTCTCTCTGACTGTGTGTTAAACTGGTTCAGAACATACTGTACATCAAAGGGACAAAGTTCTACGTCAGGCTTGGAGATCATGTGTCTGAGAAACATGACACCTGCTTTGGGGTTGCACAAGGGAGCTGCCTTGGTCCATTACTATTCTCACTATACATGCTGCAACGTGGAGATATCATTAGAGAGCACAATACATGTTTTCATAGTTATACGGATGACACACAACTGTACATCTCTGCTGAATCAAATTATGCTTCAGCTTAAACTCCATTACTACCTGTCTTCTAGCAATAAATAAATGGATGAGCAATAACTTCTTAAAGCTAAATGAGGACAACATTTAAATCCTACTTATCGACATTAAAACAAAAAGAGAAATGCTGTTTAAAAATCTGGGGAAACTGACATCCAGGATTAAACCTGAGGTTACAAGTCTTGGTGTTATCCTAGATTCAGATCTCGATTACTGTAATGCACTCTTCACTGACCTCCCCCCGAAAAACATTGAGACACTTCAGCTCAGCAGCTTCAGAATTTGACTGTGCTCTCTCCCCATTGTCTTGACTTCTGTATTTGGCTCTAAATGTTCTTCTTGATCAAATCATACTGGACGTCTAGAGAGCCTGGTGTGATGAAATCATACTGGAATCATACTGGACGTCTAGAGAGCCTGGTGTGGTGAAATCATACTGGAATCATACTGGACGTCTAGAGAGCCTGGTGTGGTGAAATCATAATAGAATCATACTGGACGTCTAGAGAGCCTGGTGTGATGAAATCATACTGGAATCATACTGGACGTCTAGAGAGCCTGGTGTGGTGAAATCATACTGAAATCATACTGGACGTCTAGAGAGCCTGGTGTGGTGAAATCATAATGGAATCATACTGGACGTCTAGAGAGCCTGGTGTGGTGAAATCATACTGGAATCATACTGGACGTCTAGAGAGCCTGGTGTGGTGAAATCATAATAGAATCATACTGGATGTCTAGAGAGCCTGGTGTGGTGAAATCATACTGGAATCATACTGGACGTCTAGAGAGCCTGGTGTGGTGAAATCATAATGGAATCATACTGGACGTCTAGAGAGCCTGGTGTGGTGAAATCATACTGGACATCTAGAGAGCCTGGTGTGGTGAAATGCAGCTTGACTGAGCTGGACCTGTCCTCTGCTGGTGCCTCACTGCTAACTAGAAAAACATCCTACATCCTGCGTCTCCATTTCGGGCTCATGAAGATCACGCTTCATTCTTACATCATACTCATACTCACATGCACGCACGCACACACACATTCACACTTTATCATCCCTGAGAGAAGCAATTACCATTGGATAAGGGTAATGACATCACTGATTGACAGATGAGAAGAGGGCCTCCGCTGAATTATTCCCTTTAATTACTATCTACCCTCTACTCTACACTACACTATGGAACTGTGTGTGTGTGTGTGTGTGTGTGTGTGTGTGTGTGTGTGTGTGTGTGTGTGTGTGTGTGTGTGTGTGTGTGTGTGTGTGTGTGTGTGAGTGTGTGTGTGAGTGCATGTGTACGTGTTGCTCTTCGCAGTGCGGTATTTACTTGCACTCAAAATCAGTTAACCACCTCTATTGATATCAAACAGTTACCAGGATAATAGTGCTTGTGCTTGTGTGAATATGTATTTAAGTCACTTATACTGTTCATAGTGTAGACCTTTTACGTTCTTCTCTTCACTCTGCTAGCATGTTAGCCTGGCAAAATGTTGCTTTCTACTTTTGAAAAAAACTAAAAATTCACTCAGAGAACAGGCAGTTGAACAAGGAATGGACAGAGAAGTATCTAAATAAAGCCCATGTGTTTACTTTGCAACGGGTGCATATCGGTATGTAAAGAATACAACTTAAGAAGACATTTCAAGACAACCAATGCTAACTTTGACACCACTTTCCCACTTGACTCAGATGCTTGCAGCAAGAAAATTTGTGGGCTAACCTCATGTTATGAGCAAAGACGTCGCAACCTGTTTCGGGCTTGTACGGAGCAAGAAAGAGCTACATCGGCATTGCTACGAGTGGCATGGATATTAGGAAAAAAGAAAAGGCTGTTTACTGACGTGGAGACCGTCAAGATTAATTGGATTCGATTTTGGTATTCAAATGTCAAACGTCAAGGTCACCGTGACATCACAAAAGGCACTTTTGAATGCTAACGCTAGCTAGCTAATATTAGCGTTAGCATTAGTATTAGCATTAGTGTTAGCTAGCTAGCATTAGTGTTAGGGTTAGGTTAGCAGTTAGTCAGAGTTAGGGTTAGTTAGGTTAACTGCAACTGGCATTGGTGGGCGGAGGCATTTAGCCGCTACGCGGTTTTTCTAGTTAGTGTTATGTTATTGATGGGAGTGAGTAGGACGCTACTTGTTACATCAAAACTTAATTTGGGAGCATGTAATTATGTGGAACAATCGATTAGCCTGGCATCGATCCATCTGTTTTCACCACCGAGGTGGTGGACAGCTCCGGTTAAGACGCTTCCTAACAGTCTTCTTTAGCGCTGTTTTAAGAAGGGCACTAAGAACACGTCTGGGAAACACTCTTTTCTTAAGGCTTCGGCTTAGCTGACCTCTTCTTTGGAGCCTTCTTAACTCCTTAAGAACGATTGTATTTGGGAAACGCGGCCAAGGAGTGTATGCTAGCATCAATCGAGGAGGTAGTTAGATGAGAAAACCCGAAACAGCATGATTGATTCTATCAAGAAGATTCCGTTGTCAGACACTTCAACAACAAGGAAAGTAGAGAAACAGTTGAGATTGCTACATTGCCTTATCCACCAAAGCCTCTTGTGTGCCAAACTAAGTGGTGAGTTAAGAGACCATGGACTCCATCATGATAATTATCAACTTTATTCGTTCCACCTCCAGCTTACAACACCGCCTTTTCTGCCAGCTGTTGTCAGACATGTCAGCTCAATATAATTATTTGCTCATCCACAATGACATTAGATGGCTAAGCCAAGGAAATGCTCTGAAACTGTTTTGTGAACTAAGGGAGGAGATATTGGCCTTTCTCCGCAATTCAAAGATGAAAAAGTCCCATAAGTTTCTGTCTCTAATCAAGAATGATGAGTTTTCCGCTGCCGTTTGCTTTTTGAGTGATATCTTCCATCACCTTAACCAACTCAACATGGAGCTGCAGGGCAGAGATAAAACAGTCACGTAACTTGTGGAGAGACTACACGCGTTTCAAATAAACTTTTTTCTGCTGATCTGTGTCCAGGGAACATTTGCTTTGTGATAATGCTGATGGACAATTCGCAGTGAAAGCACACAAGCTGATAACGTCACTGGATGAGGCGTCCTTACAACTCGAACTCATTGACATTCAGTCTTCAGATGACCTGCGACAGTCATTCCAGCATATAGGTTTTGAAAAGCTCTGGACACATGAAGTTGAACATCGAAGTTGAACGTACACGTGTGAGTCATCATTCTACACATGAATGCCATCAAAACGAACAGCCGCACATCTCCGCTACTGTTTGCGTATTGCTCTGCCAACGTAAACACCCGACTTTCCTGCTCTTGCTAGGTCGAACAAATGCTATTTTTCTCATTAGATAGCCTAAATGTAAGCCTAAGTGTTTTATTTCCTTTTCTTTTTTTTTCTTCTTAGATAAATGTAAGTGTAGGCTAGGCCTGCATAATGTGTGTCAATCATACAATGCCCTTCTCTCATTAGATAAAAGTCCTACATCAGAGGTCAAATTCTAGAAAAAAAAAGATAGTCCTACTGTACTTGCAACTTTATTATAGGATTATTATTATTATTAATATTATTATATAGCAACAAAAAACAATGCTTACTTAATGTAGGGTTGGCTGATGTATGTAACATCTGTGTATCATTTCTTTTAATTCTGTTCAGTACTATAATATGTTGTGTGCTACTACAGTACCTATGTGGAGGTATTAATTGAAATTGAAAATGTCAGTGATATGGGTTATCTGAACTGATTTAGTTGATTTTACTGCCATTGAATGCCTTTGGCCTATGTGCCGTGACCCAGTACAATGCACTGACTGTAATGCAATCTATAGCACTCTTATATTGGTATTGTTGTTGCTCTTCTGTTAATGTGATAAAGCATAAGCCTACTGGCCATATATCTCAGGCCCCACATTTGGGATCATTTTCATGAACTGGGCCCCCATACCAAAATAATTGAATAGCCCTGGTGTAGACTATCTTTGTAGTATGTGCATTATGGATTGGGGCCTTGTGCATGTGATGTGTCATTTTATTACAGTTTTTTTTTTATAACCGACCATTGTCCCGGGGAGAGATTCTATCTACAGCAGGCTTGTAAGGTCTACAGTCCATCACTGAACAGTCTTCTTCATTAGACTCCATTCATAGATAGCATTGCACGTGTGTACACACACACACACACACACACACACACACACACAAAGACACATGCACACACACATGCATAATCCTCATATATAGGCACCTGACATATTCTTTTACTCTTATTTAACCTGGGATCCTGGGTTTCCATAACAACCGCATGTCCGTTTGGTACGGCATTATGTAAGAGGATGCAGAGAGCAGTAAAGGACGTGCCCTTGTTTAGGTAACTGTTTGATGGTGTGTGTGTGTGTGTGTGTGTGTGTGTGTGTGTGTGTGTGTGTGTGTGTGTGTGTGTGTGTGTGTGTGTGTGTGTGTGTGTGTGTATGTGTGTGTGTCAGCAGACATGAAAGTTACAGGAAGCTCTCCACATCTTGTCACTGCTTTTGGGAGTGTAGAGGTCCTGGTTGTCTGTCTGACTCTATAGTGAGTGACAGCAACAGTGTATACTATATAAATGTAGTACAAGTATGTATACTTCATAACACAGCCGCATAATGTGGCAGATAGATGAGAAGGTGTGCATGTTGACGTGTGGTTGTGTCAGTGAGAGCAGCCCGAGTCAGTGATGTTCTGAGATGTACAGTAGGGTCTCCTGTAGTGAGATTCTGACATGCTGAAATGGCTCGATTCAACGGAACACTGCTGTCTTCATTATTTTACCACCTGCGGATAATACTCAACTTGACTAGATAATGTATGAACTGCAGAGAGGGTGAGGGAATCCTGTGCAAAATGCAGGGTACAAAATGTACTACTGTATGAATTTGTCAGGCCATCTTCAGGTTTCTGTTCTGTCTTGGACAGCAAGTACCTCATAAGTATTATCTGTTGCCCATGAGAATAAGAGCTATTTTTCCATACATAAACACACATACACACACACACACACACACACACACACACACACACACACACACACACACACACACACACACACACAGACACAGACACACACACACCTTTGACACATGCAAGGGCATACACACGCACGCATGCACACACACACACACACACACACACACACACACACACACACACACACATGGGAAGAGGGCTTTCACGTACTCTGCTCCCTCTACCTGGAATGGACTTCTAAAAACTCTTAAGCTCCAGGCTCTTATTACCTTGCATAGTTTTAAAACCCTACTCACTGACTTTTTAATGAGTGTAATGGGCGTGTGCAATGCTTCACTACATAATCTTACTGCTCATTGTACACAATGTAGTAATGTTATGTATGTTGCTTGTATGTATGTATGCTATATATGTATGCTTAACATAATCTTGATCTACCTTCTACAGCAATCCCCTAATCCCCAAGCTTCTTTTATCCGGTTAAATAAAGGTTAAAAAAATAAACACACACACACACACACACACACACAGACACACACACACACAGACAAACATGTCTCTTGTGGCTTTAGAGGTAATAGGCTATTATAGCAGCTTTAGAGAAATGAACACTTCATCTCCAACTCTCTCCTGGGGTTATTGATTGGTCGAGCTGCATGTCTGAGGTGCATGTGTGTGTGTGTGTGTGTGTGTGTGTGTGTGTGTGTGTGTGTGTGTGTGTGTTAGTGTGTGGGGGGATATTTTGTTTTGATTGCAAGTAACACCTATGGGGAAATAGAGGAAAAACATGAGCAATGAGAGTGAGGGAATTGAACAACATACTACTGTATATAGACTGTATATCCACTCTCTACTGGGGAAAATACACTGACTGCATGATATTCACATACTGAAAAGAAACAGTATCCTAGAAGAACGTGGCAGGCAATGCCAAGATGTGTCATAGGCGTGGAGCTGAAGGCCTCCTGTGTGAAAAACAAAACAAAACACACATACATTTGCTGGGCTAAAGCCCAGGTGTTAGCCCTATAGCGACACCGTTCCTACTGTGTCTACTGTCTGCGCTGTCGGTCAGTCTATAGGCTTCTCTCCGCGCCTAACCTCTGTCTCTGAGGTGTATTTGATAAAAGTTATTTTTAACCGCTGCTCTTATTCCCAACATCATAAACTATCCCCTGCTCTAGGCCCATTGCCAGCCCTGTCACTGCAATGTAATAGGCAATACATCAAGGCGTGTCTGAGTGTGTGTGTGCGTCTGTGTGTATGAGAGACGCCGAGACAGAGAGAGAAAGTGTGTGTGTGTGTGTGTGTGTGTTTGTGAGATACAGTAGAGAGAGATCACGGCACATGTTATGTCTAAATGGCCCCCACTGGAAGCTGGGAATACCGTCTGCGTTTACTGTCTATTGGTACCGTATGTTAGATGAAGATATGGAACTCTGTGAACAAGTCCTGTGTTTAGGCCCACATGTTTAGAGCTTAATTGAATTGTGTTTATTCATAAATGCATGATGGTCCAGTTGGCGTTCTGACCCTGGGCACTGGGTACTCTGGCGGTACCCTGCCTGGGGTACAGTATGCAGGGTACAGCAGCTGCATTAGGACTTGATGGCAAAGGAGCCAGTTTGCTGCTGTCGCAGAGTCACACTTGAGCGGCGATCCGCTCCCAGAATCCTCTGCTGTTGTTACTGCTCCAGGCACAGTCACGATACAGAGCAGGGAGGGGTAGGGGGGAGAGAGAGAGAGAGAGAGAGAGAGAGAAAGAGAAAGAGAAAGACAATGAGCAAAATAAAGACAGTGTGAGGCTGTGTGTGTGTGTCTGTGTGTGTGTGTGAGAGAGAGAGAGAGAGAGAGAGAGAGAGAGAGAGAAAGAGAGAGAGAGAGATAATTCAACATCAACATTCTAAATTGTGTCTTTGTGTAATGAGGCCTGTATAATACTGTAACATATATGTAGTGAACTCAGCAACAGTCAGCCTAGCTCAGATGATGCTACCCTTAACCTCATCTTATCATGTTCAGACATGCAATGCCTCTGACATGCACACACACACACACACACAGACACACACATCATTTACATGTAAATACAATAATTTCATGTTTGGCGGGTTGGGTGCTGGTCTCAAAATTTTAGAAGATAATTAGGTCGGGTGGGTGGCGGGTGGATGATTGATGAGTGCACACGGATTTGGGTGCGCTCAAACTCCATCCGCACATCTCTAACACACACACACACACACACACACACACAACCCGCAGAGCCTGTACCCTAGTCCACAGGCCGATGTGGCCAATCAGACACATCCTATCAGAGTGCTGGGATCACCAGCTGTCATTCATACACACACGCTACCTACATCCATTCACTCTGAACATGATGTTACGT
The DNA here is from genome assembly GCF_949987555.1 of Borostomias antarcticus. NCBI lineage: Eukaryota > Metazoa > Chordata > Actinopteri > Stomiiformes > Stomiidae > Borostomias > Borostomias antarcticus. Next base: position 5,142,871 of record NC_140251.1, on the reverse strand, counting down.
TACTATCAAGCTACTGTTCCTACACAACCCAGCCCTGTTCAGTCAGCAGGAGCTTTTCATCTGTCCAGTGCTCTCGTCCTCCTCTGTTCCACTATTTACACTGATATCAAGGAGCTGCAGAGCCTGGTCTCCACTGCGTGTCTCTGCTCCATACTGCTGACACCTGGCCTGGTCTCATACCACTGGGTGTCTCTGCTCCATAGCCTCCTCCAGGATCCTGTCAGAAGAGCAGAAGAGTCTTCTAGGACATCCAAGACCCCTTTTACGGCTTCAGTTCACTTTGAATTACAGTGGAGCTCCTCGTTCAACTCATGAATTAGTGAATCTGACTGGGTAATCCAGCCTTGTGTGTGTGTGTGTGTGTATGTGTGTGTGTGTGTTTGTACAGTATGCATGTATGTGTGTGTGTTGGCCAGAACTCCAGAGACGGAGCGGCCTGCTGATCCGTCCAGCAGCAGATTGAAGGAGCAGTTGTGATCAAGATATGGTTCTAACACTGAGATAGATAGAGATCGATACTCATAATGCCCCCATGCATTCCATTTCCCCGGCTGAAATGCATAAACTGGGTTGAAGCCGGCTGGCCTCTACTGTACATGCGTGCTCGGAAGTGCACATAAAGCCCACACGCGCACACACGCATGCTCTCTCTCTCTGTCTCTCTCTCTATCTCTCTCTCTCTCTCTCTGGTTTTCTCACCCTCTCTCTCTCACACACATGCACATGATACACACACACACACACACACACACACACATACAACCCCTGATCTGCTCATTGTGCTGTGCTCGTAGGGTTTAAGGGCAACAGCGGAGTAAACAGTGTAAAATATTAATGACAGTATGGTGAGAAGAGCGGGTCACAGCTCCACTCCGTAATTGGACACGGATATTAACAGCTGTAAAAGAGAGGTTCATATTAACCTCTCTGATCCCCTTCATCCACCACTAAACTAGAGATGAGGAGAGGAGAATTATGAAATACATGGATTAGCCGTAAACTAGCGGTTGGCATGCCCTCCTCCTCTTCTCAGCCTATAAGATCGTAGTATCTACTAACACATTGGTGTACCTTTTCCACTTTCTTAGTGGAACTCTGTAACCGGAGAAAATTGGATTTGATTAATTTAATTAACTATCTGAGCCTGAAGTAGTACAATGTGTGTTGACAATGTTATTCAGCTGCTCCAGGTTATGTTGGTCAGTGGCTGACCAAACCCAGGGTGTTTTTTTACCTACATGTCGACTCTCTTCAGTCTTTCTAAGACGGGCATAGAGAGGACGGGCATATTTCTGGTAGCCCTCCACGTGGTTTCGGACATAGTTGCAGAGCCCCAGAAGCTTTTGTAGCTTGTTCTCTGTAGCGTGTTCTAGGGTTAGAACTATGGGAATGACTATGACTAGGTATAATTTATGATTATACCGCGGTTATCACAAATATGAAGGAAATTGATTTAATGCATTAAATCAACTCGTATATGGGGCACCACCCTGTTCTTTACAGGGAAACAAATAACCTTTATCAATAGTCTTAATTTATCAATCTCAGTCTGCAGGAGGAGGTCTTGACTCAATCAAGTGACCTAAAGATCATGTGATGACGCTAGGATGTGATAAAAAATTAATACTATTTATTGAAGTTATACTAATCGATTATCAAAATAATATCAAAACACAATTCGATAATATATGAAAAGAACACATGTGGCAATATGAAAACACAGCAGAAATGAAAAGAATGATGTCATAGATTATCGCAGCCAACCCTAAACCCTTTAATCTTAAACAACACTTGGCATCACACCACATCAAAAGAGAATGCTGGATGTCAACCATACAGTAGAGTGTGTTTGGAAGCAAGGTGTCCGGAGGGGTTTTTGGCTCGAAGAATGGAGGAGGCACGTGACTGATAGTAGAGTTTGCGGAGGTTAGAGTTCAGTTTTCAGCGTTCAAAAGTTGCAAATGTCTCATTCAAAACCTCTGCTCTCGCCAGAGGTGGATCGTTTGAAGAGTTTGTGGAAATTCCTAAGACCCTGGTGTCGACTACAGAGATCTTAGCTAGCAGTTCAGCAGGTCCGTGAATACAGGCTGATTTTCATCAACCAGGCACAAAGTTACTTGGCGGAACACAGACCCTGAGAGAACTTGAGAGTTACTGGAGAGTTTAGAGAGAGAGTTCCTGTCTGATCTCTACTTAAGTAGACCAGGAGATTAGGCGTGTCCTGTTTGCATAGACAGGCACCGATTGGTGACTTGATCACCCAGAGTGACGCCGCTCCCATCATAAAACAGGGGAGCCAGGGTTCCCTTAGGGGTCTGGAATCATCAAATTTCCCGGTTATTGTTTCAACATGATATTACATTTCAATGATCATGATCAACTGATTACTGATTTTAGCTTCAGATTGATACCAAACATGGTTAGGTGGACTTAGCAGCATCGCATCAGTTATTAATAACACACAGTAAGATGGTCTCACAATATGGTCTGGCAGAATATGTGTCACGTCCATACTCTCCTACATCTCTGATGTCGGCGGCTGGATCCTAACTACCTTTTCTCTGTAAGTTTCAGATAGCCCTTCTTGAGACTCAGTTTCAGCCCAGCAGCTGGGAGACATTCAATCACTTTTTCGAGCCAGTCTATGTGGTCATTCTCATCGTCGTCGGCGATGTAGACATCATCTATGTAGACGGTTGCACCTAATCCCTCCAGGACACTCATTACTGCCGCCTGGGATGCCATGATCCTGTTTCAGAATGTCACCCCTGGAGGGGGTGTAGTGGAAGATGCACATCGAGTGGGATGACTAAGCTGTATACTGGTTGCGATTCACTGAACAACAGACCAGATCTGGCCAGTGTACCTGAATGTGTCCTGAAGATGAGAGTGCAAAAGGGTACTGGACACAGGCCTGTTCACCCCTACGGGTCAGGAATGGAAGGCCTACTGGCGTGAAAATGTGACCTTCAACGCACCCATGAGAAATGAGAACTGCTATGGTATCTTTCCGAGAAAAGGTGAATTGTGGGGGTATCTGAACTTGACCTGTGGAATGGTTTCCAAGAAATCCAGGATTGTACATGCCAAGCCGGGACTACAGGTGAACACTGTGCCGGCAGCGCCCACGTTGGGCACTGCTGCAGGCGGGAATATATCTGAACCTGAGTCCATGCCGACACCTGCGTACCAGAATGTTCTGTAATCAACACTAGAGCTTCTGGGCGTCTCGTCACCCGTGAAAAAGGCACGAACCTGTAACCACTCCAAAGAACTTCTCAAGCAGTGCCTCACAGAAACGATGGGCAAGTTGAATGTCTGCCATTGGTCTCTGCAAGGAAAGTGTAAGGGGCAGAACTACCTGGTAGTAAGTGAGTCCAGTCATCTGGCAATGAATAATAGAGTGTTAGGGGGTTACCATGACGTTCACTATGACGACTGGCTGAATGATACCTTACCATGGGTATGGAAAGTCCCTCTAGACTATCTCAAAGGAAGATTCTGGTGGACTTCCAAATTCGGTAATCAGCTCCTGGGGGTGTACAAGCTAGACATGTCCAGAAACTCCCATCCCCTGATGACCTGCAAGATGCTCTGAAAAATGAGTTCAAGAAGATTGACGAGTGTGTAGTCAGAAGACTGCATGCGCAGTTAAATCACACATACTATATGAGTGAAGGGTGCTCACCAAGCTGTGAGCTGTGGCAGATTTGGGAGAAGGGGTGGGGTGAATGGAAATACAATTGTGATGCGGCCCTGGGCAATCTCACTGTGAAAGGGACTCTCCAAGCCTGGTCTGAGTGCTACCTGAGAGATGAAGAAACGACATGGTGGGGCTGGCAAGAAAAGGAGGTGAAGCAGTGGGTATTTCCATGTCTGCACTCTAGTCACAGCTACTGGGTGAGATATCAGTATCTGGCAACTGTTTTTTCAAAATACCGAAAGATGTGGCCCAGTTACATGTTCCGAGAGAAATGGTACGTGTAGCCTAGGCCATGGAAGATGACCTGTGATAGAGCAAACACAACTTGTGTGGTGGAGCTGGCGAGGACTGATTGTGCTCAGCTCCCCGCATGGGAGAAAGACTGTAATGAGTGGTACGATGGAGAGTATCCCACTTACTACCAAGGGGCAAAGTGGACTTCAACCAGAGGGACGTGGCAGCGAACTGTGGAGACCTGAGATGGCTGCACCAAGGTACTCTTGGGCCGTATGGCAAACAGAAAGAGTCATGAGAAAATCAACAATTGGGTCATCCCTATACATTTCAATCGGATTGAGAATCGGTCTACACCAGCCCCTTACATCGGATTAGATTTTCAATCAAAGTGGCCATTTTCATTCCGATTAAGGTGTTTACATTATCACTTTTAATAGGATTGGGCTTTCATTCCGAATGAAAAGGGAATTAAACTGTCCATGTAAACGCAACCATTGGTAGGGACATGTTACTAGAGTCCATACAGTATGCTATACCCATGAAAACTCTTAAGACAATACAGTAGCCAACCTCTTTAATCCATACTCAATGGATCTTACTATCTCTCTCTCTCTCTCTCTCTCTCTCTCTCTCTCTCATTCTCTTTCTCTTCACTCTCTCTCTCTTCCTCCCCATCCCCTTTCCCCTTCATCCTTGCTTTCATCAACAGCAACTTATCATCAGCTGCCCCTTACTGTAGCTGATGATGGCTAATTCAACTATGCCTCCTTTCTGTTTGCCACAGATAAAATCATTCCGTGTGGTGTGTATGTGGGTAACTGTGTCTTGTTAAGGCAGCGTGCTGTCCACTGAGATTTTGTGCCATCTTTAGTCATTTCTTCAGTCACTGTTTACGCAATGTGGTGTGAGGCATCAAGGCTGGGCGGGGCTGGTCTGTTACAGCAAGAAAGCTGTTCCCCCCAGTATTAAGAGGCACATTGTGGTTTAGAGATTGGCAAGCTCTGTGGTATGAGACGGGTGTAAATTGGCAGGCTGGCTTTATGGAGGGATCTCAGGGGAAGAACATTGATTATTAATAGGCAGGCTCTATCAAAGAGGCCTCGCCAGCTCCATCCCGCCACATCTAGAAAAACTACACCCCTCTGCTTTCCGTGGTCCCTGTGGCTCCCACAGTCATAGCTAATGCAGCTGGGTTTCCATGAGAAATTATCCTACAGTAGCCTAAGAGCAATATTGTAAGACGGCGTTTGCACAGTTTTTAATCTTTCAAACTCACTCTTTTCATTTATTGTGGCTCCCGAGGAACACATTTTCATTTTCAACTTCCTGGCATTCTCAAACCATGTTTCAATAATGGCAAGTAGTTATCTTTGTGTTTTTTTGTAAGAATCCAGCCAAGAAACATTCTTATTCTGTACTGTTTGCACAAGAGTACCATAATGCTGTGAGTTGTCAATTGGTAAAACGGCCTGTTCTGTGCGATCTATGGGCCTACACTGTGTGCGCGCATGTGTGTGTGTGCGTGCATGTGTGTGTGCGTGCATGTGTATGTGTATGACTACTGTATGTATTTGGCTGCAGGGTTGTACGGGGTCAGAGATGTGTGGCCAAGATGTGTCATGTCAGCTGTGGCGGTGATACTATCATTAGTTCAGCCCACTCCAGGCCACCAGGGTAAATCCATCTGACAGACCGTTCAAATCGCCATCCTTCAGATACACCCCCCCTTGACACTTACAGTAGCATCAACAGAGGGACTTTGATCCGTATCATAAGCCAGTGTGGGTTTTTGATAACATCAGACACAATGAACTCTGACACAATCTAGTTGGAATGAATTCAGTCCCTTAAAGATTCTCCCCAGTGTGTCTGAATGAGGAGGTGGAGGAAAGCTGCTTGCTGGGCAGACTATCTCTCTCAGCTGTGTCCATGGGCGTAGAATTTAGGGGGGGCGCTGGGGACATGTCTCCATCAATATTCAGAGACTACTGAATTGTCCCCGGCAATAATTTGGTACACAAACACTTAACAGATCTCCTTCTCTAGATCCGCCTATAGCCCAATATCTCTAATAGGATTGGCTTGCCGTTTCTTGCTAACGTGTGAGAGGTTGGCTGCATGGTTGAATTTCGATGCGCGGCTACAAAGTCAGAGCCTCCATCAACACTACAGTTCTGTGCACATAAATACGGGAAATTCCTCACGCCTCGTATTGATTCAGTATTGAAAGTATATTTTATTTTTCAATACGGGACAATCCTGTACGGCGTACGGCAACGACTTGCAACCGCGGCAAGATTTGAGCCATGACGAGGCTCACTTGCCTACTGAATTGCATGAGGTTAGTAAAGAAACCATACATGTAATGTTTAGGTACTGTAAATTTTTTGAACCCTATTGGTTGTTATTCATTTCTATGCAGCAAGTGCACATGTGGGCTAAATGCATGATCATCAGTTCAGGAGGTGAAAGAACCAGCCATCAGGATAATCAGATCTGACTGTAGGTCAACCGTATGCTTTTTATTTTATATAGTGCAATGCGCGCTCGCATTTAATGTCCCCGCAAAAGATCAAATCAAAAATATGCCCTTGGCTATGTCACACCAGTGCTGATATTCCAACCTTTTTACAGCGTGACATTTTGATTAGACTGGCAAACATCTCAGCAATACCTGTGTGTGTTGGGGGTGGTATGTGTGTGTGTGTGTGTGTGTCTGTGTGTTTATTACAGTTTAGTGTAGCAGCAGTAAGTGTGTGAATGTGTGTGTGTGTGTGGATGTGCTTGTGTGTGTGTGTGTGTGTGTGTGTGTGTGTGTGTGTGTGTGTGTGTGTGTAGGGGGGGTGGGGGTTGCACTAGCCACATTGGTATCAGGTCTGGGGCACAGGCACTGTGAGATGTGTTCAGCGGAATATTGATTGTGTATATTGGTGTGTGTGTGTGTGTGTTTCTGTATGTGGTTAAGGTTGTGGCATTGGGATGCTGTGCAGCAGCTGTAATCTATTGATTACAATTGATTGTGGATGTTTTTAGCACACGGCTAATTTTCCATATGGGAACTCAGTGTATGATCCCAGGGCGAGGACAGGCTAGGCCACATTTCATTTACTGTACACCAATAGACTTACAGTATTCTGATGAACTAGCTTAGTGAGTGTGTGTGTGTGTGTGTGTGTGTGTGTGTGTATGTGTGTGTGTGTGTGTGTTTGTGTGTGTGTACTCTATATGCAAGACAGAATGAACATGAGACTGAGAGATGGAGACAGAGACATGTGGTTGCACAGTACCTGTGTGTGTGTGTGTGTGTGTGTGTGTGTGTGTGTGTGTGTGTGTGTGTGTGTGTGTGTGTGTGTGTGTGCATGTGTTGGTGATCCAGCTCAGTGTTCAGCAGTGTTATGGCTTAGTGGGAGATCATAAAGTCAATTGGCTGGTCTTAACATCAGGCAGGGGTCCTCCACAGGCTGTGTTGCACAGGATGTACAGGATTTGGACTGTATTAGTCTGAGGTTTATCCATATGCAATGGTGCCATGGATGTTTGAATGTATGTGTGTGTGTTTGTGTGTGGGAGGGGGGAGTCAGGACTCTTCACATCTAACAGTAACCCCTTTCTTTTAACTATAGCTACACCTTAGCCTACCCGCAGTGCTCATAATTCATAATGAAGGCTGCTTCATAAGCTGGATCCAGGTATTTTCTTGAGTGTTACCCACTGTACGTACTGTATGTCATCATTCCTTCCTTCCTTCCTTCCTTCCTTCCTTCCTTCCTTCAGGAATCAGACCATTAAACATGATGCATTTCTGGACATCCCAGTGCACTATAGCGCACAGGAAAATCACCTCACAGTGACTTCTCTCTCATTCATTTGATGCTGTGGAACCTCACCCAGGAAAATCACATTGATTTTAATTTGGAGTTATAAAACACAGAGACAAGAACCTTCAGTCAAATTGACTCCAGGGGAATGACTTGGCCTTCTGTCAAGGGTGCCCTTCCATGACTGGCTTTGCCTAGGTTATTCAGTAGAGGGAGGTCACACACACACGCATCACACACGTACGCGCACGCGCGCACACACACACACACACACACACACACACACACACACACACACACACACACACACACACACACAGCCACAGCACCAGTTTGCTGGCTGGGAGCTCCTGGTGTCTCTGGCAGTGACCAGCCAGCCTCATTCTCATCTCATCCCCCCCCCCCATACAGATGCTTGTTGGTAACATGCTCGTTGGGGTTGATGTTTAGTACTGCAGGCAGCATTCTGGTGTAGTACTCACCCAGCGGCTTCAGGGTCCAGCATCCGCAGCCATATAGGATAATGGACTCTACTGTACCGTCGCATAGAAGAAGTTGAACAATATCTTGTGGGAAATTGGAGCTCCACACACTGGCCATGCTGTACACTAGAACAGCTCTGGCATCCATATAATTGTAGCCTGGCCTATTGGTCCTAATCCAGGGGCCACATTTGGCTGCTTCACTACTCATAGTTGGCTCCCACACAGTCATACCTAACGCAGCTGGGTTGCCATGAGAAATTATCCTACAGTTAGGTAGGTTAGGTTTTTATATCCTAGGTTTTCATATGCTGTTTGCACAAGGGGACATTGATGAAACACACTTCTTTCTTTCCTGCTGTCTCTTGTTCTCTTCTTATTGCTTTCCAACTGTTCAACCGTACAACTGCTTTACAACTGTCCATCTTTGTGGGCAGCTAGGGCCAGTTGTTGTGTTGTGTCGGTCAGACTCTCTCCACAGACAGGTCTGTGGAGAGAGCCTCCAAAGCTAAGCAACCATGTTAGAAATGCACATACATTGCACTGGATCCTCACACAGCTCTGTACTGTTATGAATAATTCACTTTGTTTTCACAGGGCTGGAGAGGGGCTGAGGGGGGAGAGAGAGAGAGAGAGAGAGAGAGAGAGAGAGATGAGAGGAAATGTTGAGGTAAAATACACTGCCAGCCATAGCCAAAGAAGTACTCAAAGAAGTGGGCCAGTCACTTGTTCAAAGTCAGGGTCTCTCAGAAAACGGCTTTCACCAGCTCATGTGACCAGTGCTGTCATTGTTCCCTACCCCCCTACAGCACTCTGCCCAAGCTGTGCTGTGCTGCAGTAGCAGTGCCCAACTGTATGTGACTGTCCAAAATAAATTGGTATTGTACTACTCCCACAATTTGGAAGTCCTCCAGTGTTTAAAAGTGCGTAAGAAGTGCTGACTATACCCTGTACTAGGCCATGCATAGGACTGCCATTACCCATTCACTCTCCTCTCAGTCACACCCACACTGTAAAACATGATGCCCTGTTAACTTGGAAACATACGTTCATCTGACTTAATTTTTGGTGCTCTGTTGACTACCATTTTGACTGAGATTCTTCTACTTTTTGTTCTTAAACATTTCAACTTCAACATTTGAAATTAGTTCACTGAACTTTTACAGTTACAGTTACAGTATGTGCCCTGTGAAAAGAATTCTCAACGGCAACGGGTTTCCTCACTTTTTTATTTTTTTAAATGTAAAGTTATGCAACACATCTTACAGTGCATAATTAACTTTGTTCTCAATGTGTATTGTGTTAAGTTCTGTTAGCAACTGCTTTACTAACACTGTTAGTAAAGCAGCGTGATGCAAGCTGGGTGAAATTCTGCTCAACTGTTCAGAAGAAGTCACTTTCAGTCCAGCAATCAGGCCATCTGACTCCCTCAACCCTCAGAACTTTGGAAAGTTCACCCGGAAGGAGGGGGGCTTATACTATGTATGACACCTCGACAAGCTCACTCTTTTTCTCGCTCCCCACTTGACACCGCTCGTCTTGCGCATTCAGTTAACAGATAAATTCACATTAGCCCATGCATGTGTGTCAAAATACTGTACAGTAGCCCACATCAGCATGGTCGCTTGTAGAGTCTCTGTCCTATGGATAGGCTACACTAGGCTCACCTCAGCTCATTCCATTTATCATTCATTTTAAACTAGGATTGGACTAGCCAACATATTTTTTGGGGGAGTTACATACTGTAGAAACCCGGAATCTCCGTGTGTGGTTATATGTTATTTATTTGTTGATACTTTCTTGATGATTTACGGTTTATATATGTAGGCTATAAACCGGCATGTCCAGCTGGCTTTCCACAAATAGATTTGCAAGTATGCTAATAAATTGATGGTTCCTTCCTCCCTGTTTGGTGGGATGAACTCAAATGCAAGACTGACCATTGGAGTATATTAGGCCCTAACACCAGTACTATTGTTTGTCCTATCATCCGTTTGTTTTGTTTTTATTCAGGTTGTGAGGCGAGATTTTAATAGGGTGTCGGGAGCGTACCTGGTCTGAAAAAGGGTCCTATGTTCCAAGGGTCCTATGTTCCCCGGCCCGAAAAAGGATGTGTTCCCCAGTCCCAAAAAAGGGTTCTATGCTCCCCGGTCCTGAAAAAGGCTTATAGATCCCTTTTTCCATAAGAGTTAATTAACTTCGAAAGAAGTACATTTGAGCGATATTCAAAGCATCCAAATGGTTTTCCATAAACAGAATGAGTCTAGCGAGTGAACACAACTGCATAATGCTCTGTGTTGTTGCGCTATAATTAATTTTGTGTAACTCGCAACAACATTCTGATCCTATTGAATGGAATTCAAATATCACCTTTTGGGCAGGAGCCAAAAGCGTTGCCATAACATAACTTGCTTCAAGTCTTCGTCCTCAAAATGAATAGCCTCTTCCTTTGCAACTCTAACAGCATGGAAACAAGAGATAGGCCTATGGAATTGTGAATCTTTCTGGAGGAAAGAGAATGTTGGCTAGTTGGTAGGCTATGGTTGTGTGTGTGTGGTTCACTAACGTTAAACTTCAGTAAATCTATCATATAGAAAACATGCCATGATATCTATTTCTTCAATGAGTCAATCCAAAATATAGGCCTTTATTGCAACCAAAGTCATCTCTTAATTAAACTGTTTGTGCATATGGTTCATATGACGTATACAGTATTGTTGGTACGCTCAGCTGCCACTAGTTGCTTCTTCATCAACGATACCTCCTGGTGGTAAGTGTGCAGCACTGCACGAAAAGATGCCAACGCGCTGTCCACAGCGCCACCACAGTAATGCACTTTGACAGGTTTTGCGATTTCCAAAATTAGAGGCTCAGGCACTGTAGGTCAGTGTATGAACACTGTTTTATAGCTGTAGTTTAAGAGGACCTCTTTATTAGGCAACATTTCAATCTAGATACAAATTATGACTTACAGTATCTTTAACCTAGTCTCAATGCCATACCCATGAGAGTTATTTCACTGATAATAATATGCTAAAGCTATGCTAACTACGTTACTGCATTGTGCAGATCTCTCTATGGGTCTGGGAACACCTCATGCAAAAATCTGGTGTTCAAATCCTGGCAATTCATCCCAGCAACACCAACGTGCCACTTCCAGAGTTCTCAGAGGTTCTCGGATGGCTCCTCTATCGTGAGCTGCATCAGTGAGGACGATGAGGAGGAGTACAGAGCTGTGGTTGGGAGATTCGTTAGATGGTCTGAGGAGAAACTCAAAAACAGCAAGGCTGTTGATGGTCTTCTGACAGGACAAAAGACTTATTCTACAATAGATTATTTCATTTTTGTCTCAAAATTCTACACAAAATAGCCCATAATTACAAAGTGAAAACAGGTTTTTAGACATTTGTGCTAATTTATTAAAAATCAAAATGTGAAATATATACAATAAGTGTGCACACCCTATGATATGGCACCCAACAGTGAGCTGAGGTGCATTTTGTTTCCAGTGATACTGCTTGAGATGTTTCTACAACTTAATTGGAGTCCACCTGTGGTAGATGATGATTAGGGATTGCCAACACCTGCCTATATAAGGTCCCACAGTTGACAGCAGTGCTATCTTACAGGGGTGAACGATTCTTAGGGCCCACAAAATGGTAAATGGACTGCACATATATAGCGCTTTTCCACCTTAGCGGCACTCAAAGCGCTTTACAATGGCCTCTCATTCACCCATTCACACACACATTCACACACCAATGGCGGTAGCTGCCATGCAAGGTGCTAACCTGCTCATTGGGAGCAATTTGGGGTTAGGTGTCTTGCTCAAGGACACTTCGACATGTGGACAGTCGGAGCTGGGATTCGAACCACTGACCCTTCGATCATTGAACGACCCGCTCTACCAACTGAGCTACAGCCACCCCATTAACCTATTATTAAGAATGCACCGTGTTGGATGTGTTGAGGTCTCCCTCGCCCAGCGAACATGCCCCAGATAGATCAGCTAGCAGTAGCAGTAGCGCTACACTGCAAGTCCCGTGTGCAGACTTTCAGGCTTGACTGTATATTTGACCTGGTTCACTGTTCAATACCTCTTCTAATCTGTTCTGTCGCTCGGTTGCTGTAACTCCCATTCCCCTCCCTGCTCTTATCTCATGTTATCTTATAGGGCTCTCTAACACACAGTACCTGATTTTGTCTCTCATCATTGGCGTGTATGACAGGGCCATGCCACTTGTATGAGGGTGAGAGCGTCTGAACTGTCCGTTTGGGTCGATGTGCCGGTGAATGATCCGGTAAATCCCCCTGTTTATTGCTCAGAACCTGCCGTGTTCTCTCTCCACACTTAACAGGACTTACAGTAGGCCAGTGACTGGCAGAGCAGTGCCTCACAGATATGCAGTCGGGTCAGGATAACCACAGGGGACAAGTGTCACTTTTCTTAACCTGTAGAGAGAGAAGTGACGTGAAACCAAATCCCTTTATATAAACTAGAAAGTTATAATATAACAAAGGACTTGTAGAATGTAGTTAGCTAAGTTGAAGGAATTATTCATAGGCATGTCAATTCCAACCATATTTAACTTGTACAGACTTGTCATGGTATTGAAATAGACCAAAACCTCCCAGTAAAAGGGGAACAGATTCAGGTTCCCCCAGATTAGCAGGTAATGCTGCAGCCACCTTTCTTTGTGCATGGCAACACGCACCAAAGATAGCAAATGTCCGGTTGTCACTCCCTCCCTCCCTCCCTCTGTCGTGTTGTTGTTCTGCAGTTCTATGTTGCCAACACGAGAGGCGGTGTTCCCAGAACACCAAAACAAAAACACTAGGACACTGCACATTTTCCAGATCCTCAGTGGTGGATAAAGGGCCTGACTCCCATGCCAAAGGCCAGGGGTTCAAATCCAGGTGTGGGAGATTTTTTGTCACTGGATGTTATAGAAGATATGTAAAAATATTGTTACCTGGTGGTGCTGTCAGTTATTGAATTTATGTGCAGTAATTGAACATTTGACATACTCCTGTTTTGAAATTATACCTACAGTATAGGTGTCTCAGTAATTACCCATTATATATTAGGCTATAATTTGCATGTATTTACCAGGTAAATGTTTAGTAATTGGGGGACTATGAAAGGAAGGGTTACCCAAAACATTTTCAGAGTAAGTTAATTTAGTGAAAACTGTAGTTTTTAATTACCATTTACAACTTGCGAAAGCAAAACGGTTGGGAATTAAGGCCTGGTTGACAGCTGTGTTCAGCAAGCTATCCAATCAACAAGTACAAAGTAGCCTACATCCCCCCCTCCCTCCCTCGCCTCTGTGACCCAGCGAGTGCCTGCCTCGCGAGCTCAGCGCGCAGCTCACAGCACATCGAGCATCGACTGTCGGCAACAGCAATTTGATTAAGCAGCAAGTAAGAATTAAGTTATTGAACAATAGGGAATAAAATATGTTGACCTACAATTATTTTTCTGTACAGAGTTGTATCAATGATAATAGTTTAGTTAGGGATATAATTTAGGACAGCAGAGACACTGCCCATCTTCCACCGCAGGCTCAAAACTCACCTCTTTAAGAAGTACTACCAATATCCTCCCTCATAAAAGCTATTGTATTTTTAGTTTACTATTCTTCACTTTGCGTTCAGCTTTTAGTCACTTGTTTAGACAGGAGATGCACTTGTGAGAGGTGCACTTGGATAATAGTGTCAGATTTGGATAAAAGTGTCAGCTAATTCACTGTAATGTAATGTCAAATTGAAAATTGATAGGCTGCATCAGTAGAAGGCTGACATGACACTTTGTGAACCCGCCTGTGGCTATCCCCACCCACCAGGAAGCCAGGGGATTAATTTAACACGCACTGCACCCTCACTCAGTATAAAGAAATAACACAAGCATGAAAACCAAAGAAAACAACTGGCATGCCACACCAGGCTCAACACACAGTAAAACAAAGTGCTCACTGCCTAAAGGGGACTGCCCGGCTACCATGGTCCACAAAGCCCACACGGGTGATAGACCCCTCCCTTCTGGTACCTGTAGATTACTCAAGCCCACAAAGTGATCCAGTTTTGTTTACTGCCCGTCACTACGCTGACACTTGGATAAAAACCCTTAAACCCCCACCCACAAGACAAGACCGTAACAATGGACAACATTCACACACATTGTTACATTAAAATAACTTAACTCGCCAGGTGACAACACCCTCCCCCCCTGAGCCTGAACAGTTTCACTGTGCCGACCTGGAGTCTGTGTGTGTGTGTGTGTGTGTGTGTTGGGGGGGGGGGGGGATTAGGGATAGGGGGCACGTCGTTACGGTGCCAACAGGGAAGACTCCCCAGCTGATAGGGGAATTCTGACTGGAATCGGAGAGCGGCTAGATTGCACTGCTAGTGTCCCGTCCCTAGTGCTCCTCTTGCCCTAACAGCAGATCTCTCCCCTTTGCTTGCTGTCTTCACCGCCGCCGGCTCTAAATGACCGCGAATGGCACCCACTCCACCACCGGGTCATTTGATACATCTGACATACTGTACTGGACCGTCTCGTCCTTCCACACTGTGAACGCTCCCTCGAGGCCAGCTCAGCTACCGGCTATGTCTGTTTATCAGAGTCTCATCGACCATCGTTTATCAGAGTCTCATCGACCATCGCTGATAACCATGCCTAAACTCGTGGACCTCGTCCCGAGCGAGCGGGCGAAAGGCCAACTGGAAATGCTACCGCCTCCTTACCCATAGATCTGCGAGGTGCCTCCCACCACAATTTGTGAAAAGTAGGACATACGAGGGCAAAGACCGCAAATGGTCACGTGGCAAAAGAAGTGTCTAACCTCTGGAAGGCCACAACTCCTAGCGGCGGTAACATCTCAGGCGAATTCACACCGGAGGAGTTCACTGCTGCCCTCCAGCATGTAAAGCCAGGGAAAGCTCCTGGCCCTGATTCTATCTGCCCGGAACTTATACTCCATGCCGCGCCTGCCTTGAAGCCTTGAATTAGTTTTCAAATCCAGTTGAATGCAATGCTACAAATGTCTATTCAACCTAGACAAGGGGCCACAGAGCGTACTGAATAATGACAGCAGGGTCTGATTTAAACTCTTCTTCTGAAAGTATCTCTGCAGGACCCAAGTTCTAATGTGAAATAATGAGGTGATTTTTCGCCTAATATTGGCATCTCAGAAGACACACTGTTATCACCTCTCACTCGTTCAAAGACGAAAATCATTTAGAACTAACACACACACACACACCCTTTCCACTGCAAAGAGACCTCACTGTGAGATTAAACGAAATGTGTGCATCCCTCGTTTGATCTGCTTCTACTAATGTATTTCTACCTCAACAAGGCACACCATTAGGAGTGTGAGCATGACCTGAATAGAAAGTAGTACCCATAATCAGACCCCTGTTAAAGTCACATTGAGCAGTAATGAACTTCATTTAGCAAGATTTTGTCTTTCTGTGCTGATAAGAGAGATGGAGAGGAGTGTGGGGGGGTGGACACTGGGGGGTTGAGGCCTGATGATGATACGAAGACCAGAAGCCATGGGAGGCCTTGATACCAGAAGCCATGATACCGGAAGCCATAGGAGACCGTGCCATCATCAGCCCCCTGCAGAGTGGACGCAGAGGGGGGTGGAGGCAAGCATGCTGGGACAGAATTTTCACCTGTAAACACCTATGCCCAAATACGCAATTATGCATCCTCTCAGTCGCCGAAACTTTTTAGATCGTCCCTGTGCATTGTGCTAATTGTACCATAGATACAGTAGTTGGAATAATTATGCTCTACAGTGCATTCAGAAAGTATTCAGATCCATTCACATCTTCCACATTGTTATTTTATAGCTTTATCCTAAAATGAATTAAATCTACACAGAACACTCCATTATAAAGTGAACACATGTTTTTAGACATTTTTTCAAATTTATTAAAAATACATTGAAAAATACAAATACATGTGTACATAATTATCCAGACCCTTTACTCAGTACTTTGTTGCGGCATCTTTGGCAGCGATTAGATTAGTGATTAGTTGAAGAAATTGTCTGTTGACCTCCGAGACACGATTGTGTCGAGGTACAGATCTGGGGAAGGGTACAAAAATAATTCTGCAGAATTGATGGTCCCAAAGAACACAAAGCCCTCCATCATTCTGAAATGGAAGAAGTTTGGAACCACCAGGATTCTGTCTAGAGTTGACAAACCTTTACAAAGTTTTGGTGAGTGTTAAACAAGTGTAACTTGCGAGTTAAAGGGATATTCTGGGATTTTTGAACAAGGGCCTCATTTTTTACTTACTGTACCTATGATGTATTTGACTGATGGAGGTAGTTTTCAATTAATTCCATGCTGTAAATAGCTTTGGGTCGTTCCAATTTCCACGTGTGGCTAATGCTAGTGCAACACAATGAAGTCACGTTAGCCTGTCCAAAAAAATGCGAACTGCAAACACCCAAAGCGCACCCAAACACAAATTAAATATGAGTAAAGTCTCTCAGGGATTCTTTTGTGTCTATTTACCATCCGTTTTGAATTCAAACTATCGTGTAATCCGTTCTGGTTTGTGGACCTTATATTTCTGTCTGTGAGTCTTCAGGCGGAGTAACACTCAGTTAGATCCGGCTAGAGCCTTCCTGGAGCCAGCGCTTGTCAATGTCAACAATGTGCGAGCATTAGAGATGCGAATATTGCGGATATATCCGCGACATCCACGGATATCCGCATCCGCGGGTGGGCCAATAAAAATCAACATTGTGATTAATTGCAGGTGGATTTGTCAGTTATATTTGTATTTAATAACTACTATAATTATATATATTATATTATAACAACTGCGAGAAAGCGCGAGACCTGCCAGCAGCTCACTCCAACCAACCAACCAGCCAGTCAGTCATCTAGCCAGTCAGTCATCTAGCCAGCCAGTCATCCAGCCAGCAAGTCATGCCATCGATAGAAGCTAACAGATAGATAGAAGTGGGTCCTATTTTAGAATAAATATGTATAACGAAACAAATGTGAAAGTGAAGGGGTATGAATACTTTCCTTAAGCCCTGAATGTCCAACCTCATCTGCTTACCTGTCTATCAGAAGTTGGGTTCAACAAGGTAGGAAACCGATCCTGGTCTAAGCTTCAACAACTTTGCAAACCCAGAGTTGTACTTCATCTGATTCTCAATGCAGTTTAGCATGAAATGGGCAGTGCAGAGATGCAGGGATTGGCTGACATTCTCTGGGACGCTGCCTGGAAAAATGAAGTTGAGCCACTCCTGGTGCAAAGCTAGGTTCAATGGAAGGTTGTTCAAAGACACATTAGTGGCAGTGCAGCCAGCCACTGCACATCAGTGGCGGCTGGTGACTCAAAAAACTGAGGACGACAGGAGGAAGAGAGGCGAACCGCCCATGGGCACCGGGGGGCACTTTCCCTCAGTCAGTTATTATTTGAAATATCAGCTTTAAAATGTGGATTTACAGTTAATTTTAGCATATGAAAAACTGAATAACACTTTCTTTAACTACATGCAGCATTTATTTATCATAGGCTATTCATGATAAAATATTACAAAACAACAATAAAACATTGTAAGCAATAGTTGTTGTAATGGATTGTACTCTTCTCTAAAGAGAGAAAATATAATTGATATTGGTGAGGTGCTGGAGAGGTTAGGTGATATATGAAAAATCTTTTTGATTAGGGGACACTGAGGTGTGCTGGCTCTCAAACAGTTTGTTGGCAAATAGATTTGACATCTAGACAATGGAATACGTTGCACAGCAAATGCAGTATCCAACAGTTCGCTCATGGCTAGCTAGCAATGGTACAGCTATGGGATTAGTTAATTTGGGTTGCTGTCAAAGCTGCCACTCGTATGTTGCTATAGCCTACAATTATCAGAACAATATGCAACATTCAGAAGTTTTCCATCCACCCATCCATCACTGGATGAGGAATAAGCACCGCAAAGCGATCAATTCTCACGCATGCAGGAGTCAGGCTGTTCAATGCATTTCTCCGATCCGGTGTTGCGAACCAGTCTCTAGAAATGTTTTGGACGAGTTGCCGACAGTTTGCGCCTCCAGCCAATCTGCGCGCCTGCCTATGCCGTAGCCTGACGTGCACCTCATAGCCCCCGTAGCGTTACCGGCTATAGCCAGCCAGTGGAACTGTCGTGTTCAGACGGCTCTAGCTCAAAAATTATTTATTTCAGCTTAGATATTTAGATGGCTAGAATCAAGACAAATAGGCAAACAGTTTGATGTATAATATGTCTCATAATACTTTTGGATGTATTATATTATGGAGCTACGAACACACAAAAAGTCTCCAATGGCACAGGGAAGAGAAACAGACATCAATGCTGACTCAATCGGCCTTCACTGTGGTAAATCTGGAATGTGATTGGACTAACAAAATGTCAATCATTAAATTCTGTTCAGAGTACTGTCCTCCCTCGCGGTAATTTTTCAGCGTTTTGGCCAATCACAAATTAGCATGAAAAAATTGCATTACATTGATAGACCCCTAAGGGACACGCCCAAGGGAGGAATTCCTCCCTTCCATAGATATCTATAGGTCCTCCAGCTGCATGTTATAGATGCCGTCTACAGTACCAGACTGCCAGGTAGACCTACTAACCTCACTAGCACCAACATGACCACACATAGGTCAAACAGACTCTTTTCCAAGCAGCCTTGTTGAGGTGTCATAGCAGGGTAAACACAGGTGCAGGCAGTTAATAACATAATTATGGCCCTGTTCCATTTAAGATTTATGAGAGCCAAGATCATGATATTGTGCATAGTGGCTCACTGGAATGGCTGACACAATAAACAGAATGGGACAACAATTAATTTAATCAATTGCACTCGTGTTTTTCATACTATGACACATCAACATGGCTACTGGAAAAATACTTTTGGTTTAGCGAGCGGGAGATTAAATGAGCGGGAGAACACAGCTCATGCACAGCTAACCTCGTCCAAATAATCCATTCCAAACAGCTAATGTTAGCTTTGAAAATATGTTTGGTCATCTTAGCTAGATAACTAAGGTTAGTTAATATCAGCACTAACGTTATATAGGCTCTGATCTATGGCTAAACATAAATCATGTCACGACTGTCCAGTTATTGAGAGCTAACGTTAGTGTTACCCGCACGAGGCGATAGTACGGTGGTAACAATATTAGTGTGCCCGTGCTCTTCAATCCCACTGGAAAATATTAAAGAAAAGACAGAGGATGAAGAGACGGGACCAGCTTCTTTCTTCCCAAATCTGCTCTCGTATTTATTTACACAATTATTCAATACAAATCATCCCTATTCAAAAATGTCCCTAGTGCTAGTGGTTATTGTCCATCAATCTCAATACTAAATTCTCAACATTCATGCTGGTTCTAGGATCCACATTCCATGTAGTCTCAAACAAATAAACATTTAGATGAAAATAATACATTCACACATCGTCTTCACATACTCATACTTCAATACTCTTCACATACTCATACTTCAATACTCTTCAAATGCTCAATAAACACAAATACAGTAGTCAAGGCCTACCTATTCTGATATCAATCAATAATACAGTACTTCTCTACTGTAGCTGAGTTACTCACTCAAAATATTCTAAATTGGCTTTTCCAAATTATCAGCACATCACACTGGGAGCTATCAATATAATACACTTTGAACTGTAGTCTCAAAATGAGACTTTCATCACTCAATAAACTCACACACTAATAGTACAAAAGATCGGTCAAGTGTAATCAGGAAAACCACTCTCACTTTCACCAGTTGTTGGGGTGCCGTTTTGTAGCTGGCTAGCTAGCAACGAAAATACAGGACGGCCACGAGGCACAATTCTCTTCAAAATAACACTTCACAACATTCACAACAACATATCACATCCCTCAAATGTATTCTACATTCATATAATAACCTTGGAAGTTGGTTTTAAGTGCTTGTCACGTTTTACTAACCTGGAAAATATTAAAGAAAAGACAGAGGATGAAGAGACGGGACCAGCTTCTTTCTTCCCAAATCTGCTCTAAAGGAAACGCGCGTGCGCCCTCTAGAGGAAACCGGGCACTAAACCATCTGACCTGCTAAACCTAACGTCATTGGCTCCCCTCTCCATACCTTATATCAACTAAATGTCTTACAGTTTATGTAGAATTAAATTATTAGTTTGAATAAAATAATATAAAAATATCAAAAGCGTATAGCTTTCTGAGAGTACTACACACTCCCCCACAAACTAAAGTGGCTCCTGACACTTGACACTAATAATTGAACATTAACTTGTTACCAACCTGGTAATGTAAACTGTGTATATTCTTTAGTGGTTCAGAAACAATGGATGGGGTATGTGGCAGGTGGGTATGAGTAGGGATTGACATATGGGGGTTGGAAGGGTTGGATGTAGTGATATGGGTTAGTCAGGTAAGTCCATGGGGTGTGCTGGGCTCCGACTGCATTCACCATAGGATTTAGATGGTAGGTAGGTTGACCAAGGGAGGGGTATGTGAACACGTGGCGAGGTTGCCTTTCTCTGGTAGACCGTCTCAGGGGGACCTGGTCATCAGAGGGGGATGGTTGGACCTCTTTCTCCTGGTGAGTTACCTGGGGTGTTTCTGGGGTGTCACCGTTCAGTTGAGATGAGTCTAGTTCTTGTCCAGAATCAATGTGATTTTCCTGGTCCTCATCTGTTCCATTTTCCATTTCCTCTCTTTCAGGTTCAACAGTGGTTTCCTCCCTCGTGTAGGTTCTATTCGGTTCAGGTCTGTTTGGTAACTGAGCTGGTCGGTTTGCACTCCTTTGATCTCTCACAGGTATCCGTAGCCAATATCCAGGCATCCCATCCTCTTCTTCAGAGTCACTGGTATCTGGCCTCTGTGTCTGTCCTGTGGTCTCAGTTGATGGGGACCTCCCAGTTCTCTCTTTGGGCTTAGGTTTGTTGGTGGTGGTGACTGTGTTTTCGGGTAGCTCAACAGGTAAGTCGTTCACTTGTAACAGCATGTTTCGGTGCAAGGTGCGAGTAGTGCCTCCTCTCTCTGAAGTTACCTTGTAGACTGGATTGTCTCCTACTTGCTCTCTCACGATATAGATGTTTTTCTCCCAGTAGTTTCTGAGTTTTCCGGGGCCGCCTCTTTCGCTGAGGTTCCGTACCAGGACCCGGTCTCCTTCCTGAAGAGTCACACCTTTGCTCCTTCTGTCGTAGTATTTCTTTCCTTTTGAGCTGGACTGTTGACTGTTCTCATTTGCTATCCGATATGCTTCTGTCATCTTCCCGGCCCATTTCTCTGCATATCCTCTTGGAGTTTCAGCATCTTCATCTGTGATAAGGCCGAAGAGAAGGTCGACAGGCAGGCGTGGATGACGGCCATACAACAAGAAGTAAGGAGAGAAGCCTGTAGATTCATGCTTTGTGCAGTTGTACGCGTGAATCACGTGGTGAAGATGGTCTTTCCAATTCTCCTTCTCCTTCTCACCCAGTGTACGAAGCATTTGCAACAGGGTCCGGTTCAGTCTCTCGGCGGGGTTTCCCTGGGGGTGATAGGGTGAAGTTCTTGAGTGGCCGACGCTGGACAACTGTCTGAGGGTTCGGAACAGTTCGTTTTCAAACTCCCGGCCCTGGTCATGGTGGAGTTTGTCAGGGTATCCGAATCTGGGGATGAAGTCATTGAACAGTCGGTCAGCCGCCGTCTTGCCAGCTTTGTTCCTGGTAGGGTACGCCTGCGCGAATCGAGTGAAGTGGTCGATCACGACCAAGATGTATTCATATCCACCCCGACTGGTTTCTAGATGGAGGAAATCAATGCAGACGAGTTCGAGGGGAGAGTTTGATGTTATGCTGCTCATAGGTGCTCTTTCAGGGGTGGTCGGCTTCTTCTGCTTGATACACGGGCACTTTCTTGTGACATATTCTTCGATATCTTTCTTCATAAAGGGCCAATAGAACCTTTCCCTGGCTAGACTCAGGACTTTCTCAACACCTACGTGGCCCATGTTGTTATGTAGATGGGTGAGTGCCAGCTGTTTGTAGGTGGAGGGCAGGACCAGTTGTCTTCGACCAATCGTCTTCCTGTAGAGCAGGCCATCCTCGATGTGCAATTTGCTCCATTCCCGCAGAAGTCTTTTCGTGCTTGCGTCGACTTCATCTGGTGGTGTGTTGTTTTCTTTTGAAGTGATCACCTTCCCGATTGCAGGGTCTGCCCTTTGTGCTCTGACTAGTTGATCATGGCTGATGGTTTGCAGAGGCTCCACAGGGGGTTGAACTTGTGATGCTAAGTTGAGAGCCGCCACCCAGGCAACATCCTTCTGTTGGGCTCTTCGACTTCCTTCCCAGATCGCACACACTGCATCATCTGACAACTCCTCTGAACACTCCGCCAGGAGGGTGTTGATGTCCAGGGGATAACGGGACAGGGTGTCGGCATCGATGTGAGCTTTTCCAGGCCGATAGATGATGTTGAAATTGAAATCAGCAAGTTGACCCACCCAGCGATGGCCCACCGCGTTGAGTTTGGCTGTACTTAGGATGTACGTCAGGGGATTATTGTCTGTGACGATGGTAAAATGAGGGGCATAAAACAGATAATCCCGGAACTTGTCACATACTGCCCACTTTAACGCTAAGAACTCCAGCTTTCCACTGTGCAGATGGTAGTTCTCCTCCGCCGGTGTTAAGGTGCGTGACCCATAGCCAATCACTCTCATCTTCCCATCCTGTTTCTGATATAGAACTGCTCCCAGGCCTTTTTGAGAAGCGTCAGTGTGGAGTGTGAAGGGGCAATTGAAATCTGGATACGCCAGCACTGGAGGTTTGGTCAGTCTGTCGATCAGTCCTTCCAAAATCTGCTGGTGTTCCTCACGCCATTCTACAGGTGTACGGGATGGCTGCTGGGGACTGTTTGACTTTCCCCGCAGTGGTTTGGGTGGGGGTGTGCTGGTGTTGGTCTTAGTCTTGAGTAGGTCGTACAGGGGTTTTGCTATCCGGGAGAAGTCTTGCACATATGTACGGTAATAGCTCAGGAAACCCAGCAACTGCCTGACCTCACCCACTGTCTGTGGTCTTTTGTTTTTCAGGATCTGCACTGCCTCGATGTCTTTGGGGTCCACCCTCACTCCGTCCGCAGACACCAGCCGGCCAACATAGCGGACCTCTTTGCGGAATAGCTCGCACTTCTCCGGCTTCAGTTTCACGCCGTGGTGTTGTAGGGCTTGTAGGACTCTGCGCAGCACCTGTACATGTTCTTCGAAGGACTTGGAGAAACACAAAACATCATCCAAGTAAGGGATGCAACATTCGTCTCGGAGCGTGTCGAGCATCTCCTCCATGCTCCTCTGGAATGCAGCGGGTGCATTTGACAACCCAAAGGGCATCCTAACCCACTCGTAGAGTCCCCAAGGCGTTGTGAATGCTGTCAGATGTCTGGATCCTTCGGCGATGAAGCCTTGGTGATAGGCCTTCCCCTGGTCCAGGATCGAAAACCAGCTGTAACCTCCCAGTGAGTCGGTGAGATCCTGGATCCGGGGGAGGGGGTGTCGGTCTGGCACTGTCTTGCTATTTAAGAGTCTATAGTCGACACACAGGCGTAATGAACCGTCTTTCTTCCTCACACATATGACCGGGGCGGCGTAAGGCGATCGCGACTTGATGATCCATCCCTTCACCAGCAAATCCTGAATGTATTCTTTGACCTCCTTGTATAATGGTTTGGGGATAGATGCATAGGCTTTTTGTACTGGGGTGTCATCCTTGAGCCTGATCTCCATCTGTAAGGAGGGGATACAGCCAACGTCACCACTGTCACGAGCGAACGCCCCAGACTCTTCCTGCAGGACCTCTCTCACCATCTGTTGTTGTTCTGGACTGAGGTGGCTGATGTCAACAGGCGGTAGCCAGGAATCAGTGGGAGAACCATTGGAGGAGGCGATTTTGTTGACCTCTGCTGTTGTGGTTGTTTTCACTGTGACTCCAATCTGTTGAGGTTCTGCCGCGTCTGTTTCAAGGATCTTGGCGACACATTGGATGGTGCCCAAGGGAGTCCTCTTTGGTAGAATGATCCCATGTTCAGAGTGGTTGGAGATGGGCACTTTGACGTAAGGCCGTCGAGTGTTCTTGACTTCCAGGAGGCCTTCTCCTATGCTCAGCTGGTCTGTAACAGGGTTCTCTTCCGTTGGTTCATACAAGACACGGGGGTCAGAGGTGTCGAAATTCGGGGGTACTCTGCACCACACATGCACTGCTTTCCTAGGCGGGATGACAACATTGTTCCTTCCCACTCTCACTGTGGCTGGACGGCAGTCAGTCTTTTGGGGTACTTGAATGAAGTTGACCATGGCCACCACTTGCTCTTCTTCCATTCCGAAGGCACTTCGTAGGAGACTGATTACTGTGCTCACAGCATCACCGGAGGATTCTCGCCTATGGATGATCTCCTCAAGTACATTAGCTCCGACTATCGGCTGGGACAGAGACAGTCGACTGACTAAGAAGGGGGTTTGTATGGCGAGGTTGGGGTCGTCATTACCTGTGAGGTTGACAGTGAGCTCAACCCATCCATCATAAGGGATAGCATGGCCACCCATACCGACAACTTCTAGGCCTACATTTTCTTCAAGGAGCTCCTGTAACGGCCTCACTGGATAGCTGGGGATATGAGTATTGGCCCATTCTCTGTCTATTATGCTCACCTGTGAGCCGGTGTCAAACAGGACTGTAGTTGGATATCCACCAATCAGACATTTGAGGTAGCTTCTCTTTCCGACTAGGGGAACTTTGCTTCCTGTGACACTCCGGCAGGCAGGCCTGTGTGATGGTTGTTGGTTCGACTTATGCTGTTGGGGTTGTTGCATGGGGATGGGGTTTAGTGATTGGGACTGAGGGTGTATCCCGGTCTCTGGCTGTCCCTCGGCTGAGACCGGCTCCCGTTTCCCTGAAACTTGGTCCGTTTCAAGCACCCTACTGCCCGATGTCCTGTCTCTCCACATACGAAGCAGTGGTTACACTCCTGTCGGTTCTGTTCAGTGCATTTTGGGCAACGAGATGTTCGTCCTCGCTCTTGACTCTGTGGGGTTTGAGGATATTGGTTGGAAGGTGGCTGAGGAGAGTGGCAGGGCTGTCTCTCTTGTCTCAGTGGGGGTTGGGGATATCGGTTAGGAGGTGGCTGAGAAGTGTGGTAGGGCTGGGGGTGTGGCGACACTTGAGCTGGGGAGGTCTGTTGATACGCCGCCTGGCCGTTTCCCATCTGTTTCTCCAGCAGTGTGGTCATCATACGTGTCAGGGTCTCAACCTGAGTACTGAGCTGTTGGATGGTCATGTTATTACTGTCTGTGGCTCCACCCTTTTGTTTGTCATTGGTTGGCCAGTCACCTGTGTCCACCTTTGCGGCATGTGCGTGTGTTACCTTTGACTGACGAGGGGGCTGGCCGATTCTGCGCTGGTGCTCATTCTCCTCATTAATCATCTTCATTACCTGGCCAACGATTTCCTCATCAGTGAGCTGACCGTCCCAGAGGAGAGGTCTCAGTCTCTGTCGGATATCAGTGTGCTTTGGCCCCAGGCCCTGATAGATACTGTGGAGAAAAACCTCTTGAATGGTCTTAGGATCATAGGAGATGTCAGTATTAACCTGCTTTGACTGGAAAAGGAGTTTCTGTTTGAGGCCAATCATGCGGTACAGGAACTGCTGGGGTGACTCTTGTTCGAGCTGTCTAGCACACATCAACTCCTGAAACATCTCTGTGCTTGCTTTTTCACCAAGGTGAGATCGGAGGAAGCCCTTAAGTTCAGAGACTGTCATTTCGTCTTTATTTACGAGCATGTCCCTAAAGGTTCCTGGTTTGATCACTCTTAACACACCCCGGACCACTTCTGCCTCTCCAAAGCCCTCTCTGACTCCCTCATCCATTTGCTTACTGATGCTGTTATAGCCTATTTCAGAACTCTGGTCCCCGATTTGGCCCCCATGTACTTTAAATTCCCTCCGGGGAAGATAGTGGAGGTCCTTTAGCGGAACCACTCTCTCTGGTATCCTTGGGGTCGGCATTGTGGGCGACAGCGACTCACCTTGCTGGCTGTTTAAAGTGGCTGGCAGGGCCGTAGTGGCTTCACACAGTCTCAGTTGCTCACCCAGCTGTACATACATTCTTCTCAGCTCCTCCACTGACTGTGAAGTTGTGTGGACATGTGGCTGGGAGTGGGGATGTGGTTGTGTGATTGTGTTTTGTTCAGAGTGTGATTGGGTTACATGCTCTGGGCCCACCGTGGATGGACTAGTAGGACTAACATGTACAACATCATCACATGTCCCATTAGGTGACAAATCAACAGAAACAATCACTCTATTCACCACATCATTCAACATCAACAACTGAGCCATACCTTCATCTTCACTTTTGAGCAATTTCTCAGACTGCATGTAGGCAACCACAAAGTCTGTGCAGCCTTCCTCATCGCTTGGGCTCAGCTTGGCTTGGTCTTCACTGTCGGTTGCCAGGTCCCTTGCAACGTTGTAGATGTTAATGTTCGAGATTCTGAACAAGTTCCTTTTAATGTTCCACACCAGCTCTTTGCGTGTCGTAGACATGGTGTGTGTGTGTGTGTGTGTGTAGCTGTAGTCCTTGTAGTGTGTTTGTTAGTCTGATGAACCTGCGGCTCCTGATGACGGATGTACTTTGACCCCCGGATCGGCTGTGCAGCTCCGTAGCGAGGCAAAGACTCTTGACCTAGATTTCCCTCGACGGACGCTCACTGGCTGACTCCTGGTCTGCAGTACGCTTCCCCACCTTGTCACGTGGTTCTGGAATCACTGGACCCGTCGCTCTGATGCTTGTGACGAGGACGGATCCCGGACGAGCCCCCAAATTTTGTTACCCGCACGAGGCGATAGTACGGTGGTAACAATATTAGTGTGCCCGTGCTCTTCAATCCCACTGGAAAATATTAAAGAAAAGACAGAGGATGAAGAGACGGGACCAGCTTCTTTCTTCCCAAATCTGCTCTCGTATTTATTTACACAATTATTCAATACAAATCATCCCTATTCAAAAATGTCCCTAGTGCTAGTGGTTATTGTCCATCAATCTCAATACTAAATTCTCAACATTCATGCTGGTTCTAGGATCCACATTCCATGTAGTCTCAAACAAATAAACATTTAGATGAAAATAATACATTCACACATCGTCTTCACATACTCATACTTCAATACTCTTCACATACTCATACTTCAATACTCTTCAAATGCTCAATAAACACAAATACAGTAGTCAAGGCCTACCTATTCTGATATCAATCAATAATACAGTACTTCTCTACTGTAGCTGAGTTACTCACTCAAAATATTCTAAATTGGCTTTTCCAAATTATCAGCACATCACACTGGGAGCTATCAATATAATACACTTTGAACTGTAGTCTCAAAATGAGACTTTCATCACTCAATAAACTCACACACTAATAGTACAAAAGATCGGTCAAGTGTAATCAGGAAAACCACTCTCACTTTCACCAGTTGTTGGGGTGCCGTTTTGTAGCTGGCTAGCTAGCAACGAAAATACAGGACGGCCACGAGGCACAATTCTCTTCAAAATAACACTTCACAACATTCACAACAACATATCACATCCCTCAAATGTATTCTACATTCATATAATAACCTTGGAAGTTGGTTTTAAGTGCTTGTCACGTTTTACTAACCTGGAAAATATTAAAGAAAAGACAGAGGATGAAGAGACGGGACCAGCTTCTTTCTTCCCAAATCTGCTCTAAAGGAAACGCGCGTGCGCCCTCTAGAGGAAACCGGGCACTAAACCATCTGACCTGCTAAACCTAACGTCATTGGCTCCCCTCTCCATACCTTATATCAACTAAATGTCTTACAGTTTATGTAGAATTAAATTATTAGTTTGAATAAAATAATATAAAAATATCAAAAGCGTATAGCTTTCTGAGAGTACTACATTAGCATGCTAAGATAACTTACACAGCTAAGCTAGCTACCGTACCTAACATTAGGCTAGCTAGCGTCAACATGCTGGATAAAGACAGATAGCTAGCTGGATCAGATAGCTTTTAAAAAACAGTTGCCAATTACAGCTAAAATGTAGGGGAGTGGGGGCCCTCTTGTGCAAATAGCATTTACAAACTCAAAAAAAGTGAAAATGACCATGTTATACCTTTAATAATAAATATGGGTCCCCAAACCAGAACGGATTACACGATAGTTTGAATTCAAAACGGTAAATAGACACAAAATAATCCCCAAGAGACTTTACTCATATTTGATTTGTTTTTGGGTGCGCTTTGGGTGTTTGGGGGTGTTTTTGGTGCGTGGCTGTAAGCCAGCGCACCTAGTATAGCGTTTGTCCGGTTATCACTCCCTCCCTCCCTTACTCCGTCACTCTGGACAATGTTGGCCTGCATTTCTCTGTTGGCACCACAAGAGGCAGTAGTCCCAGCACACTAAAATCAATAAGAACACCAAAATCAACCTGCGATCTCCACTGCACAAGTAGAGAAGTGGTGAGAGCTTTGGAATCCCACCCGGGAGACTGGGGTTCAAGAACAGGTGGGGATGACTTTATGGGACTATACCCCGAACCTCAACATGTTCATCCTTTCACTTCAACCTTTACCCCTTGCCTCATAGGTCAGATCCTGTCCCAACCCCAACCCTTATTCTAACCCCAACCCAAAACTAGGGACTGGAAGGACACCAAAACCAACCCGCTGATCTCCACTGCACAAGTAGAGTAGTGGTCAGACCATGGACTCCCACCTTGAAGCAGAGTTCAAGACCCGGTGGGGATGACTTTATGTTATCATCAGTGTAACTGCTTTAGCCAATTCTAATTCAGCACAATAAGAGCGGGATAGCCAGTTAGCTCATGAGCTCAACAACTAACAGCAGCTTCCTTAACATTAATGGTAGCAGTCAGTGGCTAAAGCAGTTACACTGATGATTCCTGTAACGTTAGCTATTTTGCTGCAATTGGTTCAACTTCTGTTTCTGGACAAAGATTGGAGTGAAAGGATGAACGTGTGGAGGTTTGGGGTATAGTCCCATTAAGTCATCCCCACCGGGGCCTTGAAACCCTATCTCCCGGGTGGGAGTCCTATGCCCTCACCACTACTTTACCTGTGCAGTGGAGAGCAGCGGGTTGGTTTTGATGTCCTTCTTCCAGTCCCTGGTGTGGGTTAGGGTTAGAATAAGGGTTGGGGTTGGGACAGGATCTGACCTATAAGGCAAGGGGTAAAGGTTGGAGTGAAAGGACGAACATGTGGACGTTTGGGGTCCATCCATCCATCCATCCATCGTCGTCCGCTTATCCGGGGTCGGGTCGCGGAGGCAGCAGTTCCAGCAGTGGGCCCCAGACATCCCTTTCCCTAGCAGCATCAACCAGCTCTGCCTGGGGGATCTTTAGCCGCTCACAGGCCAGTGCAGAGATGTAGTCCCGCCACCTGGTCCTGGGTCTGCTCTGCGGCCTCCTCCCAGCGGACATGCCTGGAACACCTCCCTAGGGCTCAACTGGCTCCTTTCGACGCAAAGGAGCAGCAGCTCTACTCCGAGCCTCTCCTGGATGACTGAACTTCTCACCCGATCTCTCAGGGAGACCCCAGCCACCCTCTGGAGAAAACTAATTTTGGCCGCTTGTATCCGTGATCTCGTTCTTTCGGTCATTACTGATAGTCGGCCGATAGTCGAACCTCAGATTGAAGAGGAACAATGCGGATTTCGTCCTGGTCGTGGAACCACCGACCTGCTCTTCACTCTCGCAAGGATCTTGGAGGGGGCTTGGGGGTTTGCCCAACCTGTCTACATGTGTTTTGTGGATTTGGAGAAGGTTTACGACCGGGTCTCTCGAGAGGTCTTGTGGAGGATTATGCGGGAGTATGGGGTGAGAGGGTCCCTACTTAGGGCCATCCAATCCCTGTACGAGAGCTGTGACGGTGTCCTCGGCAGTAAGTTGATTTCCTTTCCGGTGGGGGTTGGCCTCTGCCAGGGCTGCGCTTTGTCACCAATCCTGTTTGTGATTTTCATGGACAGGATATCGAGGCATAGCCGTGGGGAGTTGGGTTTGCAGTTTGGTGAGCTGGGGATTGCGTCACTGCTTTTTGCAGATGATGTGGTCCTGATGGCATCATCGGCCTGCGACCTCCAGCACTCTCTGAATAGATTCACAGCTGAGTGTGAAGCGGCTGGGATGAGAATCAGCACCTCTAAATCTGAGGCCATGGTTCTCAGTAGGAAACCGGTGGCGTGTCCGCTCCAAGTGGGAAATGAGTCCTTACCCCAAGTGAAGGAGTTCAAGTATCTGGGGGTCTTGTTCACGAGTGAGGGAACCATGGAGAGGGAGTTTGGCCGGAGAATCAGAGCAGCTGGTGCGGTTCTGCAGTAGCTCTTCCGCACTGTTGTAACGAAAAGAGAGCTGAGCCATAAGGCAAAGCTCTCGATCTACCGGTCTATCTTCGTCCCCACCCTCAGCTATGGTCATGAAGGACGTTTGGAGTATAGTCCCATAAAGTCATCCACACTGGGGCCTTGAACCCCCATCTCCCGGGTGGGAGTCCTATGCTTTCACCGCTACTCTACTACTGGAGATTGCCTCTTGTGGTGCCAACAGAGAGAAGCAGGTCAACATTGACCAGAGGGAGGGAGAGAGGGAGGGAGTGATAACCGGACAAACGTTATTCTATGTGTGCTGGCTTACAGCCATACACAAAAAAACACTGTGACATTTCAGTTTTTATTTTATTTTCAATATATATATTTTTTTAAATAATCCATTTTGGAATAAGGCTATAACAACAACATTTGGAAAAAAAGTGATCTGAATACTTTGCACTTGATCTTCAGCGGCAATCATTCATAATATACTCATATTTCTATCGGAAGAGTGCACGGGAATCACTGGTTTGCATGTACCGGAAATAGCGCACGCTCTGCGATACGTCACAGTGCTGCCACCAGTGCTGGTTGCAAGTAGCTCCAAAGTATTACCATGGTGATATGCATGGGGCGCTTCAGTTTAGCCCACCTCATGTTTCATTTCATTTTCGTTTCAAAGTTTCGTTACGAAACTATCACTGGTATTTATTTATTTTTAAAACTCTCACTAGAAAACACCCTTCTTACCTCTCACAGATTTTATCATGGAACTATTCCACATGATCAAGTGAACTGCTTTTACTCAACGTTCCCCAGGTTTACACTGACATTGGCAAATCTTCTTTTTCTTTTAATGCCCCTCACTCCTGGAATGCCCTCCAACACTTTTTAAAACTGGACTCAATGCCATCATTTTTAAAGTTCAAGTCCATGATGCACCATCGTACATATGTCTGTAACTGTTTTAGTAAATCTTAACATTTCTACTATTTTTAGTTTATCCATTTAGTTACTGTTTTTATATACCTTCCTGTGTGTCTGTCCTTTTGTTGTTGCTTGTTGTTGCTGTTGCATAAATAAAGGTTTGAAATGAAATTAAACCTTTATTAGGGGTCCAAGCAGCCGCTGCACGGCTGGACCCCTATTGCTTTTGTTCAAATTCTTTCTTTCTTTTCTTTCTTTCTTTCTTTCTTTCTTTCTTTCTTTCTTTCTTTCTTTCTTTCTTTCTTTCTTTCTTTCTTTCTTTCTCCCCTAAACACACTCTCCCACACACACACACACACACACACACACACACACACACACACACACACACACACACACACACACACACACACACACACACACAAGTATTGAGCAACATGTTGATGGTTCTTGGGCTAGACAAAATCCTTCATTTCAATCAAGTCATCTGCACCTTTGCTTCACTGACAACCTTTACAGTGTTGACAAGTTCATGTGGTGCAGCCCTGTCCGAGTCATAGAGGAGCATGAGAGTTAACACCCAGTGGGCGGGCCTATCGATCTGACCCCGGGTCACCCTCACTGCCCTCTGACGTTACAGCAGAGAATGTGTAGGTGACCCGCCAGGGGACACAGCAACACCAGCTCCATGGCCTCCATCAGGCACAGTCAGACAGACAGCATCATTATGTTGTGTCACTCTGAGTGACCGTTTCATACAACAGGAGTACCGTACCACACACAGATATTGCCCATCTGTGTGTTTTCATTAGAGGTTTCAAGTGGCCTGAGGTCTTGTTCAGAGAAATATACAGTAGCTGTGTTGAATTCCCCCTAGAAAACACTTTACTTTCAACAGTAGCTCTCTTCAAATGATAATTAGCACTGTCCGCTTTATGGTTATTCCCTGTATACTGTAAGTTGTTGTTTTCTAAAAACCAGTGCATGACTTTGAGTCCAAGTTAAAAAATAAAATACTGTAACATATATAAAACCAAATACAAAATATACATGAATGGAATGGAATGAGCTGAAAGAACAGATGAGATTGTATAGTTGAGTTATCCTTTATGTGGGTATCTCTCCATCTTCTCACAGTTCTGGTTACCCATATCCTTGCTACTTATCTAATCCTCTCATCATCTTTCCCCCTCTCTCTTCCTTCTTCTTTTGATCCTCTTTTGCCCCCCTCCTCTCTCTCTGCTCCCTCGCTTTCTCCCTCCCTCTCTCTGCCTCTCTTTTTCTTTCCCAGGCGAGTGATGCTCGCTGTGAGGGGTGTGTGTATGTAGCGAGAGAGAGAGAGAGAGAGAGAGAGAGAGAGAGAGCGAACGGTGTATGTGTGTGTGTGGAGAGAGAGAGACACACTCGCAGACCGAGCCCCTCACTCGGAGCATGCCTCTGCGTCCGGCTGCTGGCAAACATGAGCCAGCCAGCCCTCCACGGCAGCAACAGCAGCACGCGCACACACACTCACACACACACCCCTACACACACGCAGCCGCCGGCAGCCAGGGGGGCAGCTCTGACAGCGGCGCCAGCTCCCAGGAAGAGGACGGCAGCATTCCCGTCCCCGTCAGCGTTCCCGCTCTGCGTCCCGCTCTGGAGCCGAGCTCTCGTGCAGGACCCATGGAGGAACCGCAGGGCAACACGGTGGTCATCCGCATCGGAGTCCCAGACCTGCATCAGACGGTGAGTGCTTTACAGAGAGAGAGAGGGGGGGGGGGGGGGAGAGGGAGGGAGATAGAGAGAGAGGGAGAGTGAGAGAGAGGGAGAGTAAGAGAGAAACAGTGAGAGAAGGAGAGAGAGAAAAAGAGGGAGGGAGAGAGAGAGAACGAGAGAGAGAGAGAGACGGACAGGGGGAGGGGGAAGGAGCGAAAGAGGGAGGGAGGGAGAGTGAGAGAGAAAAAGAGAGTGAGACAGAGAGAGGGAGAGTGAGAGAAAGAGAGAGAGAGAGAGAGAGAGAAGCCGCTACTGGTGCCTCTCACACTGCATTTACATCTTGGCGGATTTACTGGCATCTTTTTCTCTCTCTTGGTGTGCTTCCCACTTTCTCTCTCTCCTCTCTGTCTCTCTCTCTGGTATGCACACTTGCAGCTGGCTCTGTTTGCTCGCTCAATCACCAGGATTTTTCTCCCTCCCTCCTTGCACTGGCTCTCTGGCTAATAAATCTCTTGCTCTTCATTAGCTCAGCTGCAGCTGACTTTGACAACTGGCCACTTATAGAGGGAGGGAGAGAGGAGGGAGAGGTGGATGAGAACATCTGAGGTACAAGGATAGGAAAGACAGAAGAAAGATAAAAACGCTATGAGAGTCAATGTTCATTCACAGGGAATCTAGGAGAGTTGTCTCTGAACGGTTTAACTTGCTCTCTTTCTCTGTCTTCTTTCTCTTATTCCCCCTTTCTGTGTGTGTCTGTGTGTGTGTGTGTGTGTGTGTGTGTGTGTGTGTGTGTGTGTGTGTGCGTGCGTGTGTGCGCGCGCATGCGTGTGTGTGTTTGTGCATGTTCAGTCTGTCATCTGCGTTTGTCTCCTGGGGGGATGTTTAGAGTAAGGCCATGCACCATGTGTATGTACTGTAGCATTGACTGAACTGTAGCTGCTGCTGCCTGACATGGGTTTCTTGACCAGCTAAAGTACTGCAGAACCACTGCCGTTGTTTTGTGCATTGGTTAGGCTCTATGCTGTAGTTAGGTGGGATGGTCTATCTCTCTCTCTCTCTCTCTCTCTCTCTCTCTCTCTCTCTCTCTCTGTGTCTTATTTCATCATGAATTGTGTGTGTTTGTTTGTTGGAGGGGCACATGTGTTTGTGTGTGCATGGCAGAAGGCAGAGGAGAGAGCAGATGTGTTTTTTTCTCTCAAGCCAGGCACGCGGATTTAGTGGCATAAGCTGTGTCCCTGTGTAATAGACCCTTAGATACGACAGTAATGAGAGAGAGGGAGAGACAGAGAGACACATATAGAGGGAGAGAGACAGACAGACAGAGACTGGGATAGAGTGAGAGACATGGAGAGAGAGAGAGAGAGGGACAGAGAGGGAGGGAATCCCCTTATGGAATCTCCTGGAGTACTACTCTGATCCTGAATTTACTAAATAAATTATCAGATTTTTATTCAATGATTATTAACCCTTGGACACACGGATGATGTAAGACATTGGCCTTGGACCTGTCTCCCAGTGAAGCCGGTTGCCATACTTTGATGTTTATGGTATATGCACCTGTCTCTAATCGGTGATGTGTGACAGTTTGACACGAGATGCCTGTAGCATGTTAAGTCAGCATGCATGTACTAGATTGCGTAACAGAATAGAAAGGGATGGCCTGGAAGCTGAAAGCTGGAGTAGCACCTGGAACTGCAGGTGCATCTAAAAAAAAAAAAATATTGTGGAAAAGTACATTATATTCTGTAATTTAATTCAAAAAGTGAAACTATATATATTCTAGATTATCATAGGACCTTATCTACTAAAGTTTTGCACGTAAAAAACGCAAATAAATGTGCCAGGTGATCTATGAACGGTGTGCATGTAGGATTGCGTCCTTCAAGTGTGCAAATTTGCACGCTCTATCCAATTAGTACTTTTGGCCGAAATGAATATGTAACAAGAGACGTGCCTACCCTAGCCTGCAAAATATGGGAGGAGAAAATCCTAATACATAATTGTAGCAGATGCTCAGTGACTTATCAACCCTGAAAGAAGTTTCAGTGATGGGTGATGCGTGTGCTATTTAATAACTTTGAAGGGCAGGTACTAATTCCTTCATTGTAATAAGCTGTGCTCTCTTCTTCAAGTTGCGAGATGGCGACTTTGGAGGTGGTTGGCTTCTATAACGTTCTATAACTTTACTGCAGATAGTCTCATGCTAGAGGGAATGATTTTATTCTTTTTATGTTTATTCGCTGCAGTGGGCTTAACTATTATTTCATTTTGCAACACTTTTTGTTCATCAGTCAGGCTTCACATAGGCAACGGTAGGCCTGTTTAACTTTTATAGGCTGTCAAATAGGCCTATATGCTATGCTTTTTTCCCCAGGTGTGGGTCGGGATAAATTAATGGGTGTGTGTGAGCCAAGGGAGGGGGGGATCCAGTCTCATAATTAGCCAATGTTCTCCTGTGTTTCGTTTTAGGTTCGGTTAACATTACATTACATTACATTGCAGTCATTTAGCAGACACTTTTATCCAAAGCGACTAACAATAATTGCATTTAACGTAGGAAAAGCCAATGTACTACTACTTGCCAGAACTCACAAGTGGATCTTCTTTCTACAACAAGTGACTAAGAGCATAATCTAGTGCTGAAGGCAAAATGCAAGAATAACAATCTAATGCTGTGTTCACACCGGGCGCAAATTTTTCTAGCCGCGTGACGAGTTTACATAGAAAGTCAATACAATTCGTGCAAACTGGGCGGCAGGCGGCACGGGCGGCACGAATCAGGCGAACCCCTGCGGCGCAGCGGGCAGGATTCACCGCGCGGCGTCATTCGCAAAAGTTAAATTTTTCTAACTTTCTGCGGCGGATTCGCGCGGCAACCCATTGGATCCCACGGCGAGATTGGGGCGAACTGGGCGGCGCAAATTTTCTCGCCGCGCCTGGTGTGAACGCAGCATAAAATACAATAGGTGCTTAAGAGGGAGGATCATTGAAATACTTCTTGGAGAGATGAGTTTTCATCATCCACTCCAAGATGTCAGCCAAGCACCCAGCTATGCATGTCTCCACTTGTGTATCAGAAGGGGGAAATGACAGGACCAGTTGGGTGTCATCGGCATAGCAGTGATAGGAGAAGCCATGCGAGCGAATGACAGAGCCCAGAGATGTAATCTAGAGGGAAAAAAGCAGAGGACCCAGGACAGACCCTTGTGGAACCCCCGTAGTCAGACTATGCGGTTCCGACATCGACCCTCTCCATGTCACCTGTAAGGAGCGGCCCGTCAGGGAGGATGCAAACAGGGAGCGTGTAGAGCCAGCGACACCTTTCTCCTCGAGGGTGGAGAGGAGGATCTGGTGGTCTACCATATCAAATACTGCTGACAGGTCTAGGAGTATCAGGACAGAAGAGAAAGAGTTCACTCTCGCGGCATGGAGTCACTCCGTCACTGCAAGGAGGGCGGTCTCTGTTGAGTGGCCAGCCTTGAACCCGGATTGGTGGGGGTCTAGGAGGTCGTTTTGG
This sequence comes from Borostomias antarcticus, assembly GCF_949987555.1. Classification (NCBI taxonomy): domain Eukaryota; kingdom Metazoa; phylum Chordata; class Actinopteri; order Stomiiformes; family Stomiidae; genus Borostomias; species Borostomias antarcticus. The sequence goes on along the minus strand of NC_140251.1, from coordinate 5,106,081 downwards.
TGGAGGTAAGAAGATAGTTGGTTAAAGATAGCACGTTCAAGTGTTTTAGATACTGTAGAAGCGATAGAAGGGAAACCGGTCTGTATTTTTTTTTACATCAGAGGAGTCGAGAGATGGTTTCTTCAGGAGGGGGGTGACTCTTTCAGTCTTGAAAGCGGAGAGAAAGCATCCTGATACAAGAGATGTGTTGATGAGGCGGGTTAGGAAGGGAAGGAGTTTGGGTGCAAAAGACTCAAGGAGAGTTGAAAGAACAGGGTCTAGGGAGCACATGGTGGGGCGGTTAGATGTTACAAGGTTGAGGAACTTGTTGGGGGAGAGGGGAGAAAAGTGGGATAAGGTGGGACGTGGAGAGGAGGGGGGGAGCGGAGAGGGAAGAGAGGGTGGGGCTGGGGAGGTGAGGTTGGTGCACGGAGCGTTGACCGGGGGATGGGGGAAAGAGGATCTGATATTGTTAACTTTCTTGTCAAAGAAGTTGGCGAAATTGTCAGAGAGAAGGGAGAAGTCGGGAGTTAATCATCAAAATTAAAACAAAAGAGGCTTCAAATATTTCACTTTATGTGTAATGAATGTATACAAAAGTTTCACTTTTTGAATTCAATTATGAAAAACATTGAGTTTTTCCATGATATTCAGATTTTCTTAGATGCACATGTATGTATGACTGGCTGAGGAATGCATTGAGCAGCGCCGATCACAGAGTGATGTCGTTCATGTCAAGAGCCTGATGATTGGTCAGGAATACAAGCACCAGGGGCCTCATTTATAAAAGCTGCGTACCCACAACAAACCAACCCACCCAAAACAGGCCCTGAAAGATGCCTACGCCACTTTTCCCGCCAAAGTTGTGATGTATAGAAATCTGACGGGAGAATGTATGCACCCATAGGACAGCCCTGACCCATGCCTGCGCACCTTTCTTGAGAAATGTCAAACTGCAAAGAAGAGAAGTTGGACTGCTTGTGAATAAATATTAGTGTGTGTGAATTCTGTAACAAGTATGCACTGTCACTATGGTGATTTTGCTAGATAATGGGCAAACATGATTAGGATAATTGAAAAGGTGGTATCTGTTTTTGCAAAAGAGCCACTCAAATATGTTGTACAGTTTAATTGGAAATTTAATTGGATCTGCACAATGTAGAAATGAGTTTGTTGATGACAAACCGCTGGGTTTAATTGGGAATACAAAACCCTGTTGAAAGCGACCAACACACGTAACCAAATGATCTAGCCTACATTATACCAATATACTTTGTCAGTTATGAGACATTCTCACAAATAAGGTCAACAATAGAACAAATTGTGTTTAAACTGATGACGTCTTCAACACCTCAGTCGCACACCTACTACAGTTTCATAATATAATATTCTAATCACAGTGGCGTGGATGGGGGTTGAACCTGTTTGAACTTATTATTTTCAGTTTACGAGACCAACGCCTTGCCACTCATCTATCACGCCAGGCTTCCTTCAACCTCTACAAGGACTTATAATAGGAATCAATGTCATTGTAATGCAGTCAGCATTTATGAATGGATGAATGAGGTGGTTCACTGACCATTTATAGGCGATTATGGGCGTGTAGAGGGCGGGATGGGAGGCTGATCAGCGTGCACACATAGCCAAGTGCGGGTGTGTGTGTACACTGTTTTAACACTTATAAAAAAAATGTGTGCGCATGCCATTTTATGATGTTGTGCTCGCACTAGGGGTGTAACGATACACTAATCTCACGAAACGGTACAATACACAATATTGTGAGGAACATATGACTGGAAAAAATGTATTTTATTTTAAAGACCCAAAATACTAAACAATGCTGTACTTTTGCCCTATAGTTCCATTTTGTAATTCTTTATAACTGTTTTAACTAGTAAAGGGCAAGCCAGGCCCATTTTCCACAAACTGAACTTAAAGTAAATCTCATATCCATCTTCAGTTTCCTTACATGTAAAAATGTTTTGCCAAAAACTCAGCTGAATAGTTTCTCTCATGTATATGACTTGGCTTTTCTCATTTCTTTTCCAGAAATTGAACAACTAAAATTAAATTAAATAAATAAGAAGTAAATAAACTATGAAAAGTCCCAAACTCAAAGTGCAAACAAAGACTGAGCAATTATCATAAAGTAAGATATAGCTTGTCACAGAGCTAAGAGCTTAAGCTACATGCCCCCAGCCTAAGAGATGGACATTATTTTTCAGGAATATAAGCATGTCCACATTTTCTGGCAGCAGTTGGGATCTTTGGGCAGTAACTATGTCCCCTGCTTTTGAAAACCCACGTTCACTCAGAACTGAGGTAGCAGGGATGGACAGGTATGCTTTGGCAAGTCGAGACAGCAAAGGATACTGAAAGCAATTGTCTCTCCACCACTGCAAAGGGCAACTAGTGAGTGGGATAGAGGCCTCTCTTCTGTACATATCAATCTCTCTCTACTCCCTCTCTGGACTGTTCTGCTGGCTCTGCAAAAAATGAGTCCCCAAGTAGATCTTCAAGTGCTGTCTTCTTGGAAGGAGGCTCTACCACTTACAGGTCAGCTCTCTCAGCCCCCTGTTCTTCATGTGTGGGATCTTCACCTGCTGCTCCCCTGGCATCAGTCTCCTCAGCTGTGGTCTAACAGCAGAAAACTGGCATCAGTGGCATGACCCTTTAGATAAGCAACAAAGCCCCCCTCTCAATACACACTCACTCACCATGAAACCACAAAGGGATTTTTTCAATTATTATTAATGATTTGATTATTAGGGCCCAAGCACTGGCGGTGCGAAATTTATTTTGCATGCAGCAAATACAGCATATGAAATTTTGGCGGTGTGCTCGGTTCGGGGGCCCCCCTGCCTTCCACAGCATGTGGAAAGCATGATAGTAGGGGGAGGTGAAATCTAGATGTTCCCCCCGTCTGGGCCAGCTTGGCCCAGAGTGCCGGAAGAGGGAACAGCATCGGTTTAGCCCCCTGCCTCTATGACGATCAGAGTGGGCCGCGATCGGGAAGTCGCTCGGAAATAACTCAGCCCACTAAGACCGTCAAAGAGAGCCACAGGGGGACTGCTGTACATTATAGTCCCTGGCCTCCATGGGCCGACGCTGCGTGGAGTCCCTAAGGAGTACAGCCTAAAGCCTCTGCCTCCGTGGTGACCGGAGGGACCGCTGGATGGCCCTTCTGAGATGTTTCGGCCCACGATCACCACGGAGAGCCACAGAGACTAAGCAAGTGAAGTTCCCTGGCTTCCACTAGCCGACGCATAGTGGAATACCAGAAGAATGCAGCAATACCCCCGGAACAGAGCAACGATGACAACAGAGATGACATCGACAGAACACGGGCAGAGCAGGGGAGGAGGTGGGGCGAGCACGCAGATAGCAAGCGATCAGCAGTTATGGCAAGAGCGAACAATAACATGTTCTGACAACTTAAATACATGCACTCTGCATGCTAGACCAATGCTATGACAGCTGACAGTCAGCTGGTAGGTTGCATAATTACGGGGTGTGACTGATTAGCCTTTGCCGATTAGCCCGGAGTTGACGTCCGTGCCTCGCCTGAAGTTGCATCGGAGACTTCATTTTTGGCGGCCTAAACATCGATGAAAACGCATGAAACTTTGCAGATACGTCAGTCCCGGTGAAAAATGTTATATTTCATGGGTGACGGAAATGGGCGTGGCAAAACGGCTCAAGAGCGCCCCCTGGAAAATTTAAAATGGCGAGCCCCACCTTTCAGTTATAGGCATATGTAGTTCATCGAGACACACTAAAATGTCTCTTGGAGCTATACCCAACATCCAACATTTTTTCCTTGTTTTTACCATTTCCATGCCTCATACTTTAACAAACTCCTCCTACAGATTTCATCCGATCAACTTCATATTCGGTCAGCTTCATCTTCAAGGAGAATGCTCTTTTTCGACAACCTGGACCTTATTTACGGCATATTATAAGACGTTTGACTCACCGAGATAACTTTGGTGTAATTCGGAGGCCTGTAGAAGAAATTTAAAATCCAGCGCGAGCCAAGTATATCCATGTAATGGCGGTGGACGGGGCACCGAGAATGCAGCTTCTAAAAAATTTATTTTCTGCCGCGAAACGGTTGTTTTCATCAATCTATTTTTATGAATCGCTAGTTGTGCTTCCATAGAGTGAGGGCTTGTTGTTGTTTTCACATGCCTCTGTAATATGATCTTTAGAAACGTCTTTAAAAACAAATGAAGCTTCCCCACTTGCTCCAACACGCATGTGCACAGCATGCAGACTGGCTATTCTCCGTCTGTAGGCTACACTCGCGTCTCACATTCTCTACGCTACGATCGACTTCCATCATATTTTAAGTCATCTTCTATATCCTCAAAATCTGATAAATATTCAGCCATATTGCACACAATATTCCAGGCACCAACAAGCCGATCGTAGCATAGAGAATGTGAGCTGTGTAGCCTACAGACTTAAAACTCCTCCTATTTCTGGAGGAGTTCTCCATTCTGACTGCAAGCCCTAACACACGCACTCCGTTGAAAGCATTGGAAAGAGAGGAGAATGCAGACTATCTCAGAGCGCCCTCTTGTGTTAAAAAAAACAAACACTGAAAAAGTAGTGCTAGACTGCTCTATGACTAGATAAATAATATTTATGTTCTTGTGATACAGTTTTTCACCTTGACGACACGTACCGTCACGTTTTTGTATCGTGAAATTTTGTGGCACGAAATATCGTTACACCAGCTCACACACACTATTAGTATGGATTCTGCGCAGTGTTTTATAATGGGGCCCCAGGTGAGCTGGAAACCAGGATTCCCGTAGACTCATGAGTCAGTTTCTAAACATTGCACTCGACTAGAGACTGAAGGCATTCATCCAGTTTTATTTTGTTTTTATCCTCCAGTTTGTTTGGAGGACATAATTTCTGGTAAGGCAGGTCCTTCACCCTCTAGGAGATGTAGGCGTGTCTTTCACCCTCTAGGAGATGTAGGCGGGTCTTTCACTCTCTAGGAGATGTAGGCAGATTTTTCACCCTCTAGGACAGGGGTGTCAAACTCTGGCCCGCGGGCCAAATTTGGCCCGCAGTGTAATTATATTTGGCCCCCGAGGCAATACCAAATGAATACTAGAGCTGGCCCGCCAGTATTATACAGCGCATTCACCGCTAATACTACAAATCCCATAATGCTCTGCTGTTGTTTTGGCGCGTCAATCAAGACAGGACCCAGAAACGCCCTCTCTTCTGTGACAGTAGTCATAGCAATCTCATACTACAACTGTGACCGTGTTATCCCTTCTTAAAAATGGCGAAAAGAAAGGCAGAAAATAGAAGCTTTACGTTATGTAACGTCTCACTGTGATAGAGACACCTGTGTTGACCTAGCCGGCCGCTGTGTTTGCTCTGTTCCTGTTCATTCAATCCTGTCTGCCTTCTTGCCGGCCTGTCTGCCTGCCTGTCTGTCTGCCTGGCTGTCTGTCTGCATGCCGGCTGTCTGTCTGTCTGCCTGGCTATAGGACAGTCAGGGTTTTACAAGCTTCTCTACTGAGCAGATGGAGCACCAACACTTGTGTCTGAGGGTGTATTCACATATGTTAGTGCACACCATTGATGCGCACCAAAAGCGAAAGTGATAAGTGCATATTCAATGTTAAAGCAAAACTTGTTTGGGTCCATTTTAAAATTTTAATTTGTTCAATGTTGGCCCGCGACTTTGTTCAAGTTTTAAATTTTTGGCCCACTGTGTATTTGAGTTTGACACCCCTGCTCTAGGAGATGTAGGTGGGTCTTTCACCCCATAGGAGATGTAGGCAGGTCCTTCACCCTCTAGGAGATGTAGGCGGGTCCTTCACCCTCTAGGAGATGTAGGCAGGTCCTTCACCCTCTAGGAAATGTAGGCAAGTCTTCACCCTCTAGGAGATGTAGGTGGGTCTTTCACCCCATAGGAGATGTAGGCAGGTCCTTCACCCTCTAGGAGATGTAGGCAGGTCTTTCACCCTATAGGAGATGTAGGTGGGTCTTTCACCCTCTAGGAGATGTAGGTGGGTCTTTCACCCTAAAGGCAGGTCCTTCACACTCTAGGAGATGTAGGCGGGTCCTTCACTCTATAGGAGATTTAGGTGGGTCCTTCACCCTATAGGAGATATAGGCAGGTCCTTCATGCTCTAGGAGATGTAGGCGGGTCCTTCATCCTCTGGGAGTTGTAGGCAGGTCTTTCACCCTCTAGGAGATGTAGGCAATTCCTTCACACTCTAGGAGATGTAGGTGGGTTTTTCACACTCTAGGAGATGTAGGTGGGTCTTTCATACTCTAGGAGATGTAGGCAGGTCCTTCACGCTCTAGGAGAGAGAGATGTAGGCAGGTCCTTCACCCTATATGAGATATAGGCGGGTCTTTCACCCTATAGGAGATATAGGGGGGTTCTTCACCCTCTAGGAGTTGTAGGCGGGTCCTTCACCCTATAGGAGATATAGGTAGGTCCTTCACGCTCTAGGAGATGTAAGCGAGTCCTTCACTCTCTAGGAGCTGTAGGCGGTTCCTTCACCATATAGGAGATGTAGGCAGGTCTTTCACTCTCTAGGAGATGTAGGCGGGTCCTTCACCCTCCAGGAGTTGTAGGTGGGTCTTTCACTCTCTAGGAGATGTAGGCGGGTCCATCAACCTATAGGAGATGTAGGCAGTGGCTCTGATTCGTAACGTTGGTTCACGGGCGCTGGTCTAGTGAGAATTTTCAATGGAGATATCTCCATTGGCATTTCGACCTTTGTCCACTGATTCCAATCATTGATTTCTATGATGCTTAACACAGACAGGGGCATTTCACCTACTTAATGAGGAGATAGCCATGCAGCAGGATTGAATCACCTGTTTAGACATATCACAGTTCTATAATAGCTTCTGAAGAATGAGATTTGGGAGGTTCAAGCACAGATAGCCACTGTCACACTTACGCACACACACACACGACCCCCCATGTGATGTAGTTATGTACTATAACAGCATGCCATTAAGCTTTCATCACAGGTACTCTGTGTCCTGCTAACCCTCTTCTCTTTTCTCTCTCCTCTCTGCTACGTTTGCGTTGAGAGAAGCACAGTGGCATTCAGATAGTTCTACCCTCCAGGTTCTCTCCTCTCACATTCTCTTACTCTGTGGGACAGTCATGAGCTAGTTGTTGATTAAGAGGGACATTTGGATCGACTGGATATTGGGCTATAATATCCGTGCAGCTCAGTGGCATCTGGTGGGTCCTAGAACCGGGTAAGCCAGGATCAATAAAACAGCAGCGCGCACAATTTTTGGGGGGTTACGCCCTGATGGGAGGATTCACAGCACCAGAAGGGCGCTGAGCAGTGGCATTTTATATGTAAAAACCATACAGGAAAACTACAGTAGCCTAGGCTACTGATGTTTTTTAACACATCAACAAAGGCCAATAATTTGAGAGCGAGCGAATAAGAGGGCAATATTTAGGCCGAAACAACCAAGCTTTTAGGGACAAACTAAATAAACTACAGAGCCATTATATGACAACAATAGCCAAGCACCACGAAGAAGAATTACAGGACAATAAAATACACCCCTTAGAGCACAGCACTCAATAGCCTACGCCCCTATTTCACTAATCAGTGTTTAGACTACTACTAGCCGACTAGGCTACTAGCCCTATTAGCCCACCACTCCAGGAAGCAAAGTTCACGCTCTCGAGTGCTGATTAAATCTAGGCAAAGCAAAACGCACAGCCATAACAACTGGTAATTAATCACAAAAGACCTACCTTATATCGTAACCCAAACTCGTTTAATCCACTTCATTTTGGAATCAACTTTCAACAAATACTCGATCTCCGTTTTCCATGTCCATTGATGCTGCCAGTAGCTAGATACCTAAAGTGGGTAATGTGATTGACAGGCGATGTGAATGACAGGAGAGTCATGAAGTTTTGATTGGATAAACCGTCCCAATGTTAAAATGTCAATGGGAATACCAATGTAAGCACTTCGAGAACTGGCTTACTCTACACCCACTTTTAAGCATTTTGACAAATGACAGATTAGGTTACATTTCGACTGATGACGACAATTTTCGTGGTTATGTGTGGGCTAATTTGATTGCTTGATTTTTCATTTGGTCTTGATTTCCGTTAGCCAGAATCCTTTTACCTGGCCTACAATGTTACAATGACGAGCTAGTAAGACAGCTGTCAACGGACCGTTACGTGGACTGTATTTTCATGAGGACTGTAGGGGGAGACGGAGCACTACCAAAACGCCAAACATGGATGAAAATGAAGTGATATGACAGAATACAAGACGTATTTAAGTCAAAAACAGTCTGAAAGTCAATTTGCGTGCCTTCTTTCACCGAAAGAAAGAAACCAAGTTTTATTTGGATTTGTATGGGTAAGCCAGGCTGCTAGCGTGCACCTAGCGACTATGCAGTGGCTGCCTTTTTGTGCAATTGTTTGTTAGTATCTACTGCGTGCCAGTTGAGATAGTGTGGTATTGTAGAGCAGGTGGCCCAGCCACTGCAGGCTGTGTGGTCAGACCTGAGATGGATAATGAAGGAAAGAAAATAGAGAGAGCAGAGAGAAGAAAGAGAACATTCCCAAAGGGCTCTGCGGAATCTCTGGCTGGGAACAAAGCCTGATCCTAAACACATACAAACACACACACAAGCACACACATACACACACACACACACACACACTCACACACACACACACACACACACAGACAAACACACACACACACACACACACAAGTATACACATACACACACACACAAACAATCACACACTCGCTCGCTCGCACACACAAAGCTTCACACAATCCCAAATGCCAAGGGACTCACCTTTAATGTGCTTACACAGTGTAAAGATGAGAAACACAGAAATACACAAGCACCAACTTTACATTTATTGAGAGACAGACAGACAGACAGACAGACAGATCGACACAGACAGACGGATGGACGGACAGAGAGATAGACAGACATACATATATGGACAGACAGATCGACAGACAGACAGACAGACAGACAGACAGACAGACAGACGGATGGACGGACAGAGAGACGACAGACAGACAGAGGAATTGGACTCTGAGTCTGAAACAGACACAACATCACACAGTTGAGAGAGATAGATGGACCAATTAAAACACCAGACTATTGTGCCTGGAGACACATCCCCTGCTGCGTGAGAGAGCTGGATCAGGAGAGACGTTGAGAGAGCTGGATCAGGAGAGACGTTGAGAGAGCTGGATCAGGAGAGACGTTGAAAGAGCTGGATCAGGAGAGACGTTGAGAGAGCTGGATCAGGAGAGACGTTGAGAGAGCTGGATCAGGAGAGATGTTGAGAGAGCTGGATCAGGAGAGACGTTGAGAGAGCTGGATCAGGAGAGACGTTGAGAGAGCTGGATCAGGAGAGATGTTGAGAGAGCTGGATCAGGAGAGACGTTGAGAGAGCTGGATCAGGAGAGACGTTGAGAGAGCTGGATCAGGAGAGACGTTGAGAGAGCTGGATCAGGAGAGACGTTGACAGAGCTGGATCAGTAGAGACGTTGAGAGAGCTGGATCAGGAGAGACGTTGACAGAGCTGGATCAGGAGAGACGTTGAGAGAGCTGGATCAGGAGAGACGTTGAGAGAGCTGGATCAGGAGAGACGTTGAGAGGGCTGGATCAGGAGAGACGTTGAGAGAGCTGGATCAGGAGAGACGTTGAGAGAGCTGGATCAGGAGAGACGTTGAGAGGGCTGGATCAGGAGAGACGTTGACAGTGCTGGATCAGGAGAGACGTTGAGAGAGCTGGATCAGGAGAGACGTTGAGAGAGCAGGATCAGGAGAGACGTTGACAGAGCTGGATCAGGAGAGACGTTGACAGAGCTGGATCAGGAGAGACGTTGACAGAGCTGGATCAGGAGAGACGTTGAGAGAGCTGGATCAGGAGAGACATTGAGAGAGCTGGATCAGGAGAGACGTTGACAGACCTGGATCAGGAGAGACGTTGAGAGAGCTGGATCAGGAGAGACGTTGACAGAGCTGGATTGACAGAGCTGGATCAGGAGAGACGCCGCATGCGATGACTCCAGAGGAGCGCGCTGCTCTCTCAGAGGCTTCACCCTGGGCATGAGCAAACTATATGATGTCATTGCAGCACACCTGCCTCCTAGAGACAGGGATCAGGCAGACACATGTATAATACTGTTCTGTCTGTCTGTTGTTGCTGTGTTTGAGGTTGTTTCATGTGTGATTTTATCTGAATATATTTAAGCACTTCAACATGGATTGCCTCTCTGGGACATTCAAGTTGTTTTTTAATGTGAATCTGAGACTGCACATTACTGTATCTAAGATGGGCATTGTCCCGGTGTTCCTAGACACTGATCTAGCCAAAGCAAATACATTTCTGTTCTCCACCCCTCTCCTCTGCTTACTGTATTTACTGGTCTCTCCCTCTGGCTCGCTCCCTGTGCTGGTCAGTATTCCCAGTTTTAATGCACTGGCTCTAGTGAAGGTGGACGTGATGGGTGTGTGGAACGTGACAAAAGCACCAGGCTCAAGGAACCCTGCGGATATTAAGATGAATACATGTCTCATATTTAAATGTTTAAATGTCCATTACTCTCTCTCTCTCTCTCTCTCTATCTCTCTCTCTCTCTCTCTCTCTCTCTCTCTCCTCTCTCTCTCTCTCTCTCCTCTCTCTCTCCTCTCTCTCTCTCTCTCTCTCCTCTTTCTCTCTCACTCTCCATCCCCCCTCTGTCCTCTGTTCTGGAGTGTGTCTTGCCCCCCCTTCTCGTTTGAGAGTTTTTTGCTCCTCACTGTTTCCCTGCACCATGGTATCAGTCTGTATTATTATAAGAGCATATTATGTCTTGGATTTTCTTGGATAAAAAAAAGCATGCCTTATGTCTTAGATAGGCCAAAATACAACACCAAGTTTTTCATAAATAATAACATAAAGCGTTTGGGCTCCAACACTGACAAGTCTATTCCGCCCTCCTCCTTAGGCTGCTCACGTATCACACGCACGCACACACACACACAAGCACAACTGTGTGTCGCTCCTCTCTGGAAAGCACCCCACGTCCTCCTGTTGCTATTTTTAGCTCCATTCACAGCATCGGTGGCAGAAGACAGGGCTAGCAGCGTGCCTCCGCATATGCCCTGAGCTTCCCTCAAACGGAGCGAGAGAGCAGGGGAGGAGGGGGGCCAGCCCCCCCCCCCCCTCCCCTCCAGCGGTCCTCCTTCATCCAGTCAAAGAGAGGAGCGGAGAGGGAGAGTGAGAGAGACAGGCAGGACAATGCCAGTTGTGCCAATGGTATCGCTGGGCACTGCCAAAATGCCCAAGTCTGGTCAAGTCCACCGAGATAGAGTTCAGCCTGCTCAGCTGACCCAGTGAGGAAACAAAGACAGAGCCAAGTCCCATTCCAGCCCCGGCCAACAGGAACCTGACACGCCAGATGGTTTGGTGCTTCTGTTTGAAACTGTTTGGAAAAGACCAGGCACTTTCAAAGATATTTGGCAGGTGATTGGATGAACCATGCGTTAACTTCAACCGCTCCTCGCTGTCATCACACCTAAGCCCACCCAGCGTAGCGGTTTGTATTTCCTCATAGAATGCTGATTGGCTGGAGATCGTTTTCTGAGCTAGCTGGCACAAATGGATCTCCATGGAGGGCTTCCATACTGATTTGCGAGAGAAACAAATGTGAGGTCAGGTCAGGGGTGCGTTCAAATTCAGCAAACATAGCAAACGTTTGCAAACTATTTTAAACTGTTTTCTTCTAACTAGCTTTAAATAACGCTGTACTACCGGTACTACATCCAAAATATATCATCCAGAAAATCATTTTTGATCACAGATGGGCTTTCCGTTCAAGTTTAATTGTTCAAAGAAAACATGTTCGCGTGTGAGATGTGAAATGTGTGTGATGCCGAAATCTCCAGATGAATATTGCGTGATGCCGAAATCTCCAAATGAATACAGGATATACTATAATGTGTGATGCTGAAATCTCCAAATGAAGATTGTGTGATGCCGAAATCTCCAAACGAATACAGCATATACTATCTGAAAGCCAGTCACATTGAGCTGGCTCAGTGCTTATCGTGCCGGCTACTTTCAAAGGATTTTATATTATAGATTAGTTTAGCTAAACTGAATATGTGTGTTGTGCTGTGTGTGTGTGTGTGTGTGTGTGTGTGTGTGTGTGTGTGTGTGTGTGTGTGTGTGTGTGTGTGTGTGTGAAATAATAGAAAAGTGAAAGAGAGAGAGAGAGAGAGTGAGAGAAAGAGGCAGAAAGAGAGAGGGATGAACATAAGGTCCTAATGAAGCTGGAGATTGTGGAGATTGATGAAGAGATTACAGCCAATCAGATAGAGCCTTTGTTCCAGGTCTCTGCAGGCCAGAGCCTGGCCATTGTTTGTGGGCCAATCAGTAGGCAGCACGGACACCACCCCGCCTCTCTCGCATTGCCACAGCCAGCAACTAGGCCCAGCGCAGCAAAATAGCCGCATAGCGCTGTCCACCAACACTGGCTGAAGTGGACCATTAGCATTCACCGCAACTATCTCGGGTGTGGGGTACAGAGGCTGAACGGTACATGGATAATATAAGATACGTCAGCTGCATCAGCGCTCTGGAGAGACTGTTAACCAGAGAGCATGCGGTAAGAAACGATGTATGTCACTGTGTGTGCTGCTGTGGCAGTATCTCGCGGTTCACACCTCCCACCCTTGCATGCTTTACACAGTACTGCCCTGCAGTCAATAATGTACTCCTCTGCCTTGTTGCTAGTGGGACGAGAGGGACCTCCAGGCAATTTACCCTGTCCCCTCCTCCGTCAATGAACAGCACTGCAGTGGTGCTGGGCTGCAGCCTACCAAGCAGCAGCTCTGAGGGGGCTAGCCCACTACTCGCCTCACACAGCTGCATCTACGGTGCTAGACTCTCTCTCTCTTTCTCTCGCTCTCTCTTTATCTCTCTCTCTCTGATTGGACCCTTCTCTCCATCACCTTCACTTTTCCTCTCCCACAGTTCTGCTCTCACTCTTCACCCCTCCTTTCTCAGTATCCTTACCTCCGTCCCTCCCTCTGTCTCTCTATCCGTTGCTTCTGTGTCGGGTTACGGATCATCTAATCTAAATAGAATCTCAGAAACCGTAGGGTGAGCCATTCAGGTCCGGTAGGGTTGACCTCATTGAAGCGACCATATTTCAACGTGGGAAGGTCACCGTCTGGACTGGCAGAAATCTCTCAACGTAACGAACCCAGCAATACCTAAACATGTCCTGCTCTCACGCACGTGCACGCGCACACAGACCCCCCGAAAAACTTTGAGCGAAGCCGGCTCCCCGTGTGGGTGCACTAGAGACACGGTGTTTGAATTAGGGTGTGCGGGGGGAAAGCTCAGAGTGAACCAAACTGCCCATTTCTGGCTCCAACCCGATGGGGGTGCCACTGAACTGCCCGAACATGGCTGCCGATTCACCTCCATTCATTTGGACTTAGACTCAGGAGCTAAAATGTCCATTTTAGATAGATAGATAGGTAGGTAGGTAGGTAGGTAGGTAGGTTGGTAGGTAGGTAGGTAGGTAGGTAGGTAGGTAGGTTGGTAGGTAGGTAGGTAGGTAGGTAGGTAGGTAGGTAAGTAGGTAGGTAGGTAGGTAGGTAGGTAGGTAGGTAGGTAGGTAGGTAGGTAGGTAGGTAGGTGTAGGTAGGTAGGTAGGTGTAGGTAGGTAGGTAGGTAGGTAGGTAGGTTGGTAGGTAGGTAGGTAGGTGTAGGTAGGTAGGTAGGTAGGTAGGTAGGTAGGTAGGTTGGTAGGTAGGTACGGTATGGTAGGTACTGTAGGTAGGTGTAGGTAGGTTGGTAGGTTGGTAGGTTGGTAGGTAGGTACGGTATGGTAGGTACTGTAGGTAGGTATGTATGTAGGTACTGTACAGTATGTAGGTAGGTAGGTAGGTAGGTAGGTAGGTAGGTAGATAGATAGATAGATAGATAGATAGATAGATAGATCTAACATGAAACAGGATAACTGACCTATCATTTTCCCTTTCCTTCTTTTATGTAAATAATACCTTTTTATTGTTTTAATTCCCCTGCTCTTATAGGCCTTAGTGCAGTATACTTATTTAACAATTTCAATCTTTATGTTGTGTCCTGTTCTAGATTATCACCATTTTGCTTTGGCAACAGATACCATTGTATTTAATGCTAATAAAGCTAATTAGAATTGAATTGATAGATGGATCAGTGTTTGAGAACGTATATGTGTGTGTGTGTGTGTGTGTGTGTGTTAACGTGTGTGTATATGTGTGTTAACATCTCCCAGCTGACTGACATTTACTCTAGGTCTGGTTGGCATTTGCCGTATCGCCTGTCAGCAATATGAAGAGGAGTTTAATCGATGTTTGAAAGGTGTGTGTGTGTGTGTGTGTGTGCGCATGTGCGCGTGTGTGTGTGTGATTCAAGATTCAGGATTCCTTTTTATTTGTCACATGTAATGTACGGTGTACAGTCACAGTGAAATGTTGCTGCCGGCGCCAAGATTATGCTGCAGATAAATTCTAATACTCAATTTCCACATTACAAATTTACAAATTACAGAAATTACAAATTAACATAAATTACACAATAAGTACCCTTTCTATACAATATAAGATTAAACTCTCTCTGTGTGAGACAGAGAGAGAGAGAAAGAGAGAGCGAGAGAAAATCTCATCTGATAGATTTCCACTAAGTTAATAGTGTGTGTGTGTGTGTGTGTGTGTGTGTGTGTGTGTGTGTGTGTGTTTGTGCGTGTGTGTGTGTGTGTGTCTGTGTGTGCGCATGCGCGTGTGTGTATGTGCAGGGTAGGGTGTGGGTGTGGGAAGGAGAAGTGGGGACACAGAACAGATTAGATCAGAAGAACAGATAGATTAGAAGTTGTGTTTGCCTAGGACTCTCTCTGATTAGGTCAGTGATGGGAGGGTGTGTGAATTGCTCTCTTCATGCAAGTTCACTGCTGATGAGATAAGGTTCTATTGAGTTTTAGCGTTAAAGATGAAGGTCCATTTGCTGCCTTTTTGAACGATTTGATACACATCTATAGATCCCCCCCCCCCCCCCCCCCCCTCTCTCTCTCTCTCTCTCTCTCTCTCTTATACTCTCCTCATGTCTCTCTATCACAGGGTTGTGAAATGCACAGATTGTATTTTTTGGTGCCCAGCATGTTTACAGCAGTAACCAACGGGACCTCCCTCCCACAATTCCCTCTCCTAAGCCCAAAGCACACTGCTTGGCTTAGGACTGGCTGGCTGTGTGCGACAAGCGACGTTCTAGAAAGCCAATCTGACGGCCTGGAAAATAGACCTGAAGTCTGTGAGCGGCTGCTGCTTTGCGTCAAGCGGAAGCTGCATTTCTGTGTGCTTTGTTCAAATGCAGAGACACAGACAGACTCTGTACACTTCAACACTCAGCTCCTACCTTGCCACCACGCCATTTTAACACTGATTAAACCCAACCGATCTTATAAAATGGACATAAATCAGCATCATTGTCTGGAAAGTCCAGCCTCAGCATTTCTGTATGTGTGTGTGTGTGTGTGTGTGTGTGTGTGTGTGTGTGTGTGTGCACGCATGCGCGCGAACACGTGTGTGTTTCCAGGTGTCTGAGCCTGGATCGTAGCCCATTAACCTGTGTTAATTGATTCCGGTTTATTCTCTCTATCTGTCTTTGCCTCTAGGGGCCGGCCTGTTTAACTGGGTGTGTCGCACTTCCAGGGTCTGCTAACAGGCCGGGAGAGGAGAACAGCAGTGAATCCATACTTCTCTCTCCCATAGTGCATCTCATCATGTTTGATCAATCATATCACCTCCTCCTTGTGGAAGCTTTTTACAGCACGATAGGCCTACTGCAGATGCCAGTATAAGACAAGAATGTGTGGATACATGTACATATTGAAAATAAAATAAAAAACTTTTAAAGTGAGACTCAGAGTAGAGCGTGTTAAAAGTCGGCTCAGCTGTTACATGATGAGGTTGATCAGCGGGAAGGTCAGGTGGTCCACCTCTCTCACACTCTCACAGAAATGGACCTGGGTAATGACAGAACAGCGGCATGAATAGAGAGGTGCTGCATCTTCATAACAGTCGAGTCGTGGCCAGATGTGTCCCTGTGATATGGTGCTGCTGTTTATAGCCATGAGCGCCATAGGCACAACACGAGAGACGGGATGGATTGAGATGAGGATATCAGGGCTGTGGCTGGTCATCAGCCAGATGCGTCCAGTAACGGCCCAGAGAGAATGGTAGGGTTGAGAGAGAGGCGAAGATGTTTGTCATTTAAAAGAAACAATTTTGATCACTCCACCCACCAGCCTCTTTGGCATCAACAAGGCTAAGTGATGGGCGAAGGGGTTATTGAGTGTGCATGTGTGTGTGTGTGTGTGTGTACTCTCCACACCCCAGTGAGCACCTAACATTTCTTCTTTCCCCTCACTCCAACTTTTAATTACACTACTCGGAACCATGACTGATTCTCTTGCTGCAGTCTAATTTGTCACCTCACATAAATAACTTAGTTAGTGAGAAGGTGATTGTTTTCTCGTTACTCGTACTTAAGTTATCGTGAATATTTCATTAGCATTTCCTCAAGGTTGAATAAATGCTCAGATGCTCCATCGCTAAACAGACTATTCCAACGTTTTCACCACTGACACTTGGATATTCAAAAATTGAAGTGATCAGACCAGAAATTTGATACGCACGCATTAACGTACACGGGGTCGATCTAAAGTCCCCCCCCCCCCCCCGTCTTCTGCATCGCTGGGTGTAGGGCAATCAAGTTCATGTGCTACCTAACAGTAATTGTTACAACTTCTCACTGGAACAAAGACTTGACTTTCAGAGAGGTATGTGAGTAATCCCTGGTTCACTGGAGAGGTTCCTCTGTGGATAAATGCTCTCTGCCACTGAAGGGTTTGCTGTTTGGTCTGAATCAAGGCTCTTGTTCATTTTATCTGAACTGAAGCAAATTGAATCAGGCATGAATGTAGGTCACACTTGACAAATGTCTGTGTGCGCTTTACCTGTGTACATGTTTCTGTGTTTGTGTGTGTGTGTGTGTGTGTGTGTGTGTGTGTGTGTGTGTGTGTGTGTGTGTGTGTGCGTGCGTGCGTGTGTGTGTGTGTGCAGGGTAGGGTGTGGGTGTGGGAAGGAGAAGTGGGGAGTGTGTTTCTCTGTGCTTGTGTTAGTAGTAGATAATGGCTAGTAGATTTGAGCCTCCTTCATGTGGGGTGTAATTACATGTCGGTCTCACATGTTTGGTGAATCTAGCATGCGGCCTAAACCCACCGATGTCATGTTGAAAAGTCTGGAGCTCCGTCACAGTGACTGATGCTTGTTGGGTTAGGCGCCCTTCGTCTGGAGGAAGTGGACCTATCAGGCTGTGGTGTCTCTCTGGCTGGTGAGGACAGCCATCTCTGGCCCTCCTGAGGAGACTGTCATCTGTGTCAGTGCTAGGCTGGAACTAGAGCTGGAACTAGGAAATAGGAAATGCTTATTAAATATTCACAATAAGTACGAGAGAACCTGCACAGCCTACAGTACTGTGTCACTCCAGGATGAGGGTTGGCCAACTCTGGCGTGTGCTGGAATTGGAAAGGCTGCTACACCGGTCACCAGCCCTGGTCCTGGGGAGATAATGGCCACGCAAGCTTCTCTTCTGACCGACTGGAGCACACACCAAATCAAACTAATCATGGTCGACCAGCTGAGTACAGCAGCTCAAACGGATATGTGAGGCATACATGCGCGCGTGCACGCACGCACACACACACACACACACACACACACACACACACACACACACACACACACACACACCTTCCCTTTCATTCCTGCTCATCCATTATACAGTAGACGGTTCTTTTAACTTTAATAAAATATGGAGTGGCTACAAGAGGAAACTGGAGTGTGTGTGTGTGTGTTTTTGTGTGTGCACCCCTGTGGCTCAGCCTGCTCCTATAGGAGCCTTTGATTATGACAGAGACACTGTGGACCACAGCCAAGAATACAGCGCAGAGAGAAAATTGATGTTTTCATACTTTAGTTTCGTTGTGGTTTTACTCTTGCTTACATCCACTAGTACTCCTCTTTTTCAGTCAACAGGTCAACATATACGCTCATGCACACACACACACACACACACACACACACACACACACACACACACACACACACACACACACACACACACACTCTCTCTTCTCTCTCCCTCTCTCTCTAAAGGGCTCATATCAAATAAGGCAGGGCTCCAGACCTGTTAATTAGTGGATAAGTCATCTTAGCCAGACAGCCAGAGGGCCTGGGAGATCAGGACGGGGGGTGAAAGTCATCATTACACTCCATCTTCCGTCTTCGCTCTCTTCCTCTCTTTTCTCTCTACGTCTATTTATCATCCCTCCTCTCTCACTCCGCCCGCCACTCCATCTCCTCAGCACTGAGTGCGTCTGCTCTGTTGTACTGATTAGTGCCGGACGCCGTGTGGCTCTATAGAGATAAACACTCTGCACTATTCAGATGACGCACAGGGGAACCTTCTGGAAAGATCTCTCACAAGGCTTCTTCCATTGTTCACCATCGGCAAATCAACAACTTTTACCAGTTATACAAAATGCCAAATATATATATATATATATATATATATATATATATATATATATGTATATGTATGTATTTGTATGTATATATATGTATATACATATATATTTCTTATGTTTTATTTTAATTTAATTTACTTTAGTTTTATTTTATTATTTTAATGTATATATCATATCTCTCCGGTTAATACTCCATTGGATTGCAATGACAAATGTAACATATTTTATGTAATGAATGTGTATATGTGTATGTCATATGTATGTATATGTACATAATTGTGTATTATTATTCTGCTTTGGCAACAATGGTTTATTACCATTCATGCAAATAAAGCTTATTTGATTTGATTTGATTTTGCTGTCCCTTTACCAAAACATTTATATTACATTTATGCCACAAGATTCTGTGTTATCTGTACCAAAAATATTACTGTCATGTCATTACTGCCCTAGAATGCCTTATAGCCCATAGAACCAACAGTAAGTTAAGTAAAGTCAATTAGCACTCACCTTCAGTTTGACAATTTGAAGAATTTCTTGTCTTCCCAAACGATAGCATTACTGGCCCACCCTAATCTTAAGTACACATAACTGTACTTTTTTACACTTTCATCTTGGTAGCAGTGTAAGGGGATGGATTCTCCACAAGGATGTAGATATCGCCAAAGAAATTTCAGCTCCAGCAGGGATGTTGCTGTTTTTAACTAATTGCCTCTGCCCCAGGGGCAAAGCCCCGCAGGGCGGAAGGTAATGTTTTCGCCCCTGTCTGTCTGTGTGTGTGTGTGTGTGTGTGTGTGTGTGTGTGTCTGTCTGTCTGCAGGCGGACAGGATTAAACAAAAACTACCTGCTCGATATGCATGAAACTCGGTGGAGGGGTGCAGCATGGGCCAAGGAACTCACCATTACATTTTGACCATGATTTATTCATAGGTGGCTCTACAGTACCCATATTACTGTAACTTCAGTGTAGTGGGGGATTTAGGTTTCAGTTTCCTCATAGGTTTCAGGTTCTTGGCACCACTTGCAATACCAAGCTTGGCCACTACGCCAAAAACTGGCTGTTCCTGGCCATGGGGGCTTGCTTCATGCGCCACTGAGCAACTTTCATTGGATTGAATGGGCCGCCATATTTGCATGCCTTATCCACTTCTTATAATACATCCATGATCCAGCTATGATCAGTTATGCTCGCATCAACAGGCTGGTGTCTATTTACTTTTTCAGCTTGATCCAGAAGGTAGAACGCTAGAGCCCGCCTAGCATAATTTTTCCGTCCGGCGGATGGAAGATGATGCTGCAGCAGTGTTATTTAAATCAGCAATATTTAAATTTCGCCTTGCGCCTGACGAAACTACTGGCTGCAGTGTAGAGAGCGACAAACAAGCTGCTAAAGCTATTGCTGATTATGGTGTTTTGTGCACACAATACCACTTAGTGCGTTGTTATCAACTTGTTTGCTAACAAAGGCTAGAGCTACTAGATAGCTGTTGATAACGAGATCAGCTGTTGCAACTGGAACGCTCACCTCGGGAGTGACCATTGCCAGTTCCCACTCGCACCTCCTGAGACAAATGGAATGCACCATAACGTTATATTTCTCATTCGTGTGGATAGTTGAAGTGATGCATTCTGTAGGCTACCTCAATAGAGTCCACTAATCTACCATGTTTAATGCTTTATGTTAGTGTGAAGTGTGATGATTTATGTACAGCCAAGATCGAAGCCAGCATGGGCAAGTGAGCGTAAAGGCAATACTGCCAAGCAACACAGTGACACCTGTTATATAGACTAGTGTCTCAACTTGCATTTAAACGATAATGTAAACTTCAAGCATTCAAAGTAAACTGCAGACACTTTCAGGTGGATGAAAATAAAGTGTCTGCACATTAAAATGTGTGCAAGCCCCTTTAGTTAAATAATGCAGTGGGTACAGTATATGGTTGCCTAAGCAATTTGTTTGTATATCTTTGTTTTTTGTCTTTTGGCCGGCTTGTGCAGTGGCTTTATAGAGTTTCCACTGTGAGCCGCCATGTTTGAACATTGTTTTGCCTGCCAGGCCTCCAGAGCAGTCACGTGAATGAAAACTGTGAAATTCGACCAATGGTGTAACTTCGTTAGTCAGTCAGTCAGTCAGTCAGTCAGTCAGTCAGTCAGTCAGTCAGTCAGTCAGTCAGTCACTCACTCGCTCAGTGCTGAAACTTTATCACTCAGTCATTCAGTCAGTCACAGACATTGACGTTTATAGGGCTGTCCCTGCTGTTGCGGTCAAGCCAAAAACAGTGAACAGATACAGAAATACTAGATGAACCCCGCAGTTCTCTCACTTGTAATCACATGCCCACCCACCTTGCTTGGGTCATGGCATCATGCTCTGTGTGTGGTGTTTGTTGGGTCATGGCATCATGCTCTGTGTGTGGTGTTTGTTGGGTCATGGCATCATGCTCTGTGTGTGGTGTTTGTTGGGTCATGGCATCATGCTCTGTGTGTGGTGTTTGTTGGGTCATGGCATCATGCTCTGTGTGTGGTGTTTGTTGGGTCATGGCATCATGCTCTGTGTGTGGTGTTTGTTGGGTCATGGCATCATGCTCTGTGTGTGGTGTTTGTTGGGTCATGGCATCATGCCCTGTGTGTGGTGTTTGTTGTAGCATTGTTATGCTCTACACAGTGCTGGGTTGGCATCTGGGGTTTGGAGCAGAAAAACGTCTTCACACATGGATGAGCACTCCATGCCCGGCAGGACAACCACACACACTGTGCCCATTTCAGAGAAGTCACAGCCAGTGGCACTCACACACTTACACGCTTACTGTACACACTCCTTTACGCACGCACGTGCACACACACACACACACACACACACACACACACACACACACACACACACACACACATACACTCTCTCTCTCTAAATGTGTGTATATATATATATATATATATATAATGTTAACCTTGTTAAATCTGTGAAGTGGATAAGTGTCAAAGTATTTCTTCACCACATGTTGTGATTGGCAATGATCCATGTTGAGTTCTCCTGGCCTGTCCGCAGTGTTTACAAAACAAGTGCTGGTTAATTTGCTGAAGGGACAACAATCACAATCACTGTACAATAGCACCCTCATACGTGTGCAGAGGAAATGCTGCAGTTATGTTTGTTCAGCAATTGGCTAACATCTCTAGCATGGACATTACACTGGGCCTGTAATTTACCATTTGCAACTAACTCTTGACTATGACAGATTGGGGGAGTGTTATTTGGAATCCTATGGAGACTGGAGATGAAGGGAGATGGGAAGGAAAAGCAGGAGAAATGGAGGACTGAGCAGAGGGCTTAGTGCAGTAGCCAGGGAAATATAGTCACTGGCTGGAATGGTAGCAGACATAGTGGCACAGAAAGAAATGGAGTGCAAGAAAAACCGAGAGAAATAATGTAATAGAAATACAGATTGAGAAAGAAAGAGAGAGAGAGAGAGAGAGAGGATGAGTGGTTAGTAGCCTACACATCAGTGAGAATGCTTGTTACTGAGCAAATGGTGAGACACACGCACACACACAAACACCTTTTGTGTGATCACCCGAAAAACGAGGTCATTTCCGTCAGCAAAGCACACAGTTTGATGTACTGGAAAATGCGCACATGTGCACACACACACACTGTAAAACCCCAGGTAGGGACAGTTGGATGGAGAACAGTAAAACACAGCCCAGTCCGGAGCTATTACACGCCGTGGCACATTTATTACAAAAATTACAACAGAAATAAAGATAATGAAAACAAATAAGTTATTGGTCGGGTCCGCTGGGCTTATGGTTGACCGGCAGGGATCCACGCTGCGTGAGGTCCTGGGCACAGCTTTGGCTTCTGTAGGCGAGAGGACAAACATGAATAAGCCTTCCAACAAGTGTGGCCAAAAACCACACACCGTGGCTGCTACTCACTGAGTCCCTAGACTACTGATTGCTTCCCCAGTTCGGCCTTTTATGCTGTGGTGGGTCGTTAGCCAAGTGGCTGCAGATGCTCAGTTTTCCATGCAGCCTGGATTGGGCGATTGATTGCAGCTGGGGGGTAGGGTTGCCTTGGCAACGATGAAGGGGAGGTACACCCCGTTGAGCACCTGTCCGCGCTGTCCGTGGTGCTGATGTGGTGAGGAAGGTTTCGGGGGCAGCGCCACAGGCAACCTCCCAGGTAGCCCGCTGTCCATGGTGCTGAAAAGCGGATATATACCTGGGGCGTACTGCCTGGAGTGCGTTCAGGACCAGGGGACGCACCCTGGTGGCAGCCTCGCGCTACGCAGCCCGGGTGAGGATGCCACAACATACACATACACACATACACACACACACACACACACACACACACATTATAGACCTGTACAGTCCAATAACATTTCCCTTACACAACTGAACTGTCCTTTAATGAGGTTTTGCAAACATCACAAATCATTTCCAATTACCGTTTGTATAACTATACACATTTGAAACATTCTATTCTATTCCATTATATCTGCTAGTGACACTGATGATGCTGTATAAAGGACAAGGCTTAGTCTCAGGCTCTCTGTCTGCAGTGCTATTGTCCCTGTCTGTTCTCTGAGCTGATGTGGGGACATGTCCACACAGCCACTGTTCACATGGAGGTCATGTGTTACAATATTGCCATGTGTTACAATATTATAAGTTCACGAACTAGAGGCACCATTCTTCTAATTTAGCAGTATGATGTACCAATTAATTAATCACTTTTGAAAGTCATTTGGGCTGAACAAATGACCACAGAATGGCCATAGTTTTTCAAACCTTTATGAGCTTAATATCCTACAAGGATGTGGTTTGGCATCCAACTTGTCACGTCTGAAGGTTTCATGAGAGTGAGGTGAATAGAGCCTGGCATTGCCATCTTGATCACGTGAGCTCACATTCTGTTTCAGACTTGTGAACTGGCCTGGCAATGCCAGGCTAAAATAGAGGGGGCTTCAGCAGAAGAATGTGGCAGACATAGCATTAGCTATAACATTAGATATAACGTTAAACATTACATTAGACAGAACATAAGACGTAACATCAGACATAACGTTAGACAAACTCTATCACTGGACATAACGGAACATAAGGACAGCTCCTTTGCCGGTAAGACAATATACTGTATGTTTTTTTTTCTCTCCAAACACACAAACATGCACACACACATACACACACACTCACTCACACACACGCATGCGCACATGGGCGCACACACACACACACACACATGCTTGTCCGCACGCACATTCACATGCACGCACACACACACACACACATACAGTGACCCCCACACATACACACAGTATTGTGAAAAGCTGTTATTTTTTCGACATGCCGTGTTATCCCTGTGTTGTGCTGTGGTTGATCCACATTTGTTCCGCTTCTCATGTCAGTATGAGAACATATGAAGTGAAAAGCAATTAATCATATTCAAGATTGAATTAGGGCTAAATAACATAGCTAAACTGTGCAGAATTATCAAAAGTGCAACCCGCTAACTACATTATATTTGACATGAAAGTCAAAAGTATTAGGCTATTTGTCTTCAAAGCGTTTAAGTGGTGTGCCGGTGTGTCTGTGTGTCTTGTATGTGTTGACAACAAGGCTTCCTATCTTCATCCTCCCAGGCCTCATTTGTTAACAAGTCTCTCTCTCTCTCTCTCTCTCTCTCTCTCTCTCTCTCTCTCTCTCTCACTCTCTCACACACTCTCTCTCTCTCTCTCTCTGTTTCCATCTCTCTCTGTCTCCCCTTTAATGACAATTAATGTGCTCTATCCCTGACTTTAGAGACAGCTTTAAAAGCCATATTTGATGTGAGTTTTGTAAAGTTGGGAGAAAAACAAACTCCTATCTGTGTGTAACCAGACAGAAGTTTCTGCAGTGGTAGTAGTACAGTAGTAAATGGTTTATTTTTATTTCAGCATGGCAGAAATGTACATAAGCAACACAGGTTGAATTGGAGTACATTTATAGTAGCCAAAGGGTATGCTAGTTTAAAAACGATAACTATGATTAAAAGCTAAGTATGTAGTTACAAGCATAAAAAGTTACAACAATAAAACAGTATACAACAATGACAAGCGAGGACACCGAGACACATAGACAGTCGCCAGTATGCGTTGGTTAGTTATTGAGGAGTCTGGTCATGTAGGGTATTGCACTTTTCTTAAAACGCTCAGTGTTGCAGTGGACCAGGTCAAGTTTGTTTGAGGAGCGTGTCAGGCGGTGGCTGATGGCTGATCGCTGAGGTGGGAGCCAGCCACGGAACAAGGGGGACCCACGGAGCGAGGTGGCAAAGGCCCTTGTGAGGTCTTCCTGTCAAGCCTCACTGTAAGAGGTGACCTAGGATGATCCGCACAGCTCTCCGTTGGACTATTTCAATTAATTTTGACTGCACTACTGTGCTACTGTGAGACCAGAGTGCCACACCGGGGCAGCGTGCTCCAGGGTGGGTCGGATGTAGGCAGTGAAGATGGAGCACAGGTCATCTGGAGGTATGCTGGCATTTTTCAGGCGTCTGAGTATAAAGAGTCGCTGGCTGGCTTTCTTGCAAAGGTGGTCAACCTGTTCGGTCCACTTCAGATTAGCCTGGATGTGAACGCCCAGCAGTTTTAGGCTCGAAACGCTCTGAAGTTCGATGTTGTTTATTGACAATATAGGTGAATGGGTGGGATGTAGAGTACTGATCTTAGACTTTTCCCTTTGAAGAATAACTATCAGTTAGACATCAGGCTGAAATCAATCATCTCTAATGATTTTGCCATGCGTGTGTGTGTGTGTGTCTATGAGTCTATGTGTCTTATGTATCTGTGTCTGTGTGGCTTGGTTTATTAATGAAAGCAATATAGATTGTGAAAAAGGGACGTGCATTAAATGTGGCTGCATGGTGGTGTTACATAGTTGTGGTGATACTTGTTTTGCGTTGTTTTTTGTGTGGCTGCGGTGGCAGTGGTGGTACTGGATTGAATGCTGGTAGTGACTGTTGAACCGTTCTCTTTCTCCCTCTCTCTCTTACTCTCCTTTTTTCTATCTACCTTTTCTATCAATCACACTGACTCTCTCCCTCTCTCCCTCTCTCTCTCTCTCTCTCTCTCTCTCTCTACTCTCTCCCTGTGCTCTCTGTAGCTCAAACTCCACAATATGGTTACTAGGTACATGTGCTTTATTTAACACACATAAAATCGTACAGTAGATGAGATGAATTTTCCTTTTCAACATGCACACGTTCAAATCAACAGAATTAAGACGTGGAGGCCCAGGGGACCACAGTGCTTCACGACTGGAATAAACTGAATAGTGCTACTTACTGTATAAGATGAACATGATCTCTGTGTCTGATTGGAGCTGGCTGTGATCAGATTGGAGCAGCTGATGGCCTGCTCCAGTGCTGGCCGCTTAACCTCAATACCGTTAGCATCCAAAGCATGAATAATACAGCGCAGATGTGGGATTGAGCTTTAAATGTCTGTAGGTGGCCTGAGGTAGGAGAACAGCTGGGAAAGAAGCTGGAGCTGATTGTGTGACCCTGGTTGACTGCTGGAGTGGAAGATCCCTGATAAAGGCTTTTAATGTGACCGGATGAGCCACAGTCGTTGATTAAGGATGAAATTAGTCGATAACAGATTGAGGTATGTTTAGTAGATGGTGGGAATCGCTGGATCAGGCAATTTTCCTGTTCACTGTTTCAATATAAAGAGTTACATAAAAAAAATGCTGCTCTTCCAAAGCTCCAAAGCTCTTGTCTTCATTCTCTTTCTAAATATCACGCTTTATCATCCTCCTATCACAGTTGTTACTTGATATGGCACAGTATATACGCTGAAGATGCCTAACCATGCAGCTGTGTTCTCTCCTCTCCACAGAAATGCATGAAGTTTAACGTGGACGCCCCCATCTGGCTGTCCAAACAGCGCATCCTGTGCACTCTGAACCAGAGTCTGAAGGACGTGCTGAACTATGGCCTGTTCCAGCCCGCTTACAACGGCAAGTCCGGCAAGTTCCTGGACGAGGAGCGGCAGCTGAAGGACTACCCCCTCCCCTCCCTCACCCCTATACCCTACCTAGAGGTACGCACTGGACGGACCGGATGAGTGTGTGCGCGCCTGTGTGTGTGTTTGCCTGTGTGTGGGTGGGTCTTGCATGTGTGTTTATTTTTTACTTGTGCTCAGTAAAGGATGAGAACAAAGGTAAACGTTATGCATCAACAATATCCTAAAAATCCAACACCCATGCTCTAATTGTGAGTGTGTTAGTGTTTGTGTGTGAGTGTGTTAAGTGTGTTGTCCGCCTCCTCTAGTTGTTTCTGAGGTTCTGTCACACATTCTCCCTGAGGGTGGCCGCTGTCACCTGTCATTCAGACAATTACAGTCTTTTTCAGTTGTGTGATACAGACTCCTTCCCTCCATCTCTGCAATTTGTGTGTGTGTATGTGTGCATGTGTCTGAGTGTGTGTGTGACTTTGTGCGTATGTGTGCGTGTGTGTGTATGTGAGTGTGTGAGCATGTATGTGCGTGCGGGTGTGTGTGTGAGTGTGTGTGCGTGTGTGTGTGTTTTTGCGTGTGCGATCGTGTCATTCAAACCCAGCGGCAGGAATAATAAAGCAAGTGTTGTCAACAGCAGCTGTCAGCCTACAGAGATAATTGTAGCACTCGTCAATCATGGTGCATGATCAGACAGACAGACAGACAGACAGACAGAGGCAGCTGAGATACTGGAGTAAATAGGGTCAGATGTTTCTCTGACAGGGCCTCATAGATCTGAGCAGAGAAGAGGAGTGATTGAGAGTGCAGGCCTTTCATCTCCACGGGGAAAGACCTGTTCATCTTGATTACAGGTACAGGACATGAATAGATACATACTGTAAGCTCTAAGGTGGGGAAACAGAGGTAGAGCACAGATAACCAGTCCGAGACGTGTAGCTAGTCCATGCAAAAGTGAATTTCAGTCGAGATCACTTTAGTCAAAATTGATCCATTTATTTTGCATGCAGGAAAAACAGCATATGAAATTTTGGTGGTGTGCTCTGTTCGGGGGCCCCCCTGCCTTCCACAGCATGTGGAAAGTACTATAGTAGGGGGAGGTAAAAGCTAGATGTTCCCCCCCTCTGAGCCAGCTTTGCCCAGAGTGCCGGAAGAGGGAACAGCATCGGTTTAGCCCCCTGCCTCTATGACGATCAGAGTGGGCCGCGATCGGGAAGTCGCTCGGAGCTAACTCAGTCCACTAAGACCGTCAAAGAGAGCCACAGGAGGACTGCTGTACATTATAGTCCCTGGCCTCCACGGGCCGACACTTTGTGGAGTCCCTAAGGAGTACAGCCTAAAGCCTCTGCCTCCGTGGTGACCGGAGGGACCGCTGGATGGCCCTTCTGAGATGTTTCGGCCCACGATCACCACGGAGAGCCACAGAGACTAAGCAAGTGAAGTTCCCTGGCTTCCACTAGCCGACGCATAGTGGAATACCAGAAGAATGCAGCAATACCCCCGGAACAGAGCAACGATGACAACAGAGATGACATCGACAGAATACAGGGCGGAGCAGGGGAGGAGGTGAGGCGAGCACGCAGATAGCAAGCGATCAGCAGTTATGGCAAGAGCGAACAATAACATGTTTTGACAGCTTAAATACATGCACTCTGCGTGCTGGACCAATGCTATTACAGCTCACAGTCAGCTGGTAGGTTGCATCATTACGGGGTGTGACTGATTAGCCTTTGCCGATTAGCCCGGCGTTGACATCCGTGCCTCGCCTGAAGTTGCGTCGGAGACTTCATTTATTTGAACAAAAAATGACAATTACAAGAGGTAATCCCATTACACAAAAATCATATCCGTGGGGCACGTTTGCTTCTTCCCAACCCTCTGGTACTTGTGGGCGGCAGATCAGTAGATCGGGGAACGTTCTTATGGAAGAGGAAAAATAACAGCAGTGGCAGGTCGAGTCAGGTTTGGTCTCCGCAGTTCTCCGCCCTGCATAAAACGGCAAACTTTTGTTGCGGTGTGGCCTTTCGTTTACATGACAACAGCGTTTTGGGGGCCTGAAACCGCAAGCTTTTGAAACTGGGTTCCAGAATGGAATTAATAAAGCAGATCACACTTTGACTTGAATCCGTTTGGAAAACACTTCTGATGAGAAAGAATTCTGATTTCCTATGACAATGTCTTGAACAGAGAATATACTTATTTGAATTGATCTATTACAGTATGTTAACTGCAGGGGGCCAGAAAGTCAAGGCCTTGACGGAGCTAGTCAGTGTCTGTCTGTTGTCATTCAGGCAACATTATCATAGGAGCTGCTTGTGAGCAATGAGAGTATTACTTTCTGTGTGGGTTTTACCCAGGTTGGTTTTGTGTTTTTCACTATTTTGGCTGGATACTCCTATTTTCTCTCTCTCTATCTCACTATTTTGGCTGGATACTTCTATTCTCTTTCTCTCTCTCTCTCCCTCTCTCTCTCTCTCTCTCTCTCTCTCTCTCTCTCTCTCTCTGTGGATAGTATTGCCAAGGTTGATGTACTGTTCCAATTATGAGTCCAGCTCCTGCCAGAGGCAGGAAATGACAGTCAGAGGGAATCTGCTCTGCTTCCCACGATTTAACTGGCCTTTATGTTTTACGACAGGTTTTATGTTTTATCACTGTGCTCTCTACACTGTTATTGTGATGGAGAGCCTAGAGCCCCTGTTCAGAGCCACACAGCCACAATAGCACGGCTTGTTACAGAACAAACTTAATTAATCCAATGCTTTCATACGTGTATCTAGGCAACATAATGGTGTAAGGTGTGGATTCATATACTAGTCCCTATAACTATAAAGGACTGGGGGTGTGTGTGTGTGTGTCTGTGTGTGTGATGACAGAATGCCTACCGTCAATCAGTATTGGATCAATTTAATCCTAAAGGCTACGTGTCAAACAGAAAGATAGATAGACAGATAGTTTAGTTTAGTTTATTAGACAGTAGTTAAAATACATGATAGAGCAAGTCATGCATCATAAAAATGCCAAGGTTGGCACAAAAAAGACAGACAGTCAGTCAGACAGACAGACAGACAGACAGACAGACAGGTAGATAGATAGATAGATAGATAGATAGATAGATAGATAGATAGATAGATAGATAGATAGATAGATACATAGATAGATAGATAGATAGATAGATAGATAGATAGATAGATAGATAGATAGATAGATAGATAGATAGATAGATAGATAGATAGATAGATAGATAGATAGATAGATGAGGCTTCAGTGTGATTGACAGCTCTCACTGCCTTCCACATCCCTCAAAGGCTATGGTCTCTCTCTCCAGCCCTCTCTGCTACAGTACATGCTTGACTGGGCTGGTATATAATCCTTCTATAACACAGTCAGTTATTGCTGCTCTATATTGGACACTAAACGAGAGGGACATGAACCACCCAGAGGCGTTCCAGTGAGTGGCGAAGGCCGGCCTCACAGGCTAGTTCCACAGACCTGGAGTCATCTGTGGCTCTGCTTGGAGGTTAGAGGCTCTATTAGAGGCTGAGGCTGAAGGCTAGATGATAGATGATAGTGGTTAGAGGCTGGATCCTAAGGCTGGGTGGTAAATAGCTGGGCGGATGAGGATGTGGGTCTGTGTGGCGCTGCGCTCACAGTACATGTGTTGTCTTGTGGCTGGCGTGTGGCTCTGCATTCTGTAAGCTCAACAACAACATCGACCTCATTGGTGAGTTGAGGGGTGGGGAGTGGTGGTGGGGGTTATGTACGTTGTACTTTGTGTGTCAAGTGGTTTAGTTTACATGGAATTAAGGATGTTTATTTTTCACACTGTATGTAAAAGATACAGGTACCTTGTACAATAAGAGGCTCAGGTTAATATGGATAGTGTCTCTCCTCAGCGCAAGAGCGTTATGTTCCAGGAATTAAGAGTGTTGTGTCTGATGATCCATTGAAATGAACCATTGTGTGTGTGTGTGTGTGTGTGTGTGTGTGTGTGTGTGTGTGTGTGTGTGTGTGTGTGTGTGTGTGTGTGTGTGCGTGCGTGTGTGGACTAAACTGTCATCCCCTCTCTAACACTGATCAGTCACCAGTCCCTGCATGTGAAGGACTAGTTGGGATAAGGTCTACCTCAGTACCCCCTCATAGATCTACACTACTGTAGTCCACAACACACACACACACACACACCAACCAACCTGAAAACACAGCGCCGACCTTTTCCCTGGAGGGTGACCTGTCCATCAAGTCGGTGGTTTGTACTGCAACAGAGCTAATAAACACTGGAGGATTTTCACACTTTTAATGGCCAGAGACTGACTGCAGGGCAGGCTGAATAAGACAACACATACCATACTCACACAGCCCACCTGTGGGCTCTAGACTACAGAATCGATTACTGTTGCCATTCCGGGGCGGCTGTAGCTCAGTTGGTAGAGCGGGTCGTTCAGTGATCGAAGGGTCAGTGGTTCGAATCCCAGCTCCGACTGTCCACATGTCGAAGTGTCCTTGAGCAAGACACCTAACCCCAAATTGCTCCCAATGAGCAGGTTAGCACCTTGCATGCCAGCTACCGTGAATGTGTGTGTGAATGGGTGAATGAGAGTGCAGCTAAGGTGGAAAAGCGCTATATAAGTGCAGTCCATTTACCATTTACCATTTAAAACAAACCTTGTGAATGTAGAGTCAGTCATAAACGCTCCTATCAGTTAGGCGTGGCTTCCCAGGGGAGAGTAGCAGCTAACCCTGCGTCGTGTCCCCTGTTGTGTTTCAGTTCCGCTATAAGAGGCGTGTCTACACACAGACCCACCTGGATGACAAGCAGCTGTCCAAACTCCACACAAAGGTAAGACCACGCCCCTCGTTCACACGGCTGAGCCGTCCACACTGAGTGCAGACCTGACGTGGTCTGTCTCCCACGCCGGGGGCTCTGGGTGGGGTGTTAGTGGACCAGTTAGTCTGGTGGAATGTGACGAAGTAGAGCAGGCAGCAGTCTTGTGTGTGTGTGTGTGTGTGTGTGTGTGTGTATGTGAGTGAGAGAGAGAGAGAGAGAGAGAGAGAGAGCAGAGGGCTGTTTGGTTTGTATGCAAGGCAGTGAAACTGACAGCAGAGGGAACCACAAGCATTAGCATAGAGACTCATTGAAGGGTCGATCTAAAAAGAATGCCCAGAAGCTGCCACTCCCCTCTCTGTGATCGAGCGTGTGTGTGTGTGTGTGTGTGCTTGTGTGCTTGCGTACGTGTGTGTGACTTTAGCGCTGTTTATCCAAACGTATCTGACTTTCATTAATTCCTGTTGCGTGACCAGCTTATTGATTACACAGTCCAGTACAAATGGCAGAGTTGTGCTACATGAATACATCAGCACAGTTAAACCCACAATGACAGGGGAGAGGGAGCAATAGAGAGAGGGGGAGAGATGGAGAGATAGAAGGAGAGATGGACAGAGAGACACACGGTAAGAGTGATAGAGGAGGAGAAGGAGAGACGGAGAGAGAGTGAGAGGGAATGATGGAGGGAGAGAGAGAGGGAAAGACGGAGAGAGAGAAGGAGTGATAGAGGGAGAGACGGAGAGAGAGAGGGAGTGATAGAGGGAGAGATGAAGAGAGAGAGGGAGTGATAGAGGGAGAGACGGAGAGAGAGAGGGAATGATAGAGGGAGAGATGGAGAGAGAGAGGGAGTGATAGAGGGAAAGACGGAGAGAGAGAGGGAGTGAGAGGCAGTGAGGGAGGGATGGAGAGAGAGATGGAGAGAGAGAGCCTACAGGGGGATGAGTCATCCTCTCAGCCAGACGTCGGTCTGCTCAGAGCTCTTACTACACATTGTGAGGTTCTGATGTTAGGTACTACTACTCAATGTAGTGTGTGTGTCTGTGTGTGTGTGTGTGTGTGTGTGTGTGTGTGTGCGCGCGCACGCACATGTGTGTGTGTGTGTGTTTGTATGTGTGTGTGTGTGTGTGTGTGTGTGTGTGTGTGTGTGTGTGAAGCATTGGTGTTGGGTTCTACAGTACATTTATGTTATTCATTACATTACATTATATTACATTCATTTGGCAGATGCTTTCATCCAAAGCGACTTACAATAACTGTATTTAATATAAGTCTTCAGTGTACTACTAATCGCCAGAACTCACAAGT